>NW_024884800.1:14303399-14402350 GCF_019232065.1 Centrocercus urophasianus | reverse complement strand
CTCATGACGGGCATTTGTTTTCAAAATGCAACATGAGTTATTGTTTCTGTGAGGGTAATTGGGTGTGAATTCTCTCTACTTCATATCATGAGATACTAGTAGAAATGATGAAATACTATAGATTCTAAAATGAGAATGGTCACTTAATTTCAAAGCAAAGCAATTACTGTTCTATTACCAGGTATTCTGAATCAATACCTTGTCTTGCAACTAGCACTCACATCCAGAATAAATCCATAATATCACAAGTAATCAGAGGTAAATAGAGATAGAACAGAACAGATATTCAACAGGAGTCCTTAGGTACAGTTTATGTAGGTTATAGACTCTGATGGGCCAGCAGTGAAAATATACACTGCTTATTGGGTTTCCAAAGGTATAAAAACATCCAGCCTGCCAAGGATACACAGAATAGATGGAGCTTTTGGAAACAATAAATTATATTTCATCGCACAAAGATGTAATTCCTGCTGTATTTTCAACAGCTCAGGTTAGCTCCTTTGACATCAAAGGCACTAATAAAACATGAAGTACAGTAGATTTGACCTGAGAGGCACACACATGCTTTTATGTACAAGGTAAAATTTTATTGGTAATGGTAAGACTCACGGCTCACTTTTTGATTGCTTATTATGTTCTTGATTTTTCTTCCTGCCTTCATACATTGACTAAACACCGCATCACTCCTATTGCTTGCTGACTAGGAACAAATCTCTCCCTCTCAAAAGGTAACAAGATCACAGTGTTTTAGTAAAGACCAAAGTAATTAAGATGCATAATTAATGATTAGAAAAGTGATCACTGCTACAAGTGGTAAAAACAGAAAGGTAGATTAGAAAACTACTTTTTCCCAGCTGAAGAAATTTTTAATGCTATACTTGTGTTTTTTTTTTCTTAACTGGTGCATTATGAAGTTTAAACACCTGAATTTTTATGAATGCTTTAAATTAATACAGAACTACATATCTCAAGGTCCTGCATCACAATCTTTACTGAAGCAAAGCTCCTTAGGCTGTCTGAACACACACAGCAGGGAAGCACCATCTCCTCCCCAGAAGCTGACGCAGGGGTTACCAAATGTAGAGATTTCATCCTGCGTTATTTGAAATTATATTCAATTATTAATGTGAGGCAGACATTGGGAAAAAACTAAATATACTGAACTGAGGCAAACTGCCAGGTATGTAATCATACAAAGCAATGCTCCATTTCTCAGTTTATACTCTAATTTCTCCTAGTGTTCTGTAATAACATTGAGGATCAAGCAGGTGATATTGCAACCAAGTTCGTGACAGCTGGAGATGGTGGTGAGCAGTCCTGCTGAGTGCAGGGATAAGACACCCTGACATAGCACAAAGTTCTGAGATGGATTAGACAGTACCACAAGGAACTGAGTCTGAATTTGGGTCCCCCCCACTCCTGCAACCAGGCAGTGAGCCCCAGCAAGAGCGGGTCGTGCAGGGAGCAGCATTAGAGCCTGGTGGCACTGCACATTCAGAGCAACACCTACTGAGGAAGCATGTCCAGTTCCTGCCTTTTTTTCCCCCCCGCTCCTTGACACACTCAAGTTTGCAGAAACAAGGCACTGTGAATTTTATTTATTCCTACACAGCAATCTTTCCTATTCTGGTCAGTACTGCTTACTATGTAAGTAAAGAAAACAAAAAGAAAAGCATATCTATCACCAAGGATTCAGCTATGAGCTGACCCACGTTTGTAAGGTGCGTGCTGCTCCTTCCACAACTACTCTTCAGAGCCCTGCTAAACCAAATGAAAGAGAGGCTGCAGCTGGATGACCTGTGTGTTGAGGCACTCCAAACATACGGATAGCAGGTAGAAGGGGAAGTTTGTTAAGGCAGCATAAGAATTGTTTATATGTATGTACCTACCAAGTAAATACGCATATAAGGGGTTGATTTGCCACTGGATTATTTGGACACTTACAAAAATTATTATCAGTCTGAATTGGTTCATGTGTTCTCTCATCTCTCTCTCCAGCTTAGCAGAGGTGAAGATGCAGACCCACAGTACAGATGGCCAAAATGCAAGAAGTTCTGCAGCATATGAGGGGTTAATGGAGGGAGACGGGAGGACAGGAAAAAACAAAAAAGGAAGTAAATATGTATTCTGCTATGCTGGAACTTAAATCAACAAATAAGGATATGTAAATACTACTCAAACAGGGAAAGGTAATACGGCTTAAAACAAAGCGAAATGGTCCATCATACTTGAGACGTGAGCTGATTTTGGGCTTTGCAATTCAATCAGGGTAGCAGCAGAGAAAGAAGAGATGGGGGCAAAGTTCCCCACATTCAACAGAGAGAGGAATAGCCTCATTGTGTGCTAGTTATAGTATCTCTGAAGATATAAACAGGAATTAAAGGGGTTTAAAATAAATGCCCTTTTGTCCTTCCATCACTATCCAAACCCATCCCACAGCTCTAGTCCCCAGGCTAACTCTCTTTCCTTTGAACTGAAAAAAGATCATTCTCACTGTGAGAAGCTGATTATTCCTGAAAGCAATGTAGTCTCTATTTATTAATAATCACCTTAACCACAGACACACCTAGCCCAACCACTCCTCCACCAATCCCTCTCCACCCTTGACCGTGACTTACCACCTCACAGGCTTACTTTCTGTGTCCCCAAACAGCCTATTCCTGGGCCTCCACATCGTAAGGAGAGCATTCATCTCCAGTAGGAGGAAAGTCAGGTTTCCTTCTTAAATTTCAGCCTCTGGAGATAGGCAACAGCCCCTGTCTTTATTTCTTCATTTTTAAATCTTTGCTTTAGTTAAAGCACAACAATCGTACACACATTTGGCGATGCTTGCACTTTACATTCAACATTCAGCATTTCATACTATATTGCATGCATATCAACACTATGGAACCCACAGACCATTTACCTATAAAATGAGAAGGGGCACGGCCACAGCTTATGGCTATGCCTTCTGCATTCAGCTCCTTAAAAAGAAACTTATGCCCTGTGTGAGTTTAATCCTGAAGTTTGTCACTAAGACTGCTGGAAGAGTGACGTCCCAAACACTATTTCGACAGTACTGCTCTACACAGTGTCTGAAGTGAGATTATAGTGTGTACCCAAGTTGTCAGCAAGTACTAAATCAGTCTGTCAGCATTTTAAATGTATGACATTGTGCTCAGGTCCATCTCTCCTTCTAGAATACCTGATCAAGGGGAGCAAAGCAATTCCCCCTCATCTGAATTCTAGGTGAACACTGGAGAACTGCAGGGCCACTAAGAAGAAACGACATCCTTGCAACGGTAGCCTCGTGTTGATGCAGTCACAGATTAACTCGGCTCTCAAATATTGTAGAAAGCAAAAACTGGAGCTGAAACCTGCATTTCTAGGAAGATTCAAATGCTAGTACATGAATATTAGCAGTGCTCATGTCCATAGGGATTTTACTGAGTGGTTTTGAAACAATTTGTGCATCCATAAATACCACATTTTTCAATGAGCACAGGAAGCCTGCATAGCTTTTTGTGCAAAAAAGCAAGGTTAAAACTCATTAGAGCTCACATCAGGCATTTGATGGGCTTTACAAGCTGCCTCAGTGTCTTAAAGTGAAAAATAACCGGTAGAAATTGCTTTATATTTTTAAATGTCCTGGATTCTCCTTTTAGCCAGAAAGTAAAATTGCCCCACACCAGACATGCATTCCCCTGACAATTCTCCTCCTATCATTTTAAAAGTATAAGTTTTGACAAGGGTTATAAAGATTGCCATTAAACTCTGCTCGAGTACAGCATAGGGGAGAAGGTAAAAATAGCAAGGATTCGGGCCATAGTTCCTCCATTTTAGAAGGTAGGAGAAGGAACTAGAACAGCAGGAATATTGCATTTTTCATCTCCAGACCAGGTTTCTCACTGGAATCACCCAGACCTGCTTTGAAACTGATCCCGGTCACTGGAACCACTCTCAAGGGCTTCTTTGGACAGTGTTTGCCAGCGATGGAGGAGAAAAGAGTGGCTGGGCACTGGAACAGGCTGCCCATGGAGGTGCTGGAGTCACTGCCCCTGGAGATGTTGAAGAAAGACATCAATGGGGCACTGAGGGCCATGGTTTAGTGGTGATGGGCTCACAGTTGGACTAGATGATCCTAGTCATCTTTTTCAAACTTAATGATTCTATTATTCTCTGATTCTAGGATGGGAGTTCTCCCTGCTGAGCTGATCTCTGACTTGCTGGTGTTTGGGGGATTTGCATCTTCTGATTTTTATTTTTTTTCTTTTGTAAGGGGCAGGCTTCTGGAGGCGGCAGATTTAGATGTAACAAGTAAAACTGCGAGCTGATAGGTTCTGATTCAAGACTTCTTAATGTTTTCCTTAAATATCAAGCAGGAGAATAAATACAGTGTGTAATAAGTAAATCCCAAGATGCATTTTATCAATACTGAACAAATCTAGTACAAAAGCTTCACTTTTAAGATTAAAAAACAAAATCAAGCACAGTCTATTTTTAAGTGCTTGGATTACTGTTCCTAATTAAGTCAAATTTACCACTTGCTTTGTTGACTGTACTGCAGAGCAGCAAGGCAGAGCTGGCAGTGGGGAGAGGTGCTGCAGAGTGTCACCAAGACATCCCAGTATCCGGAGCTGGGAGAGCAAAGGGGCAACTGGAGCATCTTGGATTTCTGCAGCTTGTGCACCTCCAAATAAACCACAGTGGAGGAAATGCTGCTTTCTGCAGGTGCATCAGTCTGACTGGTGTCCAAAATAAGCCAGAATGACTGAGATTAAGGAAGTACAATCCAACCAAAAAGAAGAGAAGCATAGATGGAGTTTTGCTGCTTGCTATTTTAAAATCTGACTCACCATTCTCATGATCTGAGTTTTCTGTAGTAGGGCTTGAGGCAAAATTACAACTGCAAATTTAAAATGGGACACAAACCAAACTCATCAGTGTTCCTGCTGTGTTGAAAAAAGGGGGAATATAAACACGTTTGTATATAAAGTGCACTGCATCTCTATGAATGACATGATATAACATGGGGAGAAGCATCAAAGCGTCAGGCGTGGGACGTTTTGTTGAGGCAGCATCCCGAAGTGGAAGGATTGGTAGCTAATCCTATACTGGAATTCAAGGACTCATCTATATCACAAATCATACAACTCCGCAGAGACTCATTACCACAGGATAACCTTATTCCTCATTGCTTATTATCAAATAAGTAAAGGCAGTCATTCAATCCTGTGCTTACGTAATTGAAGCAAAACTCAAAGGATTAGCACGCATTTAGGTAGATTTTGTTACCCTAGGGAAGGATAACAATATCTGTGAACTGTCAATGATTAGTGCAGCTTTTGAAGAGACTGAAACCCAAAGAATCCTTTTGGCATTACAACCCAGTGGTTACCACACCAGGAAGAATCAGCAAAACAATGCGACTGCCATCTGGTCCTAAACAGAAGTGCCCTCCCTGAGAGCTGCAGAGTAATGAAACAGCTCAGCCTCAACCAGCATGAGCACCAAGAATCATCAGTAGAAAAGATGGAAGTTGGATTGTGAGGAGCACACAAAGGCTGGAAGCAAGGCGAGCACTCCTGCAGCCCCCTATTAGCAGGAAAAGAAGCAGCTACATTTTTTTAAACTCCTCATGCTACCTAGGACTCTTCTTACCTGCCTGCAGAGACCTAAACATCTGTGTCTCCTCTCTCCTCACAACTGCTCAGAGTCCAGAACCCACATGAAGAAATTACTTGCAAAAGTTGAAATATTTTAACGTTAATGCCTGTGGACTAAAATTCCCAGTATACACAAGTCCAGATTAAATTTTTATTTATTTAAGAGCCCTCAACAAAACTGCAAAAGAAAAATAATGTGTACAGAATAATGTCAGAAGAAAAAAACAAAAACATTATTGGTAAAGAAAAGCCAAAGCATTAATAAAACATTTCCAGTTCCTTTGTAATTTTTAGTACTTTTATCTGATTTGGCACATGAAAAATCCCTTGAATTTTAATTCAAAATCTGACTGCAATCTCTTCTGCGTTCAGTGGTGTCAGTTCACAAACCCGTTTGTACAGTTTACTTTACATTGTTCTTTGTAAAACTTTAAAATTATTTCAAGGGAACCCTGGATGTGATCTAAATAATTGAACACGGTAACTATTTAGAAAATATATAGAGACATTTTGATATTTTAGAGTTCCATCAAATTAAAATTTATAGTAAGGAAGATTCTGTTAAGCTTTTGAGACACCGAGCACTGAACAGTCCTTTGTGGAGAAGAGGGGAGGGAATTCACAGAGCTCCTTGCAGCCAGCTGGGCTGGCTCTGGAGTCTTAAAGTAAACGATGCTGCATCTCCAGATGCATCCAGAATAGTTGACACAGGTTGGATGGAATGAATGTCATTCTATCTTAAAAGCTCAGCCATCTGCCCAAGACTTCATTTGTCTACAGATGCAAAGGGTTCAACACATATACAGCAATTCAGTCTTTACTTCTAGACTTGGGTGGAAATGAAGAGCTGTAACATTCGGATTCATTCTGTACAACCTTAGGCGTTGCTTCAGATGGCTTTTAGCTCATATTTCTACCATTATGAGAATTGGAGTGAAAAAGCTCAGTTATCCAGAGTCTGACTCCAAAACATGGGCAAATAGTCAGCAAATTCTTCTTACAATTCAGATTGATTTGTGCCAAGGGCTCTATCACTATGAACACCACAACATGCTGCACAAATAGCATCATGCAAACTTCACACATGTATAGATACACACACATTTATAAACACAGATACTAAGAAAAATGCTCTGTTGTGCTACAGTGCTCAAGTCCTCAGTAAAGTTAACAGCTTGAAACAAACAACAAAACTGCAAAAGGAATTTGACACCGTTTTGCTGATTATTCATAATAAAATAACATAAGCTTAGAAGAAGAGTAGCATATTGTGCACCATTCCGGGAAGACAACATTCTGTTGCGTGAACCATGATTACTATAAGCTGGTCAGATGTAAAGAAAAGAAGAGGGGTACTTCTGAGCTCTGCTCATTAACCCTTTGAGCACAGTATGTGCTTATCCCAAGTTTTCCCTGTTGAATTCAGACTCAGCATGTCAGATCTCCAGTACAAAGCGACCCAAAGCTGGAAGGAGGTGAACAATCACTACCTGTAGGCCTCTACCACCAAGTCAGATGAATGGGGCTCTAATGACAGCTTAAGAACTCTGAAATCACTTCTTAAATGTTTGCCTTCATTCTGTTTCCTTGACAATTTTCTCTTTGGCTAGCAATAGCACTGACTCATTTTCTTAATTACTTCTCTGACTCATTTGCCAAAAACTGCTGCTGGAGATGCTGCCTTGAGATGACAAGCATCTCAATATGATTGAGAATGTGTTTTGCAGATCTGACAAGTGAGATTAAACAATAGGTTGAGTCAAACTGCATTAATCAGGTTTGGAAGGGTCACTCCATGACTTTTAGTTTCTGACACACTGTCTAAAATAACTCTGTTTTCTCTTGATTGCACTCCACTGTTATTAGAACACAGCGTCCTTTTTGGCTACAGCAATTTTATTCCACTATTTCATATTCTGCAGCTGTGCCAGCCAAGCTTCTTTTGCCATAGTTCCTATATAACATCGAGCTAAATTTCGGACATCTCAGGGTTACTTTTCATTTTATGTAACTGCATCAATTCAGTGACAGAGTGAGAAAGCACAATTCAATTCACCAACTTTTGCAGACCAGAATGTCCATTCCATAACCGTATGTAGTGAACCTTGACTTCTAGCTCACCCTCAAGCCTGTCTGAATCATGCTATTTCAAATCAGTAAATAAAACCCATTAGTCCATTTTAAGAATTTAAAACGTGCTCGCCATCATTATTCATAAATTGTATATATAGTTATATATATAAATCATATGACAGCATTTGTGTTCCCAAATTAGTGACTGTGTTAGCACTTCCATCAACACTCATGGCTCAGGGACAACTCCATGCCCCCAGAAACGGGTCTGTGACTTTAGGAGACCCAGAGTTAGGGAAATTGACAGCTCTTCTCATAAAGACTTTAGAATTAAGGACAGAATTCAAATATGAAAAGCACTGAATGAATGAAGGCAGCTTGGATTGTTTTGTATGCGTGTGTTGAGATATTAGGTTGCTTAAATACACACAGATAGATACTTCACCCAGCAGAATAATGCTTCTGCAGATGTGGCCTCAAAAATGATTCTCATTCACATAACCTTGAAATTTATTTTCTGGAAGCATTAATTATTTAAAATCCAGCCTCTAAACACTAGAAGAATACAGAAGAGTAGTGACATTTTTTGTTTATTTTTCTTCAGCAAATGCGCTAAGTTATTTTGCTGCAATTTCTCACCTGCAAGATTTGAGAATCAGAGGGAGGCAAGGGGGGAAACAAGGTATAAAAACTGTCATGTTGTGCCCTCCTGCTTGTGGGACACCCACTGTTGCAATTAAAATCTGCTTTAATCAGAGATACTGTCCTGACAAAATTATTTGAACATTTCCAACATTCTGTTGAATACAACATATAAACACTGCAATTTTTCCCATAATTTTTTTTTTTTCCAAAAGCAGAACTTCTGGGTTCTCACCAAGTTCAAATCTTACCTTCAGTTCCCTCAGTATTTTCTGAGCTACTACAATCCCTGTGATACAGCCTTAACATTTCTGAGGGAGCAAGTGCTTTAGAAGATGTAACTCTTCCTAACTCAAAATACAGAAGTGGAATGCAGTTATATATTAGGAAGCAATCATCATCTTCGCCCCCCCCCCCCCGATGACCTTTCTCCTGAGTTTGGGCTTCCTGTTTTTCTGGAGAGCTTTTTATGTTAAGATTTTACTGGCTGAAAACATCAATTGAGAAAATATTTGCAGCTGGTCATCACTTCAGCTCAGACCCTGGTTATTACACTCAAATGTTAGCAGAGAGCCACTTTAATGTAGTTTTGGCATCCCTGGCTTAATACTACCTATAAAGTATTATAATTCTTTGCAAGAGCCTTGTGAGTGGCAGGAAATTTACATCCATTAATGGTCTGTCTGATGCACTCACTATGGTCTTTTGAGGAACACGGAAGAGAAAAACATATCTAAATATCAAGTATAATACAATGAGCAAAAGAGAGTAAAAGAAAGAATACTGCCTGACCAGAACTAAATACATACATACACATTTTTATAAAATACGTACACACATATATACATTCTGCCAACTGCTACAATGAAATCTGTTGTCCCTAGAGAGCCCTGATGCAGAGCTACCTCCCTTTGACCTCACACGGCTATGAAACCCTCCTGAGATGTAGGTTATCTGAGCCAGGAAAATAGAGCTTTTTCTTAACACACCACGAGATAAAAAAAGGCAGATATCCTGAACACAATATCTGTCTCTTCCCTTGGTTATTCTGATTCCATAGAAAAGAAGTACACAACTTGGTATTTACTGTACAGAGAAAGAAACTCAGAAAACCGTACCAAAGGCAATAGCTCCAAGCATGCACTATTAGATGGAGAACTCCAGAACATGCTTCTGGATATATCGACGTTCTTCTCAAAATGTAATTCACATCAATCAAAAAATGCCTCTCCACACCTCGGTATCCTTTGAATCCACCACCCCCACACAGCAGCCCTCATACAAGTCCCAGGCTACAGCAGTGGGCATCAAACTTCAACAGCCCAAATATCAAAGTGGACAACAAGTTGGGAAGAAGAATAAGCACTGTAAGAAGCCATAAAAACAAAGTGCCACAGTCTTTAACCACAAGCCAGTCTCAATGAATACAGTAGTGTGAGCAGCACCCCAAAACTGCTGCTCCATTAATTCACGTTACCACTGAACGCCACAGTGCATAGCATTAGACTGCATTATCTCATTAAGAAAAATAGGCTTCCCATACCTTTATGACAATTCCTGCAATAACTGGAGAGCAGTGGAGTGCTGCTGCCTGGCTGCAACGCAGCCACTGGGGCTATTTACACTGTTAATGAGACTGGGAGCCTGCCTCAGCTTTGCCTCTGATAAAAGTTTCAAAAAAGCAAGTCATTCTCACAGGTTTATTCAATGCCTGCTAATTAGCTAACCCACTGCAATTAATCTTAGAATTAGAAACCGGTTGAGTGTTCATTTCTATTTAATCAGATTATTAATAATACAAGCAGCCTTTTAATTATTCTTGCAGTGTACTCCTCCTTCTAGACAAACACTTTTTGACTTTCAAAACACACTTTCTAAGATCGAGTTGTTTTCCCCCAAAATGGGTTTTGACCATTTCCCCCTGTCAACCACATGCGTTGGTAACAGATCTCAGATCAAATCAGGATGGACGTTTCTAGAAGGTTCTAGATCTCCTGCAGACCTGCTGCAGGTTTTCTTTTTGAATATGAGGTTATTTACACCTTACTGCCTCTTTGACCAAATGCAGCGAGTTAAGTTATTAAGGGCCATAAGCAACAGCATTTGCTGCATGCACCTCGCTTCCAAAGCTCTCAGCCCAAACATTTTCTACTCCACGCTGTTTAAATATAGATGAGCGGTTTTTCAAAAATGGTAGAATTATTCAGTTCTTTGTTATTGATAAAATACTCACAAAGGTCGCAGATGCAGCACTTTATAGATGATAAATACTCCCAACAGGAAAATCCACTGACGAAAAACTGCTGTGACCTTTTATCCATTGCAAAGTGACTTCCCAGGCAATAACAGCCTCATTTGGTTTCTTTTTTTTTTCTTTCTTTCTTTCTCTCTTTCTTTGCCTCCCATAACTTCAAGAATGCCTTTTATTGGTCATGGCAGAAAAAAAAAAAGCCCTCAGCAACATAGCTAGGGAAATTCAGCAAGAGCTCTCAGATAATTCTCACAGCAGAAAAGAAAGCAGAGCTCTTTTCCTGAAGACAATCAGTGAAATAAGGTTGCCCTTCACGAGATTATTGTGTTACTAATTGTACCACTGATGTTCCTACATCCTTTGCTGCATAGCCAATATCTGCACCTATTCTAGATGTTTTTCTGCACTTGAATTCATGCACACATTCATACACGTTCACCTAAACTGTACATACACAGCGACATACAGGGAGAATATAATATTAAAACAAAATACTATTTTTAAGCCAAACTCAGAGCTTTCAAGGCTCAGAAGGCAGATTTGCCTGCTTGAATTTGACAGTGGGTGAAGGCATTGCAGATGAGTGCTGACGGTGCTGTTTAATTATAGTGTGCCATCAGGTGTGCTGTATGCACGCTATAATTTATTGAAAAATCTTAGGTGTGCTCAGGAGTGCTTTTAAATGTTAATGATACCATCTTTTGTATTAGACAAGTACCATCAATAGCCCTAAATCCAATCACAGATGCTCTCTGAGGATAAGGGAAATATTGTTTATGCTAGTCCAGAAACCAACAGTTTTGCTTCAATTAGACAGACAGATAACTAGAGTACATTTTTCATAGAAATGCTATCGTCCAGCATTTCAAGACAGTACTTGACAGGAAAAAACCTGGATGTGTCATTAACAAAGTCCTAATGCAAACCTGGGAACGGCTACAGCCATAGAACAGACCAGATGATTAATTAATCCAATTAATTAATTAATGTGGCCTTAATCCAGCTAAGGCTGGAACACCCAACTCACACTGCATGCACTGCAGCAAGGAGAGCTGACATGGAAGGAACATCTCTCTACCAGCTTGTAGGTTCATTGACCTTTTCATGATTACATGACAATCAGCCATCAAGTGCTTGCTAATTAGTATCAGAAAGAGTCAATGGACTTGATAGATTTTCCCATGAAAGGTTAATCCTGATACTTCAATTGAGCATCCGGCAAAGCCCCACACTTTTTTCCCCCAAGATAACACATGCATGTAAAATATTCTCCCATTTCCAGCTCTCTCTCTGGCAGTAAATGAGATGTCAGCTCTGCTTTCTCTCTTTGTAACCTGGACAACACGTGGGGTGCTGTTCTCATTCAGGTTTGAGCCCTAAGAGACCATAGCATCACAGCTTACACGCACCAAGGTGAAAAGGAGCCTGCAGTTTTCCCAGAGGCACTGGGTCTCAAGACAGGGCTGCTCTGAATGCAGTGATTTTTGCTTACTGACTTACGTGGAAACATTTTTTAATGTTACATCCTTTGGGTCCTATATTTCTATAACAGCGTTATCTCTTTAGAAGAATTAAGTGCTCAGTCTTACTGAGCGATCACATACAAATTAAAAAGGCCTAATAATGATTATTTTTGACTGACTTGCAAGGGTTATATGGCTGACTTATTCATTATTATTGCAGTTTACATAGGTCTTCAGTTCTGGTTCCACACAGTCACTTGTGATACAAATACATTATTTAGATGGGCTCAGACTCTCATATGAAGCCCTTTACTCACACCCATCAATCATTCACATTTCTTTGCTGACTGTAACAGTACTTGCCTATGTACTTGAGCTAAAGCTACACACACAAATAAGAGAATACAGAACCAGAGGTTCTTTTTCATGTTTTATTTATGCAGACTAGTGGTTATTTGCTGTTTGAAGTATTATTAAGACATTTCTTTATAGCTTTTCTATTCATAATCCATTTGTATAAAGGATGGTGTTTCATCCTATTATTCCAGGGCTGGACTATTGGGATTGCTGTCACTGAAAGCAATGGATTATTTGGATTCTGCATGTGTGAATTCCTCCCTGTTGGTGCCCAGGTTCACTTGGAAGACATTTGTGGATTTTTTAAGCTTCACTTTTAATTCTCCACTTGAAGAACAGCAGTGCAAAGTATCCACAACAAAACCTGGCAAGATACATTTAAATTGAACATTAGAGAGATCCAGGCCCACAGAGAGCAATCCAGACCCAGTGGATTGAGGAGCAGAGATAAACAAAGCAGCTGGCAGCGGCAGAGAAGTTCTTTAATCTCTCATCTGAGTTCTTCCCAGATGGCTGTAATGAGATTTTTCTAAAGAGACTGTGAGGTAATACATCTTGGCACAACCCCATAAAAGGCAGAAGCCCCTTAATACCAAGACATGGATTCAATACACCTGTCAAGGAGAAAAGCATTTGGACACAACACGGGCAGGATCTGCTGGAGCATTCCCCAGCCCCAAACTGCCTGCTCAGGGAGCAGTTCAAGGCTGCTCAGTGCACCATGAACAAAAGCTCATGAAGGAATCTATGCAGCTTAACTCCACCACCCACCTGCCATGCCTGGGTGAGAGCTGCAGCTCTCTGTGCACATTCCTGCCAGGCTCCTGCATGCCACTGTAAACTTGAAGTGCTCTGGATGTCTTGCTGTACTAACATCTGGTCTGAGACTCCCTGAGGCTGGAAATCCTTTCTTCTTTGCAAAACAATCTTGGAGTAAACCAGATATTGAAATCTTAACCTAACGTGGAATAGTTTATTTGATGTACAAGACAGCCTTCTGCTCTCCTCAGTGATCACTGGGACTGATGGGAAAAGTATCAAGACAACACGAAGGTCACAGAATCATAGAATCATGCATGTACACAGAAATGTAACACTTTCCTGCTGCAATTTGACATCTTAGTGAGATTCAGCCCAGAGTCACAGGTCCAGTTTTGGTGCCTATAACCAGGGCTGCACTGTGACGAGCAGAGCACTGGGGTCTGCTCAGGAGGTGTGAAGGTAGGTAGCAAGCATCCAGTGACCGAGAAAGCTCCCAGGACAGTGCAGAGCTGACCAGCTTCTCACTTTTTTCTTGTCAGCTGAGCTGAGCCACAGCCCAGTATTTAACATGTGTCAGAGGGGTTTCTCTAGCAGGGGTACCAACCAGCTCCCTACAGGCCCTGGGTGGTACAGTTATGGGGAACAGCCAGGGCCAAGGTGCCCCGTGTTTGTGAATAGTTTCAGTAATAGATCACGGCCACAAGTAAAGCATGGCAGAAACTCAGTAAAATTGAAGGAGGAGTTTGCACAGCTTCAGATTTATCTGATTCATTTCTCTGCATCACAAATTTCTGCTGTTCCTGTACACTCATCCACACCCACTGCCGACATAACGAGACACGAAGCTACCACTTTTTTCCAAAATGCCAGGATCTGGAAACTTACAGACAGCTTTTTGCAAAGATGAACAGGGAGCAGGGCGTGCTCCTTCTGCTCTGCACATTATGCAGAGGCTCATCATTAGCACTACTTGCTCTAGTCCAAATACCCTGTCCTCCCATCGCAGCCAGGGAGTCAAGCACATAGAGCCCTGCACTGGGGAAGCAGTCCTAATGGGCGCAATCGTAACGAGTTATGTTATAATTGGAGGCTGTGGTACAGCAGCCTAACTCGAGGGATCAGTGCTTTAGAAAGTGGCCAAGGAAAGGAAATACATCTATATCTCCATATTCTTTATTGAAGCCTGATTCAAAGAGCAGTGCTGGTGATTTAACATAAACGTAACACATTTTTATAATCCTTATCAAATGTTCAGTCACTAGATCAGCATAAAGCACAGCTTATTAAAATGGATAAGAGGGGGATTATGTGATTCATACTGTGGAGAAAAGAAATATATTTAAAATACAGGAATTCTTTAATCTGTTGCTCAGAAGGCACCGCACACATTGCTAGTGGAACAATGTGTATGCATCCAACTTTTAATCACATAGGTCCTGACAAAGAGAACAGTAAAATGATTCCTCCTGGCACAGGATAAGCTTTTAACAATATAATCCTGATTGCATGTCAAACTTTGATGATTTTGGTTGGGTGACTGACATAAGTATTTAACTACACTTTGCAATTTTTAACAAGGCTGAGATTTCGGGGAGTCTAAAAGCTCATTTTACGTATCTTCTTGGTGCATATCTACTGTTTTCTAACAAAGAGCTTTATGTGCTGATCTGCACTTTAGCATGCAAACTGAACATAAAGCTTATCTTCTGAGTAAAGGCTACTTGCAGTAAAAATGGATCCCAAATAGAGACATTTCCTGAAGAAGAGGGATACCTTAACCAAGCTTTCAAGGAAATATTTTCTGATCATTGCTTATAACATTGACTAGATTTTATGAAAGACAGCATTACAGCCTCAAAAACATTAGACAAAGGTTAGATTTCCTCAGCTGCAGCATCTGTAAAAATAAGGCTAAGTGAGATGCTTTGCTACAGAACATTCTTCTCATCAGCACAAAAATCACTCTGTATGCATACACATACTTGAACACCTAGTGCTCACTGCCACATATTTAACATGAACATCAAAAACTTGCCCATGTTCTCACATTAGACTTCCAAAGTCTTTGTTTAGTACAACTTTTCTTCTTAACACTGTGGCAAATTGAGTCAGACTATGAATTGCTAGTCCCTTGTTAAACGTCAGGAGTGAGGAAGAACCCAAATACACAAAATGTATTTCTCACACAAAAAGAACTCCTCACTATTTGTAATTAGGTGAAATTACACAGGACTGTTGCATACTAACACATTTCACAAATCCAACAAGTGCTCTCTACTGTGATGAGTTGGCAAGTCGTTCTGTACGAACACAATGATTTACAGTTAAAATGCTTAGTAACACAAGCATATAGAGAAAATAGATTTGCTGTGTAACAACACAGTTGAGTTGAGGGAACACGGATCTGAAGAACATTGCAACTCAGGTTTCTCTAAAAATCCCAATACCTTTCAGAGGATCACAAACCTGCATGCAGATAAGCCTAAAGAAGTCAATGAATACAGATGTCCGAATGTCTCTAAGCCTAAAGATTTCTCATGTGTGTCCATACACTAACTTATTTCTGAATACACAAACCCACGTGCACATACATACTGAGTGGCATTAGGATAATCAAGCTTACTTTGGCTGTTTTTTGACAGCTAGCAATTCCTACAGTCTAAAAATAATGAACTCTGTTTTTTGTAGTAAAAATCCTCAATGGGTAAGCCAACCTACCAACCAGAAAGAGAGTTAAGAGCCTAATGAGGGGAGTTGTCCTGGTTCTTGCTGTACTCAACACTGAACTACAGTATGAGTTCAAAGCATGCTCAAACAGAAGTTTTCATTTTCCACCTAGCACTAGGGGACAGCTCTAGCAAAATTACAAAGGGAGGATGGAAAGAAGCTGAAAACACTCCTGTAAAAGTACAAGGACATGAAGAGATTTTTGTACAGGGAGAGTATTGCTACTTGTACATGCCAGTGCTTTCACAAGGGGTCTGAAAATCATCTGGTGCCTTCAGCAGTTGCATTCGCACTTAAATACTGTTTGATCGCCCCAGATCTGTCTTATGACTAGGAGCAAATTAGAAGAGAGTGCTTTCACTTTATATCATTCAGGCAGAAATTAGGAATTCAAGATAGTAATAATGAGTCCTAACAAAAGTATACCTTTCTTAATGTGAGGTTATAGTAACATGTTATCATTTGATTTTTTTATTACATCCAGAAAATCAGAAAAAACACAGAACAAGTACCAAACCTTTCTCAAGAGCCATTTATATCAATAGAAGTACATAAGCCATTATCAGATACAGAAGCCTCACAGCAGTGCTCCACACAAATCCAAAAGCAGATCAACTGTAAGCAAGGCGTTAGTGAAACCAGTTACAGATGTTAACTGTAAGTTAACAAAAATATTTAAATATATATAAATATCTATAATAGGGAGACTATATTTTCAGATATAAAGGCCTACCAGAAGTACAAATACCTGAATGAAAGTAATTGACTTGGCTGTCTTCTTGTTTTCTTGACCATACAAGAGATCTTTAATAGTCCTGATATTCTTTGACCATTCTGTATCTGAGGGCTGCTGGAACGCAGGTCCAAAAAACTTGAAACTTTGCCCACAAGCCACACTGCAGTTTGAACTTCAATAACCACCTTGTCTTTTTCCCTCTAGCTTTAAAGCCAGTTTTTATTAAGTATATTTTCAGCTTTTTCCAACAAGATACACTTTTAGATTCAAATCAATGCAGGTTGGAGAACGAAGTGAAGCAGCTACTTTTGTGGTCTCTCCAGTAAAATCACTATAGTGTTTTTGGAACAAATGACAGGTTTTTTGCACACTGCTCACCCGTAGATAATAGTTCCACTTCTGCCCTGTTTCTTGCATGAAGAGAGCCAATGCAAGGACTGCTGAGGTAGCCAAGCCTGACACGAGTTTTGCCATTTATTTAATCTTCAAAAGTTAGTTACCCAAGTAAAACATTAGACAACATTTTTCTTACACTGATAAATTATTGCAAGGCTATTTTATTCCTAAATATTGATTTTTAAAAGGGAATGCATGAGTTCCTTGATAAATGGACTAGAACATCAATCATGCAATTTACTCTGACATTGAGTGAAATACAAACACTTGAAGGATGAAAGAAGTGGGCACTTTTGAAGGTGGTAACTTGTTGAACAACACCAATAATAATCACAGTACAAACATGAAGCATTGGGCGACATTCTTCAAATCAGTGCTGTTTTCATTGCAAGTCAAAAGTGATGGGCACCAGTCACCAAAGCAGTATGCAAGGTCTTAAACTGGCTTACCAAAAAAAAAAAAAAAAATTTTGGTAAAAAAAACATTTTCCATGTTTTATTCATTTTAAGAGACAGTATTAACTACATAATTATTGTTGTAATTCATTCCTTATGTTGCTATGGATAAAACAGTAACTTATCTGCAGTAATTATGCAATAGGCTGTAACTAACTGAAATATGAATACTGCCAGTTTGTCCCACTGCGTTTCAGTTCTGCTACATAATTGTTAATGTTCACAACAGTGCAGTAATTGAATTACAGAACATTAGCCACATGATTATAATAATCATAAACTGCTATCAAATGGAAGACTGAATAAGGCTTCAAACACTGAAGTTATGAAGTTCACACTGAAAAATACCTATCTTTCTCTTTAGAAAGATTTGTTTAATTTCTGCCATAGTTGTAACTTCACAACAGGTGACATATTGAAGTTTCACAGGTAACTTCCACTACAGCTGTTTTACATACACGTACTTGGTTTGATTTGAATGCACCCAAGACAGGTGGCTAAAATGGCCACGTTTCCAACCTTGCAAAATGCTAAAATGCTTATCTGAATTAGGTTACCTTCTCAAGAAACACTGAGCAGAAACCAGAACAGCTTTGCATCCAGAGACTTCCTCACAAATTTAGAGGGATTCATCTGATCCAGCATGTGCTGACCACGTACGTCAGCTGTCCATATCAGGCAGACACACCATTTCCATCGTGAAGAGAAGGCAGCATTACCAATGAATTCATCGCGATAAAAGGAAGGTGTTTGAGATTCTGCAAGAACATTCCTCTTTGAAATGTTTCTGGTGATCTGTTTTGATTAAAACTCAATCTTTCTGACCACTGAATTGAGGAGAAGACGAATCTTTCTCAAGACAGGACTCTCATTTCTCAACACGAGAACTGCGTTGAGATTAATGGTTAAAAGCTCTTTGCCTTCGCTAGATCAGGCACTAATGCCTAACTTCCTTTACTAATATATATGAAAAGCTCAGCACAGTTTTGTCCTATATCACAGGATCACCGTACAGAAGTATTTATTTTCTATGGTTTTCTTCACTTACTGAAATTCAAACAAAGTCAGCAAGGCCAAAGAGACCGTCAGCTCTGCTTCCAAGAGCATTGGTTTCATCCAAAATGCTTGTTTTGGAAGTCACTGTTTCTAATTAGGAAGACTTTACCACTGAGATTTACATCTTAAATACAGAATTATTCTCATTAGCCATTTGTTGCATGGCATTTGTTGCATCTTTTTGGAAAGATTAACTAAATGTCATGCATAAGATCGTGACTGAGAACATGACTGAGATTGAGATTGTGTCTAAAAGACTTTTACAATTCTTCTTCCAGAATACTTGCACCATCAGAAATACCTGAAGTCTAGACTAGCACAGGGTAAGGCCATACGGTACCAACCAACAGTACCAAGACAGGAAGCCAACAGGGGATTTTTGCACCTGGCACCTCCAAGTTTTCTTCCATCACTGGACAGCTTCCATGAGCCCTTTTAATGTGTGAAACCGTAGATCATTTGTGGTGAATAAAGCCCTTACAGATTACTCATTGTTAATTAAATAACCTGATTCTGTCCACTGAATCTAATGCATTAAAGTATTTAATGTTTGTTTGGTAAACTGCTTTGCTAAATGCTCCTTTGACTTTTATTGGTAATAAACATTAAGCATTTATGGCCTGTGAAAGCAGTTTCACATCTAGCTTATGCTGTTACTATTTACAGTTTGTTAATGAAACACTATTAACTTGCTCCAAACTGCAAGTTGTTTTTGTTCTACTCCTTAATTTTTATTATATAGTATATAGAAAAAGTCAATGAAATCAAATCAGCTATAAGTAGCAAACAGTACTTGTTACAAAAAGTTACGCTGTCAAATCAAAATGTTTTCAACTCTTAATGCTCCAAGTAGTACTTTCTGCTTCTATTCCTGCTTGTTACAAGCACACATTGCAGTCTTTGCACTTGCCCACTCACAGCCTGTGCTCCCTATGAAGAGGGGACGCTGCTCCCACGAGAGCCTGGGAAAATGGCACTTGAGGAGTGGATATGGAAAGCTTTAGCTCAGTCTGAATTAAAGCCTTTTCCATGGTACGTTAGTAGCTAAAACACACACGCTTGAAAAACAAGAAACTGTTTTCTCACCAAAAAAGTACACATTACTCCTCCTTCTTTAAACTGACGCAATAAAACTCAAAAGTGCTCTTGAAATTTAAGAACTGTGCATGCAAGTGATCTGTGTTGCTACAGAAGAATTTCACCTGCCAGGCCACTGCTGAGACAGCATCTCCTGTCTGTCCCACACAGCCAACAGCTGAGCCCAAGCCCCTCCAGGGGAATGTGTTCTGTGTCTAGGGAAAGCAAACAGACACTCTGCTTCGTAGTTGTTTGAAAGCACGTTTCCTCAAGTGTTAGCCATGCATTGCAGCCACAGTTGCTGAGTATAACTCTCGATCACCCTGTTTCCCTGTCTGTATTCCTGGCCAGTATTTGTGGGAGGAGCACGCTGCCAAGACTTCTGAGTATTTAGCAAGCAATGTGGATTTCTGAAGTAAAAGACAGGCTGGTTTGGTGTTCTAATGCATTCACTTCTTGTAACATAACCATTATTGTGACAATCCTGATCCATCTAAAGTAAACACTAATAGGGCAATTCATTATTCACTTTAAGAGATATCCAATTTGTGATAAAATTCATGAAATAAATGGGATGGCAACAGATCCAGCTGTTGTGCACTTAAGAACGACAGCACATCCATCAAGCCATGAATGATACACAGTTCCAGAACAGGTGATCTCTAAGACAGGCCCCAGGCAAATGCAGGTCAGAGCAATGCCTGGCAAACAGGGGCTGCATGCAAGGCCAGACACAGGCACTTAGTCACCATTTGGCTGGGCCTCTGCACATACCAGAGATGGAAACCTGCAGCGCTTGGCCTGTGCTTCCTCAGGGTTCTGCTCCCACACGCAGCGACCTGCAGCAGAAGAGCCATGGGGAAAGGAGCTGGTGAACAGAAGAGCTAATGAGGAGCTACACCTGTGTCCAAATTAATCCCAGCACTGAAGGGGCAATGGGACAGAACCACTTGGGAGGCACAGACCTACACTCACAGGGAGCAGCCTCCCTGTGCTGCCCTTCGGATGCCTTCCCTGATGTTTTGAAGCCTCCACATTACAGCTGACTGCTGCTCAAGGCTGAGCTGCAGGATATTCCCTGTGGCTGCAGTTCGAGCTCTTTATTTCTCTTTAAGTTCCTTTAGTTTAACATTGATTATGGTGGAATGCCCTTAGATAACAGTGTTAAAGTGTGACTAACTTACTGCTGGGCTACATTTTATCTTTGGAAAAATCATGCGTATGTGAAGAGTTTAATCATAATTTATTCCACTATAACGAATAAGTGTGAAGTGCAACATTAAGAAATTTTGATACTCAAGTCATACAGCCATAGAGGGGGGAAAAAAATCCTGCATTCTCCTACCCCACCACCCAAAGTCAAGCAGAAGTTAGCTTCTTTTAGCCATCTCTTTGCTTATCTATTCTTAACCTTGCTTCATAAGTGACAGCAAAATTAAATGGAAGCAATCATGAATCATAGGAGGATCAGAGCCGGGTTACTAATTGGCCTATTTTCTGTACTCTCAGAATCCTCTTGAGCAATTTTCTCCAATTATAACTGCAAATCAGCATGTTATTTCCCCCTCACGAGCTACCCATTGCTTAAGGACTAACTAGGTGTCCCAGGATATTTCCTGATCTACTGCTGGAGACCAATTCCTACTATTAAATAATTACAGGAAGTTCAGAGTCCCATGTTGGAGGAAAAAATAATTCTATTTTACCTACTAAGACAAGGTAATTGAAAGCCTTAATTATAGAGAATAAACCTTATTTCTACTAGTAGGCTTTTCTAATACTTGGGGATCTTCTTAGATCAAAGCTGAGGACAGCCTTAACAGAATATACTCAGCACTTCCTCTTCAGATATTGATTTCCCTTCAACACAAAGGCTATAATACAAAAACTTCGTCAACTAGAGAGTCCACTTGAAAAAAGCATGACAGTTATTCATTGCTATTGTTCAGGGGCATCAAATATACGATTAAACTTGCACACAATTAGAGCAATCAAAGTATAGCCGTTTGCTTCTTTGCTGCATCTATAGCTGCATGCTAATCACACAATTTACGTTTCACCTGTTACTAGTATTCAAGATGCACTATGATGTCTATTATTTAGCTAACATCAAATTTCCCTCATAATATGAAATACATCCTGAGAAGATGGAACATCTTTTCTAAAGGACAAATAACAGCTCAAGGAGACTCCTCTGGTAAAAGCAAGATGACAGAACAATTGACACTTCTAAATGATATTATAAGTCTCCTTTCACACAGACAACAGAAACACTTAAAACTGATCTGGAATAAAAGAGAGAGAAGAAATCACTGCTTACAGATTTCAGAGCAGCAGTACTGAGTTGGAAAACAAAGTGCCTGGGATTTTCAGACAACAAGATGACAAAGTCTCCATAAACAAGTGGAACTTTGAGGAACACCATTACACACAACCTTCAGTTTGTTGGTTGGTATTTATGTCTTTCCCAGGGCTTGCTGCCTGTCTGTCCTGGGACTGAGCTGAGCTTGCTCTCAGAACAATGCCATCCAGCTCATTAGTATCTACAGGCTCATTTTCCCTGGTGACATCTGTCAGGAGTATTCACTCATCTTTCACAAATACTTGATATTAGAGAAGAATCCTTTTCCTGAAGAAAGCACTGGAGCTATTTCTTCACTGCTTGAGCTAAGAAAATGTTTGTGGAGTCAGCATTACACGTACAGGTTCAAAACCCATCCTATATCACAAAAAAAAAAAGTTTGATATTGGAAATACTTTTATCTCAGGTAGGTAAAACTGAAAAAAAAAAAAAAAAAAAAAAAAAAAATCAGAAAATTTGTGAAACAGCTAGCAAACTGTTCTGCTTCAGTCACTTAAACTGTTCCAAAGACTGCTGTCAGCGTAGAGTCTATTTTAAAGGTAGGCAGCCTGCCGTAGACTAAAATGAAATATATTTATTGGAGCATCATAAGGGATGCTAGAGATTTTTAAGGCTTAGTGTCAGTGACAGCAGTTCCTCAAACCTTCCACAGCATCTGGGGCTGCCACGCAGCAGCTAGGGCTGTCTATGCAACAGACACTGGTGTTGCTGCCCAGAGGTTGCTAACCAGCCAGCACACCTCCTCCTGCAGATTGTCTCAAGTTTTCCTGCAAATAACTCATTACTACTCCTAATGATTATCTGATATTCTGTTTTGAATAAAGAAATCAAACTAGTGACATTTAAAGAAATTTTTTATGTGTTGTACAGAGATTCTCCTCTGCAGAATATTTGAAGTTGTGCTTCAAAAATTTCCAGTAGTTTCTGGAAGTCTCAAAAACATTGACCACGTTTCTCAGTACTGCAATGCTGCTCTTTAACAGATCCTGTGGGGTCTGAAGCACAGTACCATTAAAGGTGTTGAAACTGTCTGAACTGGGTATGCCATTCATGTCTAAATAACTTACTTCAAGTTGCCTAGTATTCAGTATCATCTTTTTACTGTACAAACTGTGGGATATTCGTAAGCTATATTCAAGATAAGTGGGCAGGGTGAAAAGCGTTCTCACCTTTATCTCTTCAACATAAAAATGTTCATCTGAGGTCAAAAGGGTAAGCAATACTTCTGCCTTTGTCTTCAAGTGATGTGAGATATGCTTAAGCAAGTATATGATCTGCCTGTCCTTTTCTGGCCTTCAGTTTTATTGTGCTTTGGAGCTGAGCCATTGCTGCTCCAAAGCAGCAGCATGCATTCAGCTGTGAGTCACAGCACCCCCTCTTCTCTTTTGCCTGCAGAGAATTTCAGATAAGCGTTAGAAAAAGCAAGCATTACACTGTTGACTACAGCAATGTTTTGTGGGAAGAAAAGAGCACCATTTGGCTTAAAGCAAGAGAATGAGAAGTATCAACAGTGCCCCAAGCAGAGCCTAAGATTTACGGTTCTGTAGCCAAGACAAGTTGACAGAAGGTTAAGTGGTGGCATTTATGAAGCACCATCAGGTGAGGAGGTGCACCAGCACTGGACATGAGATGCCTAAAACACACGCAAGATGTACGTACAGAAAGACAGTCGGTGTGCTGGGGCTTTCAGATTTCTCCTTGTTTGGAATTAATCCTAAAAAAGGAAGGATATTCAGGGCAACAGTACTCTGCTTCTTGCTACATACTTTGCCAAAAACTAAGGCTGTTCAATGGTTGCATCTTCCCTACGTATTGCATCAGTATCTACTGGTCTAGATGACCTGCACCTACCTTCACACTGGGTTACTGAGGAGATTTGGGAAGCCTTACAGAAGGAAGAGTGTTTAGACAGGACATAACTGTCTCTCTAATTGAGGAAAAAATACAGCAGAAAGCAACATTTGTTGCAAGAGACAGATGCACATTGAATTTGATAATCCACAGTTTACATCTAAATCAGGATACATGCTGCTGGGATGTTGATCTATACTGCAGAAAGAAAAAAAAAAAAAACAGCTTACAGTATTTAAGCTCTCTCAGATAGGGCCACTGTATCATATATTCATTTTGATTACTTATCTCTCCATTTACTGTACTTGCAAATTGCCACAGCTATTTGTTGTAAGCATAGATACTCCAGTCCCATACATTAGCTGTCTGATGCTACCAAAGTAGAACAGGTCCCAGCTCTCAACCCCCCAACTGATTAGGAGGCCATCCTCACAGCCTGTTACTGCCACACATCCTCATGGCCTGCATGTCAACAGCCCTAAGCCTCCTTGGGCAACTTTGTGAGGGTCTCTGCAGCTGTTCTCACCCAGCCCTGAGTTGATCAGTGCTGTGGGGTTGCACCCTTATCACAGAGGCCACTGCCTCTACCTGGGCATGGACAACATTCACTTCCTCCACAGAGCTCCTTTATGGATGGTGTCAAGTCAAAAAATACACTGCTCATGTGCATGATGACAGCTACATGCGGCAGTGATCCAATTAAAAAAAATCCATAGATTGCATCACCTTGCATTAAACTTTTGACTTGAGGTGAGCATGGAGTAGACTCGACATTCTCACCTATTCAGGTCAGACATTTAACACTGCATGCTCCAGGTCTATCTCTCCCCAAGGAAAGGCTGTTCTTCCTTAATGAATGCATACACTCACTTTATATTTTCCCAAAGCAGTTTAGTTAGAGCTTGGCTGATATCCAACTCAATCTGCACAGAAACATGAGATGACTGTGAATACACTAATCAAAAATACAGAGTAAGGAAAGGTGCAGAGCATTACCCCCCAGAAGAAGAGTTTGATTCAATTTCTTCCCCTTCCCTAGTTTTATACCTATGTGGTACCAGTGATATTACTTCTATTCACCTATGCTATGGAAAAGAAATAATTAGATTGAGTGCATTCAAAACATGAAACCAAAATACATAAAGCCTACTAAGTGAGATTATGTTCTTACACAGATAGACCCTTTGAGTTTAAGAGTAAATACAGGAGAGAAGCTCCAAAATTAAGACCTGAATTTGAGACCAGGCATGTCAGATTAAAGAAAACAGGACAAAAATACAAGCCCTCACAGCAAGACAAGCAAGTGATTTATTTTCCCTTTGAAATGCAATAAAGTGATCTTTTCTGTTGGTATTTCTGTGAGGGTCTAAGGATTATGTTCAGATAGTTAAAGATGACTACAGAGGGAACTAAACACCTAAAAATGATCCGTGGCAAGTTTATAAGTCAATATAACTCAGTTGCATTCCAGTATGTAGACTGCATAAATCTAATAGGAGGATGCTTTGGATTTGCTTTGTAAATTTGCTTTTTTTCCCCCCAACACAGGCAGATATATTTATTACACAAGTGAGTGGAATACCCAACAGAATAGAAATAGAAGCAGAACTTCAATACTGCAAGAGTTGGGTGGCAGATGGGCTCATTAAACTACTTTATAAGGTCAACTTCTGCAACTTTCAGTTCAAGAAAGTGCTCTATGTACATCTACTGGAGCTTCCTGCCAGGCTGAAGCTCTGCTGTACCTAAATGAGTTACCTCACAACATACACAGCTGTGTTTAAAATAGAAGAAAGAATTTTATATTAGACACTTCTCAGAAGCAAATCCCTAGCTCCTCTAGGTGACTTCTCTTCAAAGGACTGATAAAGACCGTAAATTCTCTGTTTGGAGCCCATCTCCTGTTAATCTCCTTGCAAGACTGCATGGAGCCTCACTTCATCTTCAAAACTCTAATGAGTTTTTTGATTTTATTAGATGTTCTCATTGATTTCATTTAGTGATTTATACATTGGTTATCCTCTTAGCAATTAGGTATTTTTCCTTCTGAAGGTAAGACAAATTACAAAGACAGCCCACAACAGGTCGCACAAAACAACCACAGCCATCTCCAAGGAGACATTAAGTGCCCAGTTGTGGGAATAAAGTAACCAAAGAAAAATAATACAACACAACTGAAACCAATTAGGGTGCTTCACATTATGGATTGAAACCCAAGCACCTAGGAGATTAAAAGTGAACTTCAAAACCAGCTAAACTGGTGAGTCATTCTAGTAAGACTGGCAAGCTGTGAGCAGTGGATTGCTGAAAAGTTAAGTCCCTACAGTTCTCAGGCTGTGCAGTTCCAGCTGAGAACTGGGGACAGATGCAACAGGCACAAGGGGCTCAGCCTACAGCATCCACTGCTACACTGCTTTTAAGTCCTGAGCCCTATGAAGCAAGACGGAATCACCAAAAGATCATTATTTCCCCAGGAGAAGACCAAGCGCTCTAGAAGAAGTAGTGAAATGATTTTTTGTATCAGAATAAATGCTGTGTTTCAGGATACAAGAGAAGGAAGAGAACATTTCTCTCTGCAAATTGGCGGGAGCAATTCAAAAGCAGAAAAAACAGATTTATCTCAGATCTGTAGTTCAACATGAGCTCTACTGCACATGGCATTACAGGAATTAACATTCCACTAACAAGTGGAGGAATAATTCTTTGGGAATCTTCAACTGCTTCACTGTTGCCAGTCAAGAGGCCTTCTTCAGCTCCATCTGGACATACTCTAGCTTGCTTCCAGAAAAGCATTCTCTGTTTCTTAAGCAGTAGTTTTTACATGCAATCATTCCAACATCAGAAGGAGAAGTGTAAGAATAAGTAGTATTTTATGTATTGTAGTAGGCAATCTGGAGGATTCTCTTAAGATAAACAAACCAGACAGTAAAAATTCAAATGTAGAATCTGTTCAACATGCTGAGAATTAATGAGCTGGAGGCAATCACAGAATCATAAAATAATTAAGTTTGGAAAAGAGCTAAGATCATCTAGTCCAATCATCCATCAACGCTGCCCACTAAACCACGATCCTTGGTGCCACCTCTCCATGTTTCTTGAACACCTCCAGGAATGGTGACCGCACCACATCCTGGGCAGCAAGTGCCAGTGCAACACCACTCCGGAATGTTTCCTAATACCTGAACCTTCCCAGTGTAACTTGAGGCCGTTCCCTCAACCCATCACTGTCACCTGGGAGAAGATGCTGGCCCCTGTCTCACCACAACCTCCTTCCAGTTGGTTGATGAAAGCAATCTCCAATACCCAAGAGGTATAGGCCTCAGGAGGAATAACATGCCAATGTTTCCCCCAGAACATGCCCAGGCTGTACCCTCTCCCAGCAGGAGAGCTATTAGGGGAAGGTTTGAAGCCACAGCCCGTTCAACATACTGCTGTCAGACTTGCTCCCCAGCCCTGCACATGCTCACCCAAACTATCCTCAGTCCCTCAGACTGCTGCATGGGGCAATGGACTTCGATTACATCCTGCCATCCTCTCTATTATTGCCACATGGAAAAGCATTGAAAAGAACTCACCACTGAAAAGATGAGAAGGGAGAGAACAAGCTCACAAGCACACCTCCTCCTGTGCGCATTGTTCCCATTAACATCAGCAGCTATTCTGCTAAGTTGTAACCCGAGGGGATAATTAAACTCTTGCTGTTTCCAGGCTCCCACATCACCCGCTGCTCCCTGCCCACAGCCACTCAGCGCAGCCACACGGGAGGGACCTCAAACATTCTCCAGAGTCAGCAGCACTGCCCACCTTCTGTTAGTTTTCAAACATCAAAGCTGCCCTTATTTCAACATTTACTCAAGAACCATTGAGGTGACGGTGAAACTGGGACAATCGTGATAGTAAGTTTGAACACGGGAGATAAATGATTGAAAGTTCTCAAGGTAAGAGTACTGTCTTTTCTGGAGGTGCTGCCTACTTATATTGATGAATTTCCTTCTCCGTGGTGTACAGCATCACTTCAGGCTGCAGTGCAGTAAAGAGAAATTATCTGGAAGCTGCACCGCTGGCACTGCAGCACAGCTTAGGTGGGAAGTCACGTAAAGCCGCATCACTCAAAGCACTGACTGCCACACTGGCAGTAGTTTTAATTTATTGAAGTGAAGGAGACAACCAATTTAAGTCTCGCTGCAAGAATTATCAGAGCTGTTCAAAAGAAGATGCAGTGTGGGGGATAAATGATTAGGTCCCACTAAAGTTTCTGCAGTTTTTCTCATTCATAAGCAGATCTGCACTCCCAAAAACTGCCTGGGGGGTCAGAGACGTTTAAAGCTGCTGGAGAGTCCCAATACAAAGGCAGCAGACATACAGCTTCCCTTCTCTGCACCAGGAGGCCGTGCACACCCTATTGCACTGCTTCACACTGAGGGGGCCAAACCCACGCACACTACATAAATCAGTAAGGGGTAACAGCTGGTGTTGTGTGGCCAGGTGAGCCAGACTGAGGGTCAGCCTCAGCACCAGACCCATTGCTGATGGGGGACAATGTGCTTTCTTCTGAATTCTTTTGCTTATTAAATGTAATTAAATATAAAACCTTTTTAAATTATCCAGTCTTTAATCCAATGCAGGTTAACAGGGTCATACCAGAGCAGCATATGCATATTGACTAGACTTAAAAAGTAGCAACAGTAGAAGGAAAAAAAAAAAAAAAGCCTGCTTTCTCCACTACTTATCATAGGGCAATCACAGGTCAAACGTACCCAACAAAACACAAACAACCCTCTGCTGCACAGCATAATGAAACACAGCTAGGAACCAGCCATCGATGAAGCAATCAATAACTCACACATCTGAGGAAAGCAAGTAGGCTGTAACATCGTCCATACACCTGACATTCGCCAGCAATAACATTAATCCCTAGATGAAGCCTGCTATACCTTTAGATACTTTATCCCCCAAAGAAGTATCCATAGAATTAATTATAATGTTGATTCTGAATAGTGCCTCAGATTGGAAATTAGTCTAGTGTTTAAATTAAGCAGTAGATTGAAATGGCTAATTGTTATCAGCTCATGATTAAACAAAAGAGCCACAGGACTGACTATAAAAAAGTTCGTGCTGCTTATCACTTCAGTGTGACTGATGTTCAGAGTTGCTGAATATGTGCTACTTGCTGCAGCATCGTTAGGTTCAGCTGAGGGTTCAAGGTTCAGAGGTTTAAAAATAACATCTCTCATTCCTTCCATCGGTGATTTGGGGCTATTTGCAGGTAGCATGCTTTGTGAGGACACAAGCACTCAGTTACTCAAAAATCAGCCATGATCCCACTCCCAGTCCAGCCCCCAAGAGCAGTCCCTTCTTCATCTCTAACACTGCACAGCACAAGTAAGGAGAAAAATGAGCAAAAAGGGGCTGGGAAGACATGAAACCCCAGCTGAACTCAAGCAGAGAGAACAGAGCTCTTCCCAAGAGCTGTTTTTTTGACCAAACCCTTCATTTGCTTTTCATGTAACAAAAGCCATGATTCAGACCCTGTTGATTTGGAGATGTCAGAGTAAAAGTCTGGACAAGGAAAGGACAGCAAAAGTAATAGCTTCATGCCATATACTTTCCTCTGCAATGAAACCCCAGGCACACAACTCAAGAGAACTGCTCAAAATTCCACTGACCATTGAACACTCCTCTCCTTGCAGGAGGCTGGAACAATAGGAGAAGCAGAGAAATCACCACATCAGGGCAGAGAATGGGAGTGCAAACCAGGTACCAGAAATAGCCAGGAAATGCAGATTTCTATAGAAGGATGAATTTGAGGGTTTTGCTGGGGCAGGTGAGAAGAAGGGGAGAAAAACACCAAGGAGTCCCGTCTCTCTGCCCTCCTCCAACCCTGCACAGCCACTGCCTCTGTGAACAGGGTGGGATTTCTGGCTATTTTTTATTAATCACTTTACATAGAGCTCCATAAATGAAATCGCTAATGACATCGAGAGGTAAAGCAGAGACCTGAAGTTGAGAGAGTGTCAGAAATCAGCTTTGTGACCTCAGCTCACACCTCTAGGGACATTTAACAACCATATTAGAAACACAGAATAGCCTGGGTTGAGAAAGGACCATAATGATCATCTAGTTTCAGCCTCCTGCAACGTACAGGGTCACCAACCACTAGACCAGACCGCCCAGAGCCACATCCAGCCTGGCCCTGAATGCCTCCAGGGATAGGGCATCCACATGCACTTAGTATATCATTTACTGTTCCAGAATTTCCCATGTGAGATCATGAAGTAATGTAGGATCAGCAGAAGTTACTCACCAAACCAGCAAGTATTACAGGGATAATTTCTGCAGCCACGAGATCCAGACCTGTTCCTGAAAACACAAAGGCACACTTGACGAAGGTGACACTTAGCTGCCAGACTCCAACCTCCCCTCCAAATTAAACAGGAAACCACCATTTCAAGGAGAAGTACCTAACACACACCAAGTTGTAGTTTCTCCTGAATTCATTCCCGTAATGGCTAAAATACGTTCATTTAAATACTCCTAAAATGGGAATCTGCAAGCGCAGCAAGCATCCAGCCAAGAGACATAAAGCAGAAAGGCCATGCTCACAGATAAAGGAGGACACAGCTGCAGCACTGCAGCAGTTGTTCTGCAGATCCAGCAGCCCCTCACATCCCATTTACTGGTTGGCCACAACAGTACCCTCAGACCTCTGCTCCCTCCCAGAGCACACACAGACTCCCAGTGACCACCAGAAGACAGTCAGCTGGAGAAGTGCTTGTTAAGTTCACTGGTTTCCACAGCAAAAGCCCACAAACTGGACCCACACATGCCTGATCGTGGCCATAGTCCTTTCCTACTTGCTGAGCAGTAAGTGTTTGGAGAAACAATTACACAGAACTACAGGCCAGAGTATTTTGTTACATTTGCTAACAGGAATATATTTGTGCAAATGTTCACCTGTTCAGGGTAAAGAAGGGCCTCCAAGCTGTTTTCATATTTGGCTTAAACATTATTCCACCAAGATCCTTATAACAGGCTCCTAAAACAAAAGGCAATTGCCAAGTTAAGCCTATCTGCAGTTCATTGCTTTCTCCAAGTTTTAGGCACCCCCACTTCCCTACTCAGTTTGGCTCAGCTTCCCAATAATTTGCCTTAAGATTCTTAATACCTGTTCAATTATCTAATTCCTGGAGCAACTCACATCAATACTGGATGCCCTCCAAGGGCAGCAAGCAACAAGGCAATTCCCTGGGCTGCAAATGACAAAGGATGCTGCTCACTCAGGCACTGTGCATCTCTGTGCCACCTTCCCCACATCAGTGCTGAATGAATTTGCCCACAATGACAGGATTTTGCTGGGCAAGATCTGCTGACTTGTGACAAGAACATGAAGAAGGTGGCCGGCCCTGTTTTGGCCTGACCCCAGCCTACACATGCCAGCAGCTTGAGTTAACACACCTGGAATGGCCCCTGCTCACCTCTGCCAGACTCCCAGGGCAGAGCACCCCAACCAAGTAGAAGATGAGAGACAGACATTTTACTTTTTAAATTACAGTAAGGTCTTATTTTATAATAGGTAACAGAGTATAGTGTCTTCTATTATTCTAGCAAGCCATTTGATGCATTATTAATTATATGAGGAATCTAGGATACAATGCATAATGAAGTAAAAGCAATTAAGCACAAGTCTTTATACACATTTAGATAGTCACTCTGTATTTTCAAGGTAGAAAGAAGAGCAAAATGACATGCTGCAGAGCTACAGGGATATGGAGCTGCTCAGAATGCATACAGAATGCCAGAGAGAAGTTCAACTGAAGCTTATAAGTATGTAGCTTCCATAAAACACAGAAGAAAATTCTTAACATTCCCAGTATTTTGGGTTTGTTTAATCATGAAATAAGTAAGTGCAATATTAAACACAGAGAATTAAGAACCAAAGAGGCAAAGGAGAGGTCACTAAGGGGACAAGCCATCCTACCCAGAGTAACATAGCACTTCCACTTCCCCCTACCATAAACTCATTATCTGCTTTCATCCTGATTTATAACCACAAAGATAACTTCAACCAATGTTTGTAAATCAAGGGCTTCTTTCTAGTACTGACAGTAAATATTCTTTAAGTGAAATATATAGTAGATACACACCTCTGAATAAAGTCAAATCAGTTACAAGAACCTCCTGCAGTGCACCCCCTCCCCCCCATAACATGGGCAAACTCTTACAGTTCAGGGACGCAGCTAGAGTAACTATCACCTACCCTGCTCAAAGAGCTCAGTTTCAAAACCCAACAGCATGCTGCCCATCTCTCCGTACTCAACTACATCAAGTGCTGCCTCAATAGAAATGCTATCAAGTACTGATCTAAAGCACAGCAGGAAAACAGGGACAAAACCTCACACACAATCAGCACCTTCTAGCTTTACTCCAGCTATCACTTAACCCTCATTCAGTCATCATACTAGCAGTCAGTGCACCCCAAAGAACCTAACCACGAGAGATACAGCACACAGCCAACAAGGTGTCACCACAAGCTTTCTCATTCCACTCCCAACCCAGGCCTCAAACAACACCTCATTTCAGACAGCCCAACTACCTGTGAGAAGCACTTTCATGGGCTGTTTCCTCACTCCTCAGGTGAGTTGTTAGTGATCATGCCATACACATGGGCTCCATTCCACCTGAGCATGCAAGCACCTGTTTGCAGACACCCACCCTACTTTGGGCTGATTACCACCAGCCAAGTTCAATAAACTCACACAGAAGGGGAAAAGTAAGTCTGGTTTTTCCTAGTGCTTTATGTTTTCCTAGCTGATAAAAGTAAGGAAGTCTGAAACTGTGCTTTAACCAACAAAGCCTGAAATTTTTATAGAGAAAGAACGAGGGAAAAAGGTTTTGAGCTGATGTTAGTGAAGGAATCACTGGCAAAAACTGCTGCAGGAAAAGAAGACACTGAAAACTAATTAAAGATGTAAAAGGATATAAAACTCAACAGACATCTTCACGTATGCTAGAGCGGTCCTGAATGAGGCCTTTGGAGATCAAGATCCCAACACAACTGAGCAGAGCAGCGTTTGCAGTCCTCTACCAAGAGCTCTGGCTAATCTATTAATTCTGCTTTAATAGCAAGCTGGCAATAAAGGTGCTGATACTAATTGCGGAGCATTTCTTTGTTGAAATCAATCCTTAATGCTGACCACAATAAATGAGTTAGGCTTTTATATAAAATTCATACTTAAAATCGCTATGAATCTTCCTAATGTGTCATTTGACATTTGTTATTACTTGGCTGTGGACTGGTTTTGAATATTTTATGAAATATTTATGGTACAAGGGGATATGGGATTCATAAGAGCAAGACACATACAATATGCTGAAGATTAGTGACAATTACCACAAGGGTAAAATTAGTAAAATCAACCATCATTTTCTTGTGAAAAAAAATCATCTTAATTGGTGGCGGGTGGATATTTCTTCCATTTTCATACTATGCTTTGTTGGGACTTATTTGCATATTTTTCTTCACTTTCGCAGTATTAAATAAAAGGATTTTTAACCCCTTGGCTAATTAACTCCTGGCAAACAGAGAAATGCCAGGTTCTCTTTAAAGAAACATTTGTTTAGGTTTCCTTTTCGTCTCCATTAATTTTTCTAAAGAAAAGAATAATAATTACATACATATCGCCCCACTAATGTGCAACAGATTGTGAGCACATAGAAGTGGAATTTGGGAAATAAATTTGGTTTGTTTTGCTGTCCTCGTTGCAACAGGGATTGAATTCAAAATGTTTGATTAAAAATTATTGTAGAAGGCCACGATTAGAATCATAGAATCCTTGGAGTTAGAAGGGACCTTAAAAGCTGTCCAGTCCAACTCCTCTGCAATGAACAGGGTCACCACAGCTAGATCAGGTTGCCCAGGGCCTGATCCAGCCTCACCTTGAAAGTCTCCAGGGATGGGGCACCAACCACATCTCTAAGCAACCTGTTCCAGTGCCTCAACACTTTCACTGTAACAGATTTTTTCCTTATATCTAATCTAAGCCCCATCTGGAGTACTGCATCCAGGCCTGGAGCCCCCAGTACAAGAAAGATGCAGAGCTCTTGGATTGGGTCCAGAGGAGGGCCACTAAGATGATCAGAGGGCTGGAGCACCTCTCCTATGAAGAAAGATTGAGAGCACTGGGATTGTTTAGCTTGGAGAAGAGAAGCCTCCCGGGAGACCTCATCGTGACCCTCCAATACTTGATGGGAGCATATAAACAGAATCACAGAATCACAGAATCACCCGGGTTGGAAGGGACCTCAAGGATCATGTAGTTCCAACCCCCCTGCCTAGCAGGGCCACCAAACACACACATTCAGATCAGGTTGCCCAGGACCCCGTCCAACCTGGCCTTAAACACATCCAAGGACGGGGCCTCCACAACCTCCCTGGGCAACCCGTTCCAGGGCCTAACCACTCTCCTTGTAAAGAACTTCCCCCTAACATCCAACCTAAATCTTCCCTCCTTCAACTTGGATCCATAAACAGGAGGGGGAACAGCTGTTTACAAGGATGGATAGTGACAGAACAAGGGGGGGGTCTTAAACTGAGACAGTGGATGTTTAGGTTGGATATTAGGAGGAGGTTTTTCACACAGAGGATGGTGACGCACTGGAACAGGTTGCCCAAGGAGGCTGTGGATGCCCCATCCCTGGAGGCATTCAAGGCCAGCCTGGATGTGGCTCTGGACAGCCCGGTCTGGTGGTTGGTGACCCTGCACACAGCAGGGGAGTTGAAACTACGTGTTTATTGTGGTCCTTTTCAACCCACAATCCATGAGTCTATGATTCTATGATTCTAAACCTACTCTCTTAAAAGAGCTATGTTGTGTCTTGGTCTCCTGTACCCCTGTCACTATCCAGGAAAAACAACAGATCCCACTTAAGAAGCAATGAGTTGGACATCAGCTTGTGCAGCAGTGCTTCCAAAGGCCATCAGATCTGTGCTATAGTGGCTGCTGATGTGAAAGCCCACTCCTTTGCAGATAGGTGATGTGCAGAAGCCAAGTACAGGGTGCATGCTGTACGGGTCCAGTGGAGACTCTGGAAGCAGGATGGCTGTGATGCACATTTATGTGAAAGAAATTCCAGTTTGCTGAAAAGGCTCTTCTGTCTGAGTGGGAATTCGCCTGTTCTCATTCACGCAAGGCAATGAGGCTACACACACACCTCAAAGAAATGCTGCTTCAAGATTTATTTGAGCTGCCAGGGCAGGGGTGGTGAGAATAAGTCAGTCTGCTCGCCTACGTTGCTGCAGCAGCCCCTGAAGCCATGTATTTGCCTGCGAGCTGGAGTCTGCCTTGCAGAGCACATCTGTAGTCCGAGTTGTGGAACAAGGTGCTCAAAGCAAGGCAATGGCTGAAGGTCCCCAAAATGCACTCTGGCAGACTTTGGTACCAGAGGCCAACTCCCTTTGCTTTCAAGGAAGTTTGGATGTGGCTCCCTGAAATGAGTTTCTGTTTTCACTCTCAGCCCATCCTTATGGGACTAAAGAAAGCAACACAAACACACTTGACAAAACTAGCATATTATTGCACTAGTGTAATGCATATTGCACCTAAGTTATAAATGAAAATCCAAGGCATGCTGCTTGTTTGATGGGGAGTTAGTTTTCCTATGGAAATTTACTCTGTTATTTTCCTTCCCCATTTCCCATGGGAAGGATGGCATCTTTAGGACACTCTCTAAATAATTTATATATACCCAATATTTATTTACTTTCTCAACAATAACATTCAAAGCTGCTTGATGCCAAATTTCCCTTCCCCACCAAAACTGTTTCTCAAGCAAATGCTTGAATGCCACTGATTTCACTCTCCCTCGTCTCCAGGGCTTTAGGTGCTTCAAATCCTAATGGGATAATGGCTTAAACAGAGCAACATATTCCACATAATAACACCCCACCAGAAGGCTTTGTGTTGTTTTTATCTAAGAGCAGACCTAACAGCTTTCTCTAGAGAAAAATAAATCCATATACATTTAAGCAAGTAATGTAACTCCTTTGGAGACTCCAAGTTCCTCTCCAAGTGCATCCATACAACTGCCATTAGCATTTAAAGGGATGCGAAGCAGGGAGCGATCTCTGAGCCTGTTTCTTTGCTGTTGTGAATATCCAGGCTGCAGAAATGTTAATGTTTTTATGTATTACCTCCATCTGCTTCAATCCTGTTAAATTTAGGTGTGCTATTTTTAAATGTGAATAGGTTTGAATTAGTATATGCTTTGCCTGTTGCTTAGGCGCTATTTGTTTTCTTCCAGCAGTCACATCTGTCCTTGCTTTCATTAGCAAAGGGTACTTTTTACTTACTTTTTGAATTATAATATTGATTTTTCCCCCAGCGCTGCTGCCGGTATAGTATATTGCTAAAGGACTCTGCAAGTTTAAACCCTTGAAAATGGGGTGTGTAATGGAAGTGCTGGCACATCCTTAACGACATCCTCACGAGCTGTGGTGCCGCGCTAAGTGGATTGAGCCACACTGACCCTGCAGAATCAAGGTCCGATCGCCTTGAAATACAATTTCAGCAACACCGTTCCGGGGTGATACACTGCTCGGATCAAAATAAATGCTATGAAATTCAAATGAGCCATCGGAAGGGGTAAGTATACAGCCGCAGTGCTGGGAATGGCTCACAAATCAATCATCCCGTGCGCGAACAGAATTTCCACGTTGGTTTCCTACATTTTGTATTTTTGCGGCTTTCTTTGAAATTGAAATCTCTTCATTTGTAACATCCTTGCCCTTGGATCTTCCTTCTTCGCTAAACGCCCACTCGTTCCTCACAATTCCTCTGACCCCCGCTGTTCTCCAGCCCTCCCTCTCTCCATGCCCTTTCACAAGGCATAAGGCACAGCGGCCCGGTGCAATGCACCGCGTTCTGCTGGTTCTGTGCCCTGCCTTTAGAGCAGCCCTCAGAGCCCTTTGGAGGTTTCTGCAGACCCCACTGTCAGTGTCATATTTTAGCCTTTCTGGTGTAACTGTGTTTCCTTCAATAAGCACTCCACCACAATGCGTTTCTGTGCATGAGCATACACAGACAACATCATACAAGCTTGTTGAGGCCTTTGTTTCAGAATAAAAAAAAGCAATCCAGGAAGCCTTGGAGGCATTCTAGCTTCACTAATACTCACACATTAGAAAAAAAAAAAGAGTGGATTTGTTGGTTTATATCCAAGTGAAATACCACATCATTCAGTGGTTTTCTTTTGAATGATTAAATATTGTACCAAAATAATTCTAGTGCTGCTATTTATGTGGAAAATACAATCAGAGAAGAAGCAGAAGGAATACACATACCTGCAAGCCATGCAGTGGATGCGAAGGAGGCACACCTGCTCTTGTCAGTGCTCATTTCCTCACCTCAGGACCCCAGGTTGTTGAAGTGTCGAGGAGCAGCACCTGACCTCTAAGATTGGCCATGGGTTGTTGGATGGAGGCAGCCCTCAGCACCTCCTGCATCAGGCCCATGGATTGTCCTGCTCTTCAGCATCTCCAGTGACTGCTTCAGCGGCCCCACATCTGCACAGGCCTCAGGACAGGTTGGCATGTCACACACCAAAACACCAAAGGTCCACATGGCTTCACTCTAAGGCCAGGTAGAAAACTCCATCCTCCATCATCTTCTTACCCAGGTGCTGGAAGCGAGGGGGTTAATTGTATAGTTCTCTGCATTTACATTCAGCTTTTGAAAAGCTAGATTTTTGAGATAGTCATTAAAAGATGAATTCAGCCAGTGTCCTTGAGACAGTTAATGAGATATGCTAATTCAGAATAAATAGGTCTGGTATGAATTCTTGATAAGAAAACATCTGCTTGGATCAGTTGCTTGCTTTTGGGGGAGGTAACTGGGTTTGAAGAAAGAGAGCTGTGATAAGGAATACACAGCTATAATGAAGGCAACATTTTAAAAGAACTGATTGTTTTCCAAGTTAGCCTTAGAAGAAATTTCTTCCATCTGACTTCTTTCAGATGTAGAGCGCGAGAGGCCAGGAAGCACCAGGTGGAACGAAAATAGAGCCTTAATGTCCATGAAAGCTGACAGGGAGGAACGTTGTACTGAGGCACTACATTCTGCCCAAACAACTTTAGGATATCAGGCAATGAGGACGGATTTTTCTCTGGAAGTCACAACAAGAAGGAACTGAAAGTGAGCATCACCCACATCCACCAAGGAGCATTCAACCCCACTGTGCCCCAGCACAGTGCTGTGTGGGAGGCAGACCATGAGCTCCTCACCTTGGTGAGGAAGCAGAATGGCTTCACACTGCAGACAGGCACACAGATTTCAGACCCAGAGTTGTGCAGATTTTATTCTTTGTTTCAGTAGTTTTTTTGCCCTCAATCACCGCCGCGTGTTGTTACAGGTTTGTACAGATGTCCCTGCACCATCCTTCGTGAGCAGGCAGTAAGTCCACATAGAAGTCACACAGTGGGGAAGGGTGGTGGAAGAAATGTCCTTCCTGCACCTTTCCAGCTCACTTCTGAAAGGTGGGGATGGCCAGGATCACCAGAACAGTCACATTTTGTCCAGTGCTACAGGAGTGAAGCACGTTTGTAGAAGCACATCCCCCTCAGGATAATAGTTACAGCAATGCTTACATACTGCTACTGCCAAGCTTTGGGGCTTCACAGTCACACTGTGATGTAATGTACACACCAGACTTCTTTCTACAATTTCGGAGATGTTACATATTCAAAGGTTATGGCTAATGACATGTCAGTGTTTTCAGATCCAGCCATTTGGGTTTTTATTTAAATCTACACACCACATGCTCTTACAGTTTTAATTGTACAGAACATTCCCAGCATTGTCAGAACCTACTGGACATTCCCTGCATTTAATAATACAAAAGGAGGACGTTAGTGAGGACTTTCATTCCCCTCCAGTGGCATCGTTACAGCCAGCCCAGCCCAGGTGTCTCTAAAACACTTTGTTCAGGTGTGGTCATCTTTTTCTCAAAGGCTTTTACCATTATAATCCCACAACTCAGTACCATTCCTGCCAGCCACAACACCTTCGCATTTTCCTCTTTGCCTTACTGTTGGCCCTGCTCTGTGTGCACAGCCAGCAGCACGCTCAGACACCCAACATGGAGAGATACATGAGCCGTGGTTTTGGGTGTGCCTGCTGGGAGCCTGCAGCCACCTGAGCTGCAAATCCTCTTTGCTCCTGTTTGTAAGGGATAGTTTGGCCCCTGAGTTTATTTGTGACAATACACCAAGAGTTTTATAACAAATGGGATGCACAGATGTACACTTGGTGAGTTGTGATTATGAAAGATGATTGCCTCCTTCTCGGTTATTGCTCACTGCTGCAGATGGCTACTGGACTTCATGAATAAATCACACAAGGGCTGTTACCCTGAATATTTTGTTCAAATGCAGAAAGTACCAATACATGGTACATGGGGAAGGGTCTAAAATATTCTATATATTAATGAGCTGCAAAACTTTATGGCCGGTTCCAAACTCAGCTCTAAGCATTACGTAGAATGAGAATAGCAAGATACTGCATTCACATATATCTAGGAGATTTCTAATCAGAGTCCAGATTTAGCTTATTATTACCAGGTAGCAACAAATCTATCATTAAGACACTTGCCTTTTTATTAAAAAAGCAGGCATATCTCTAGCTGGTATAAATAAATAAAACTTCAAAAGCTTCATCACATGTACCATTTGTAGATGTACAGAGACTCCATTCCTGTAAGTAAATCCCACTCATTAAATGTACTTGCTCAAAAAAAAGAAACCAAAACTTTACTTTTTAAAGACATCGAAGGCTGAACTTTACTGTATAAGGGATAACAAATGACAGCTTATATTACAATTGCTGACTAACTCAGCAGAGAAGGAAAATCCAGAAAAAAACATTACTCTTTTCCATTGCAAAAATTGTTTTCTATGTTTCTAGTAGGTGGGCTAATGGTCAGTCATGGGTATGTTTCCATACTTGGCAATTAGTCTATTTGATAATAGGCAAGGAGCAGGGCTGGGAGATGCATGGGGACAGAGCATGGCAAGTGAAGAGTGGGAGCGAAGCACGCAGACTGGCAAGAAGAATGCCCTTGTCTCCCTTCAGATATCCTCTGAGCAGCTCAGGATTTACAAAAGACTCAGGGCTGCATTGCACAGGAAACATGCTGAACTCAAAGGCCAAGTCAGGTCTTTCCGCATCACTTCTAGGTGACTGATCCAGAGTCACTAATCCTCACAGATACCAGTGACACACAGACGCTGGGCAATTGCTGGTACTGTCTGTGATGACATAATCAACTGACAACTTCAAGTACATTTTACGTGTTTTTCCAATGCATCTGAGGGACAGGGTTTTTCCTTTTTTGCCATAATCAGTCAGTCAGAGAACTGGTACCTTTTCACAGACAGAAATAACTTAGTGACACTGCTTGACTGCAATATATTAAAATTTAAATTGCTCTCTAGTCCGCTCTATGGATCATATTAACTGGCCCTAAATACACAAAAAGGCAGTACAATAAAGCTTATGGAATGGTAAATCACTGAGGCTCATCTATACATCATGAAGAAAAGAGTGGGTAAATGGCTGAAGTTTACTTACCAAGCGCTTATAAATGCAGAGACTTTTTTTTTTTTTAAAGAAAATCTGTGTAATATTTTAAATTAAGAACACGCTCCTCTCCGACATTTCATTTGGCAGCTCCAACCACAGCCTGGGTGGAAATCAATTTGCAGCAGCTATGAATTGCTATTTAATTTGGGGGCACGCACAGCTTAATTGAGAAAGCATACTAGAAGCCGTCAAGCCAGAGTCAGTAACTTAAGTTTCCTGCAGCAAACTCACGGTAATCCCAGGATCAAACTGTAGCACCTTTGTTTCAGTAATTAAGTGCGTGGTGCCAGCAGAGACTAATTGTGCTCACAGGGTGAGCACCCGCACCAGAAAGCTGCACAGAGCTCCATGTGTGAGCCCAGGAAGAGTCTTTGAGGTTTCTTGCTTTCTTAGACACTGCCATGTCTGAAAGAAGGTACACGTATCAGCACATTCATATTATTCTTGCCTCACTGCCTGGATTCCTTGTGCTCATTCTCCACTTTTGCCCAAATGTATCTTTATATATTTAAGTAAATAAAATGGTGAACTGTAAATTTGTGGAAGTTTTTCTACAGTTTCTCTCCACTGAATGATATGTAGGTCATCATTCTGTTTGGCCCCTTTTTTTTCCAACTCATACTAAAATGTATTTTGCAGCTCACACCAAAGAGCAGCAATCCCTCATGGCAGAGCCCCTCAGCTCTGCTTTTTGGCACATTCTACGTGTCTCTGCTTTCCCTTTCCCCACTATGGTTTTCAGACAACTTCTGTTATAGAAGGGTGCAGAGCTCACCGTTCTGATTGCTTTACAAATTTGTATTGCTTTTTCAAATTTGTATTGCTTTTTTTTTTTTGGTTAACCAGTCGCCAAGACAGAATTTCCAAGCCAGGCTCACTTGAAAATACCCCGTGGAATGTTCATAACCTTGAACATCAAACGCTGGTTCACAGAGGGTCTCTGAAAAGTGTTTAAATATCCCCAGCACTGCTGAAGTTCCCGGCAGGCACCCAGGAGCTCGCAGGAGGTGGCCATGGTGGTGTGATGACTGCCATGACATGCAAGTATTTCCACTGACTCTCTGAGTCCTACTAAACTGCTGGTGTCAGAAGACACTATAGCTGATGGACACAGTCCGGAGACAAACTCTTTGTGTGGAGGGGCACAGTTGGACACAGTTGGAGTCTTCCTGAAGACTCTCTGTTTCAACCAACACACGTCCTCAGCCATACTGCGGCCTGCTCTAGGGAACTGCCTTAGCAGGGATTGGACTTGATGCTCCCCAGAGGTCCCTTTCAACACAGTTAGTTCTGTGATACAGTGGCATTCCTGCTCTCTCACACGTTCAGTGTATTTTCAAAGCATTTGCTGCAACTGCTCTGTGATCACCACACTACGCTCTAGCACATCGCTTTGGTAAGGAGCAAAGTAACTAACAGACCTCCCCGTGCTTCGCAGGAGAGCCTCCACGCACGGCCACCTCTCCCACATCCTAGGGTTGAAGGAAAACTGCAAAAAGCCACAGGACATGGCTGGATGGAATCACTACTGCAGGGTGTTTTTCCCCCCAACGTTGGAGTTAACGCCCCACAATAGAGCAGCAGCACACAAAGAAAAGATAATGGCTTGATCCCTGCCAGATGGAATATGGAGACAGCTCAGGAGAACTAGCCAAAAAATGGGTGTGCATGCATGCTTGTGTAGAAACTCTTTATAAAACTAAGCAATCTCTTTAAACCCCTCCTCTTTGAGAAGCTTCCCATCAAGAGTGCTTTCATTTGCCAACACCAAGTTATCACCACGTATATTAATGTACACATTCATTTTGTGTTACTACTTTTACAAACTGTTTCCTGTAAATGTAATGCACTTCTTGCATCTTAAATGCAGAGAGCTGATCCCAGTTTTGCCATACGTGTTCATATTTTTAACCATTGGACAAAGGCACAGGTAAATGCTTTTAGGTCAGTATATCAGCTTCAGGCTTCCATTCTGACTAATTACCTGCTCCCTGCGGTCGGTCAGCCAGCCATAGGACATTGCTTCCATACCAATTGTGTGTATAAGCACTCTTCTAACAACAGACTATGGAAAAAAAAAGTCTCTCATTCACATACAAAGAAAGATTATTTATGAAAGAGTGGTAATCTCATCACACAAGCACTCATGATCAGGGAATCGAGCAATCCAGGTCTTCCTGCACCAGCCCCCATCAGCAGGGCCTGGTGAGCTCTGGGCAGCTGCAGCAGCTCACATCAGCCATAAGGGCTGAAACCTCTGTTCCTTGTGCCTCCATTGTATTCTCCTATTGTCACAGGCTTTTTATCTCGCATTAATACGTGTTAATTAACTTTAATTGAGATAATTGCTTCATAACTATTCTGTTCACATTCACAATGATATTAGAAAGGTTCAGCTCCTTCAGATCTTTCCCAATGAAGCTAGTCTATGCAATGAGCAAAGTAAAATTGCATGGTCTGACAGCAGACCAGGCAATTTTCTTTCTTTTGTAAAGATCTAGAAATCTGTTCATGTCCTGAAACTGAACTGAATGCACATAAGTATATATCTAATGCAATGCTGAAACAGAACACGTGACAAATGTACATCATGGCAGGTAACAACAGAAACAAGTGACAGAAATTACAATAGTGATGAAAGACTTTTTCCAAGGGATCGGATATGTTGACCAGCACCAGTAATAACCTTCTCTTGGCCATAAATGTGTAAACAGACTTTTACACTGTACGGGCTGCAAGACAAACTGTGAAAATACTCTGAAGGGGCTGGGAGGACAGGGGCAGTGCCATGGGAAATCAGTATAGACTTCATTGCAGGGAACAGCCTCTGCTCTGCTCTGATGTGCCCCAGAAAACCATTTCATCCCTGGGTGCTGTTGCTGTAACCAGTGCCCCAATGACTCCAGTACATAGAGGAGCACTTTGAGCTGGCAGTGCTGGCTCTGGGTTACCTGCAAGCCAGCGCTCCTGGCTGCTGGGAGCTCTAGAAAGGAGCCCTGGAAGACCCACTCACCTTCAGTCCACAAATAATTACATACAAACCTAATGACTTCTGATCCTGTTAGTACAAAGTGCTGCAACGACCCACTGCTACCAAAGGTCCTGCACAGTGCTACAGCTCATCTCTGTGCTTACTCTGACACACCCCCTCTCCCGCTCCCAGATATGGATTAAGCAGCCCTATGGATGTTTCTGCAGAGCACAGCTTCAGCAAAACCAGCAGTGAATTAATCACTGCAGCCACATAATGTAGCTTGGCACAACTGTATTACAGCATTGCATTCTTGTGCTGTAGTTAAGGCCTGTCAGCAATTTCATTATGAAGTCGTATTTTTAGCTGTTTGTAACTTTTACAAAAATAATAAAAGTATTTACAGTGGGGGCTTAATCTGCACGGAGATTAAGGCTCAGAAATGAAATATTACATATTCTACATGTGTGTCTGGTAGTACAAACGGTTTCTTCACCTACATCAAAATCTGCTGACTTCCCTTACATTTTTCTGTTATTTACTGCTATTCTTAAAGGCATTCTAACAAACTTGCTACTTACTGCAAAACTTTCATGGTGACCCAGCAGTATTAACACAGACTAATGCTATACATGGGCTCCGTAAAGCTGCAAACCCACAGAGCGCATTATTGTCTGTGATGCAGGTGATATTAAGCTGATGGTTATTGATGAAGACTTTCCCCTTGAGCTCACAGGTGAGGGATGGAACCGGCAACCGTAAGTGTCATTAAGGAAAGTTCTGTTGTGCCAATAAATAAGAAGGATCTGAAACCTCTGCACAAAAATGCAATGTAAATCCACAGTAATCACCGGAAGAGCGTTGAGGCTTTTAGCATCTAAATTGATCAAGAGCCCCACTTTACTTTTGCTTTTTATATACAAAATAATTATTATCTATTCTCTGCTGTAGGACAAATTCTGTCAAATTCTGTGATGAACTGCAGCTGCAGACATCCCAGACCAACACAATGGATCCTGTTGGACTGATCTGGACTCCTCCTGGTGTAACCAAGCAGTTTGGCCTCTCAAAGATTTAACAGCACAAGCTATTTTTCATGTGCCAGTTGGGATTACTAAACTAAAGCCAATTCGCCACTTGTGTACAGAGACAAAATTCATCTTTATACTTTTTTCTAAACAAAAGCTCGCTTTTAAAGGCAGCAATTACAGGTAATTGAATCTCTAATAGTGATATGTAGCTCAATTATCTTGAGCTTCCCCAAGAACTGAGAACAGAACTAGCTGGAACAGCTTACTTTTTATTTATTTTCTAACATATTTGTTTACTTATTTATTTTGGGATTTCTGCACCTGCTGGCACTGACTCTGCAGCACCCTGTTCTAATGCAACGCTGACAGGAAAGTTTACTAACAGTTACTTAATTACAGAGTTTCCCAAAGATCATTATTAATGTAAGAAAGTAGGACAATTAGCTGAAACGTTAAATACTGAATTTATGCTTGGCCATATCTAAATATGCAAAATTTGCTCAAAACCAGAGCTCTTCATACCACCAGTTCAGCACATTTCTGAGAGAATATTTGTCACCAAAGCAACTTCCAAGCCTGGGCCACCTACTTAAATGAGTTTCATTAGAGAGCACAGCATTAACTGGAGTCTGCTCTAAGATCTCTATGGATACCCCTCCAAAAAGGAGATTCTTCAACAACAATACGTGTAGCAACAGATTGGAAGTGGGAAACCTGCAGCAGCATAGGGTTGAGCGGAAGCATTTTGGAGCTCCAAGTTACTTTTCCGTTTCAGCAAAGCTTTCTCAGTTACCGTTCTTGCTGTCAGTGGTCTACAAACAAGGGTAAGCATCTCACAGAATTGCAGAACAAAAGGGGCTGGAAGGAATCTTGGAGAATTTCAGTCCCAGCACTGCTATAAGCAGGTTCCCTACCATAGCTTACATATAGGAGAGTGTCCAGATGGGTCTTGAGAAGGAGATTCCACCAGCTCTCCAAGCAGCATGCTCTGCCCTCACAGTACAGAAGTTCCTCCTTGTGTTTGCACAGAACATCCAGTTTCCAGTTTCTGCCCCCAGCGTTCATGGTCTGTTTTCCCCTGGGGCAAGAAAACCCCACTCAGTGCAGTTATACTGTTATGAAAGCATGCCTAAGGAAGCTGTTACATCTCTCTGTCTAGATAGGAGTAGCGTCACTTTGACAGCAGTTGCACATAGAGACATGTTTCATACTAATGTCACTGAAGAAGCTCGTGTGAATGCCATGGAGCGGCTGCAGGATCAGAGCTCAGTGCCAGCATATCCTCTAGGGAAGAGATGAGCAGGCACCCATGGTGTTGGCAGCCTTGCACGTTGCCAGGACTACTTTTTACCCATACAGCTAATGCTGAGTCTGATCCACAGTGCTCTCAGATTTCATGAAAGCAGCGAGTGCCTGCTGCTGCTGAGCAGCGTTCAGCAGGCAGGGAAACATCCTAACAGGAGGAGGGAAACCTTGTCTGTGCTGGAGGAACTTCATTTCCCATACCTTATAAATGGTTCTTTTACTTTATTCATGCCCAGAGGTGGAAACAGCTTTAATATACCATAACTAAAAATCTCTCCTCTCTCTGAAAATATTCACACACACACACACACACATATATATATACAGCATAGCTTCCATCAAAATAACACTGTTTACTGCTATGAATGAATTCCCTTTTGAACCCATTCATTATATCTGCCAGCATGACAACCCCCTGTGGCAGTCAGATCCGTAATTGCATTACCTGTGTGGGAGAACAGCCCCTCCTTGTAAAGACGGTTGCCTAATGTTTTCACTGGGAAATGTATTTCTCCAACTAGGAATCTTCTAACATCTCTACTTTACGGACAGCAAACAATTCATTACTCAGAATTCTCTCCCATAATTTTGTTGGCTCCCGTTACATCCTTACTGCATCCATGACTTTTCTGATTCAGAAAGCTCTATTCCAGTTAATGTTCACAACAAGCAGATGCCGTTTCATTTTTATGGTCAGTCTCTCTGTCTTTTCTAGATCTGCTACAGACTAGGCTAAGCAGGATTACACACGGTATATGTATTTATCACTGATTTATCCAGCGGTATAACGATGGATGCTTTTTTTCTCTTAGCCTCAGAAATAGCAATTAGATTACTCCACATAAGGAAAGAGTTCCTATGATTTTGTGGACGTTTGGTTTCATTCTGCTTTTTGGTTTTTAATCCATGGCCATAGGTTTGGCTGTCAGGCTCACCAGCTGAGGAAGAGGAGTTGAGAACCTGCAAATCATTTGTCTGTGCTGCGCAAGAGAAGAAAGCTCTTCTGCTTCACACAGCTTGAAGTTCATGTAAATGAATCCCGGTGCAATATGGAAACAAATTCCCACAGAAAAAAAACATCCCTTATGTCCCTGTAAAGAAATCTTCGGCTTTGACAAAAGATGCCTTTGGCTTTGCAGTTTGCATTGCATGTGCCCAGCCTGAGGGAAGACAGTTACACCCCAGTTTTCACTGCTGTCAAGATGGCATTTTTCACCACTACACATCCATTTATGACCCCAAAACAAACAATCCCTAAATTTTGCAAAGGTCTGAACAGAACATAACTGGAGGACACCACTTACAAGAGGTGATGCTGCACATTCACTGAGATCATGAGATCCCTGTACCCAGCCACCAGGATGCAGCCATCAAACCAGCCCAATTCTCTTCTTGCTGGACTGGTCTGCTGCTGGGTAAAAATAAATAAATAAATAAATAAAAAAAAAAGAAGAAGAAGAAGAAAAAAAAAAGAAAAAAGGAGATGCACACACAAAAATGCATACATAGAAACACATTAATAACACCAAAAAAAAAAAAAAAAAAAAAAAAAAGAAAAGAAAACAAGAAACCAGTTCTGATGGACCAGGGTTAGTTCCCTGCAGGTGATGAGGGCACCAGGAACAGAGCCACCAAGAACAGTCCTCCATATCCCTGGGAAGCTCACACGTACCTGACTGTGGGACTTCAGCATCCCTCTTAGCAGTACTCAGTCACAATAAATGACAAACACAAAGCCATATACTCATATAATTTGTTAATTCATACATAAAAACAGTGTACTACACCAATACAAACTGAGTGTCAAGACAGCATCCCTACTTCCCTTTTTGAAAGGAAAGTATCAGAACTTGCATGTTTTATTTCAAATTCTGTCTGAAGCTGTAAGGACTTCAGATAGCTGTGTTTTAAAACCACAGAAAAGTATTCCTTGCACTTGTTTGTCAAGTAAAATGTAATTTGAATGAGAGAAGATATGAAAACTGCCAACTAATGTGTTTATTGTTATAAAGGGGCAATACTAAGGATAGACATTATAAGGAGATAATATATGATAGGCACTGTAAAGATAGAGAATTACGGAGATGAGATATTGAACGCAGTACGTAATGGGAAGAGGAGATGGCATATACAAGTCAAGGATTTTTGTTAACTCCTCAGCAAACACAGCTATATCCTGCTCTGCCATGCAGCAGTAATAGCAACACACAGACCCAAATTCCTTACAAGAGCCTCATAGTTCATTAATAATATCACAAAAGACTTGGAAAGGAACTTTTTTCCCAGTGCAAGTGGCAATTAGTTGCCATGCCGTGCTCCATCACAGTGCCCCTCCAATACATCACCTCCCATTGACATCTCCTTCCCTCTCACACAAATGAGGGGTAACCAAGCCAAGGTGGGTTTGGCAGATTTTCACACTGCCTCACAAGAGGGAGATTATCATGATTAAATTCCTCACTCTCCCAGCTCTGTTGTTTTTGGTTTTTTTTTACATCGTTTTTCTAATAACGGGATCAGCTGAGAATTGGACCTTTCCTTCCCCTCTCATTTCTAGCAACCAGCTCCACATCCTTTTTTTCCCCCAGAGTTAATCCCCCGGAGATGGGAAAGGCTTTCTGTTGTGGTTTTCGCCTCCATGTAAGATTTGAACAATCACGGTGAGTTAGCTCTGACAGGTGTTAAAATATCTTGGAGCAGGCTGAACATTCGTATCGATTAACTAATACATGGGCAGAGTTTTTTAGAACTGATTGTTTTTCTCTAAGCGTTTCAGACGGAAATGGAGAAAATGTGCCACATTATCAATTTCTTTCTAATCCATTTTCATGTACTATACTCTACGTTCATCTAGCTTAACTACTGAGCTGTCGAAGACCAGAAAATAGCAAAGAATGTAGCTACATGCTTATTCAGAACACCGAATCTCCCCTTATAGCTGTTTATCTGTAATATAATTAGGCAGAAATAACAGCTCATGTAAAACTTAATACATTCCCGGGACAGTCCTAATTGACTGATGAGTATTTTCCTACCAGCCTGATAGAAATGCCTTTTTAAAACAGAGAACTTTCCAATTTGTGGTTATCAGCGTCCTCTGTCTCATTGCTACAGCTAAATACTATTAGTAAATGCAAGCCAGCAAGATGAATCTGGTTACTGATACACACAGCTTGCTATACCTCACTTGTGACAGTTTGCAGAAGAAATACTCAGTGGACCATGGATGGAAGGTGAGACCCCTTTGGGAGACCTAGCTAAAATCTTCTACACTGCCTTAAAATTACAGATGTGAACAATCCAGCAGGGCCCGATCCTCTTGTTGAAGGACATGTCACAGTTTAAAAAGATGAGACTTAACAGGGTTGAAGAAAATACTTGTTTTGAGCACTGAAGTGAAAGTAAATGGTTCAGTGCAGAGCTAGTCCATACCTAGTCTCTGGGTAGATTCAGATGTGCAAGGAAAAAAATCTATATCTAAGTAGATATTTAGATCAATTTTGTTCACCGCAAAAGTACATTTCTCTAAAGACCAAAACTGTAGAATTTCAGAGCTGTTCACAGGCAGGAACAACAGTACCAAAGCCACCTCCTTCAAAAATGCTGCATACTCCTTTCCAGGAAAGCACATATCCTCTCCTATGGCAGCACTCACCTCTAATCAAACAGACAACTCCTATTTGAATTGCTAATATCAAGTGTATATGTCTTGCATGGTATGGAAAACTGAGCATTATCACCATACAAAACATCTGTCAGGGCATCTTTCTTACTTCCCCAACCTTTCATGCCTGCGTTGCCAGCAAGCAGTGCAAGGTCTTCCCCTGCATACTCATACCAACAAAGCCTTGTTCCATCTGTGCTATGTCTGCAGCCCTCACTGGGCAGTAAGAAGTCTTCCTTCTGGCCTCTTCCATGCTGCATGAAATACATGCTGGCAAGCAGAGGGGAAGGCTCTTTCTTCCATGCAAAGACAGAACAGAAGCAATGAGTTCTAAGTTTCTTCAGCCCTGTGCATCACTAACACCCCTCGCACCCAGCTTTCAGCGTGTGCTGAGGAGCAGCTCTCAAAGTCATGACTAATAAATCCAAAGCTATCTGCTGTCTTTCATTTATTCTCCTTTAACACTATTGAGAAGTTCCTTCTATACCCTAAGGACCTCTTCTAACTCCAGTTAGTTTACACTGTCAAGTCATGTGTGTAATGAAGTGAACAGTTCTTACAAGATTAACAATTGATTTTTAACGCTTAACGCAGGAGCATTAAAAATAAAAGAGCAGGCTCCTCTGAGCCACCCTGCGGTGGTGCAATTTCAGGATGCTTTTGAACCTGGTTTTGATTATTTGTTATTTCCCCTTTTTTAGGACTGATTCAAACAAAACTCTTACATGCACTTAAACTACCAGTTCAGAGTGGTGTTTGCATTGTGTGTATAGATGTACGAGAGTTACACTAAGGTCACTGTAACAAAGCATTACCTGACTTTTTCTTCTTTCTTTTCTTTTTTTTTTTTTTTTTTTTTTTTTTTTTTTAACTTTATGCCCTGGGTCATTAAATAATTAAAGAATGGGCTATTCACTATGTATGGCTGCTCACAGCAGGCACTTTTAAGACATAAGGCATGCAGCAGTTAAGGCTGCTGGCTGGGCTGGTGCTTCACTTATATGTGAAAGCAAGGAGGAAAATTCCGCTCATCTCTGAACTAATTTAAGCCTTGAGAAATATCACTGAACTCAGTCCTACGCCTCTAGATTTACACTGGCATAATAGATTTCAAAAGCCACATTTCCCTTTTTTACTACCAAACACTGGACCGAGCATGAACACATTACACTGCCTGTGCTTCATGGTTAGGTTAAAGAGAAACCAGACCACAGCCAGAGAAACATTAACAACTCACAGGGATAAAAAGATTGCTCAGAGAGTGCTTGCACTGTGCTAACAGTTATTATGTTTTTCGCTTGTATTTTTAACAAAGGAATTCTCTTTGGAATAACAATGACTTTTCCACCTTGTAATGCTTAATAAAGTCTTGTCAAGGAAAAAGGAAGAGAAAACATCATAAGAAGCCCTTTGTTTTTATTTCCCTGTGTATTTTGTACACTTAGTTTTTCGATGTAAGTGTTAAGTGGATGCATTGCTTTTCAGAAATCCCTCACTTATTTATACATCAGTTGAAGTTATGATGCTCTTAGCACAATTTGCAGTAATTTTGCTAATACTTAGCTTTAGTGCATTATCTATAGGTCTTTTGTCAAGTGTGAGGAGCCATTTGAACAGTTTCATCTAGAATTTTCAAAAATATAAATATGTTTTCCTCTTTGAAATAAAAGGAAACAATATAACCTCCCCCCCCCAAAAAAACAACCAAACCAACCAACCCAACAAAAGCCAAGATCTTAAATTTATTCAAGCCATACCTACTCAGGCTGCAGCAGGATCATGGAATCACAGCACTGCAGGGATTAGAAAGGACCTCAAGAGATCACCAAGTCCAAAGCCTCTGCTAAAGCAGGCTCCCTGTAGCAGGTTGCACAGGTAGGCATACAGCCACGTCTTGAATACCTCCATAGAAGGAGACTCCACCACCTCTCTGGGCAGCCTGTTCCAGTGCTCTGTCACCCTTACTGTAAAGAAGTTCTTCTGCATATTTATATGGAACTTCCTATGTTCAAGTTTTAGGCCATTGCTATTCGTCCTATCACTACTCAGCACCTACAAACAATTGCACAACACAGCCTGAGCTCTGCACAGGGCCCCATTTTCCTAGGGTCCTGTTCTGAGGATAGGAGATGCTGAAGGAGACCAATTCACACCTTCCTGATCTTCTACACCAGGAAAATTCTTTTCATATTATCAAACAATTAGATCAATGAAGCTTTCTTCCAGCTTCTAACAAGTGTTCATTCTGCCAAATGACTGTCTAAGCCAACATTTGCACATTTGATAATTAAGAAAATGACTATGGTCCTTCTAATCTAAGGAACTGAGATGTGTAAATACCTGCCTTTGTGCTAATGCTCTTGGCACTTGGTGAACAGCCACAGTTATCGGACGTGTCCAGCAAAGCAGTGTCTGGAACTCATATTTTCATGGCTGTAATTCACTGAAAGTATCTCAATGTCCCAATTGGTACCAATTATGACTGTGATCATAAATATCTTTCCACCGTTTCTACATTTACTTCTGTGGAAAAGGAGTTGGGAAATAGATCTTGGGTACCTGAGTGGATAGGAAAGAGGTGTGCGCTCCCAGCTGTGTGTGAAAGAGAGAAACAGCTTCATAAATTTACTAAAAGTCTTCCAGAGGATGGTTTAAAGGCGAGATTACAAATAGCACAAGATTCTGGAAGTCCTCACAGCATACTCTGTCTTTTAAGACAAGTTTTTCGTAACAGGGAAGTCTGAAAATGCTTCTGTCTGTTTTATATTCATGTGCATCTTTGCTTGTCCCCAGACAGATTTGTCTTCAGTCAGATCATCACAGCCCTTTGCCGTGTAGATGACAACTCCATGCTTTTCAACACTGCAAGTAAGGATTGCCTGATCTTAAGGAGAAAAAAAATGCTTTTTTCCTTACCCTATCAATAGGGATTTTTTTATATATATATTTCAGGCCCATAATATCACTTTTATTCAGTCCTGGTCTTTCATGCTTTATCCTGATCATTCTGTTCATCTTGTACTACACTGATGCCTCACACAAATCACTTGCACTGTACAGGAGTGAGAGCTCCTGGGCCCTGGCCTCTTCTTCCCCAGTAGGTGTTCTTATGTTGATTGCTCTGAAAGTAATGCCTTCTCTTTATTGCCATGAAACCTATGACAGATACAAAGAGTACAGTAGTATTATTTGACAGAGCAAATTCTCAGCTACAAAATGCCGTTTTTCAACATAGTTGCCACCATAAGCTTGTATCTTTGCCATTGATGAACAAGAACTTGCATGCAGGTAGCTGCAAATCTGCATGGCCATCTAGAACATGGATTAACTTTCACATCACTGTTGCCCCTGCTGAAATGTCCCACCCACCACCTTGCTGTGCTGACATCCACTGTTTGGTCTCCATTAAAAAAAGAAAAACATACACCAAAAAAGCCAGATAAATTATTCCCCATAGCAAAGGCTTGCCGCTCCCCACACTATTTTGTTGATGTTAATTCTGTGTTTCTATGCTTTCCCCCAAGCAATGAACTGGAAAATAAAACTGAAGCTGTATTTCCTCTCTAGGAAAATAAAAATCTCACATGCTGTGTGCTTATCCGGCTTTCATAACTTTCCTTTGGTTTTCCTACATTTTATGATTGGGTGCAGGAAGACACCTCAATTATCAATTGCACATGGGCACTAATGAGGCCCAGTGCACTCTGAGCTAATTGGAGAAGCCCAGTGTTTTAATGACTGCATTCTGAATATAGCTAATAACCAGGATGGCAGCAGGATTAATTGGTGCCACTTTTTCTTTGCTTCCCACTTTGCCCATTGGGCACGTAAATGCTTCATTATTGTTACCTGGGGCACCCTGTGCTGCTTGTGGTTGGGATTTCTCTAGGTGAGATGAGTAGAAGAGCAGCAAGCTCCTCTGTGGAGTTGAAATGCTCTCCTGAGCAAACTTTTCCATCCAAGGGACACATCCCCAGAAAGACAAGGAGGCTGTGATGCTCCAAATTGTCTTGGGCACACAGAGCTCCTGGAGTAATTGTCTCTATGTCCCATTTGATTTTCTTTGTAGCTCTTGGAGCAACTCAATTACTGATAATATGAGCATTAATTGACCTAAGCACTGAATTGGAAAGGTGTCCCCTGGAGAAGGACTGTGTGTGACAACTCTGGAGGAAAAACTCTGACATTCCTAGTTTGTGTTCCCACAAGCAGGTGAGCAAATGAACGAAAATTGGGCTGTGTCACCAAGTGTGGATGTCCCATTAACAAGCCCTGGGAAAACACTTTCGAGGGCCGTCAGTAGGTGCGCGAGCTGCCATGCTGGGGATGGAACAGCTTCATGCACAGTGAGGAGGATCCTGTCTGCACACTGCTAGGCTGTGCACCATCCCCAGCTGGGCTCCAGTGCCTGCAGAAACACAGCTTTAACTGCTTTGCTCCAGGAGGAGGCGTGGGCTCTGTAACTCAGGCTCAGTCGTTGTTTCTGAGGAGAAAAGGTGCTAATAAGCTATGTGCTTTCTAAAAGCTAGGATTTCCAACAAAAAGTTTGCAGCTTAACCTGGGGAGAAGAAAGGACAGAACTTAAAAACAAAGCAACCAACCTGTCACACTTCAAACCGCTTGTATTCTATACAGCCTACGAAATAGGAACAATCAGAAAACAACTAAATATAAATGCAAACAGCTAAGCAAAGCCAAGCTAAAAGTGTGACACTGCATGTCAGCTTCTTTTATAACAACTCTGGGCTATTTTCAATGCATGATTTAAAAATGCACAGAAACTTCTACAACAATCTACTCTGAAGTTCCAGGTCATTGGTCTGAAGATGGCCATCCATAGAGCAGCAAACAGATGCTTTCCTCCCTTCCTGCCAGCTGCTGGGTAGGGGCTCGTCTCTTGCTGCTCCACTATCTGACACGCCTGACCAAGTGTGAGCTTTCATACACTCCAGGAAAGGGGCTGAACTGCAATACATCAAATAGCTTTGGTAACATAGCATAGTCATAATTAAACTCAATGTCACCATTAAATTCTATTTCATCTGCAAGATTGGGTATCAAACTCCAATGCTGGCTTCCTTTCTATAGTCATGAAGTTCTCATCATGAACCCCTAACAGAACAGCTTGTAAGGACCACCTTAAACATACATGTACACAGTTGTGGGGCTTTCAGGGTGTGTGTGTGCATATAGCTAGCTATACAAACATCACTCACAAAAATGAAACACCTATGCTTTATCTGAAATATGCATTAATGCAGCATGTGGCTTAACAAACATCCTGCAGCTATCTGAGACCGTGAGCTTCCCAATCTTGGCCAAAGGGATCCTAACTCACCATTATATGAATATCATAAGAATATAATGTAAAATTGCCGGAGTAGCTTAAGGCCAGGTGAGGAAGGTGGCACTGTGCTGAACGAGCTCTCTTCAGAGAAAAAGATTTCTCTTCAAAGTCACCTGGCCTGCAAACCAAAGTCCAGCATAGCAGGCTTTGTTCATGAAACAAAATGAAATTATTTGAAAGACATTCACAATTTTATCAGTGCATGCCTTTTTCTCAGCCATTTCCATTATTTACCTTTGGCAATTCTCAAGACACAGTGTAGGAAAGCTGTGGTCACTGAGACAGAGGTCAACCACTGCTCTGCCCCTTCCCAACTTGACACGCACCTACCACTCATGTCTGCCTTTGCCCTGGATATTGGCACCAACAGCTTTAGGCACCTCCCATAGCTGGCTAATTTAAGAGCCTGGGTCCAACTCATTGGGTGCTAACAACAAGTTGTAGTCAAGTGACATTTTCTATGCTATATTAAACTCTTTCAGTCAAAAAATATCTCATTGAAAAATCAGGGAAGAAGTCCCCAGGGCTATCATTATCCATCTGCTTTCCTGGCAACTTCAGGCAACCTCGGGGAATGTTAAAATAAATCTGTATAGGATGCCTCCTCCTCTCATGCCCTTCATGTCATGCACTATCTCTCATGTTGCCTTCCCAGAGCACACAAGTATTGCAGGTATCAGAGTGCAAGCAGCATGCCCAGTCAGCAGCAGAGGCAGCACACCTGGAGCCCAGGTCCCCTTGGTCTGCACACAGCACCCAATGCTGCTCTGGAGGAGGTGGCAAGCCTGCAGAGGGAGTAAGCTCATGGGTTTAAGGGAGTTTAAGAGCAGATAACAGACACATCTCCCTTTGACTGTGTATGAAACCCCTGGGGCAAACAGCAGAAACAGCAGTATTTCTCTTTGCAGAGTACAAGGCCTGCAGCAGCAAACTCACAGAACTGGAGCAACCAGAACTGGGTCACCGACATCTGAGCACAAAACTGCTAAGCCTGAAACGGCTCCGTTTGTTCAGTGCCCAGCACAGTGGAGTCAAGATGCTACATTCAGTTCTTTAGACAATAAAGATGACAGCAGCTACAATCCCCCAAAGTTTCTTTCAGCTTTTAACATTATCCACATGTATGTTTCAAAAGCAAAGAAAAACTGAGCCTCGTTTCCTATTATGCTTCACATTACACATGCCTCATTCACCTCCCAGCAGCGCTCTCACAGAGCTCGTGTGATCCTGCTCAGGGCAATGGGTGATCATTAATCCATGCTTTGCAGTTACCTAGCTGGACGTCCAAACTCAAGTCAAGGCAGATCATTTCTTACACAAATACCCAAGAACTCTGAAATTGTGATCTGAACGGCGCTCACTTGACATCATTATATTAACAGTTTTACCATTTAACTGCAAACACAACTGAGAACAAAGATACAAATAGATATTTAAATGCTCCCATCAACTGAAGCTAATCAAAGCCATGAAAGAATATAAGCTGTTGCCTTTTTGCTCAGGATACTGGAGTTTTCCAGTTACTTGAATGGCAATTCCACTGTTACACACCTTCCCTACCTCTCTCCTCTCTGCAGCTCTCTGAGGGGGACAGCTGCATCAGAACATATCAAAGCTGCTAAACTTTCCTTGTACAACTTCCTGGGCTTAATTGTAGCCTATAAAAGCATTGCAGTTGCTGCCACCTATAGACAAGTGTTAAACACATTCTTCTCTTGGGAAAATGGAAGTGCAAAGTGACTGGAATCACATCCTGAATATTCTCATGTAAATGGGCTGTGTGCATATCCCACCATTCTCAACGCCAAGCACTGTGCTAATAACACACAGGTGTTCACCAAGTCACAGTAAGCATTATGTCACCAATCAGCATCTGCTGAAAGCATCCACCACCTCACACTGGTCCTTGCATTGTCAAAGCTCATGGAAAATAACCAAATTTCAATAACATAGCAGTTACTCTGCTCAGCAGGTTTAATCCATGATGAAAATGAGTTACTGCTTTTTAGCTCTCTCAAATAACCAAGAATGGATTAACCTTCGCTTTAGACGTGAAGATGTACGAGTCTTGTTGTCCAAGACTTAGCACGTCAATGTAAGATTTTCTGATTGACTCACAGTAGCTGTGCATAGATTATTTAAAAGTAGATAATAAGCTCTTAGGAAAAGAGATTTTCAACTGGTGTCCTAGAATGATGCAACTGTATTTTCCTTTTTTCTTTACTGTACATGTGTCACACAAACAAGCACAGAACGCAGCCATTTGCAAGATTCAATAAATACAGTTCCCAGTATCACTGCAAGACAGCATTTAGATAACTTTCATTGTAATTTCTACCACTGGTATCTCCATCATGTGTGAAGTGATAGATGAATATCTACTTCACATAAATGACTGCAGAATTACTAAAATCTACTTCAAAAAAATGAATCAGCACTTTATTTTCATTTTCAATACAAGTCAGGGAATCAGAAGGTTAACATTTTCTATTGCTGATCTTGATTCCTGACTTGTCGCAGATGCTGAATATCTAATATTCCATCCACATTCTAGGGACCCAGCGCCACCATAGCATCTGTATAAATAAAATCTATAATATCAAAAGCACGACACCAAAAATCCAGAACTACCAAGGCAAGAATTCTTAACTAAGGATTAATTTCTCAGATCTGAAGAAAGGAATAGATCTTAAAAATAATAATAATAATTGTGAGAGATGAAAAGAAGACTTCAAATGTGCTGTAGATAAGATTGCTTTGTCTCAAATTTAAAGGTTCGAGAAATCACAGTATTCCAAGCTCTTTGAAGAACACTGAAGAGGAAAGAAAATCATGAATTGTTTCATCTTCCAGTCCTTCTGAAATGGAGATGTGCCTGGCTATGAATAGCTTCACTTTCCCTTATTGCTGGAAACATGCCTGTGACTTAATTCTGGAAAAGCAAGGCAAGAGCAACCTAGCAGAATTCTCCTAAAGAGCTTATCTTGATTTCTGTGCTTATAAAACCATTGCTGGTCAGTCAAAGTAAGAAACTAAAGCTGGAAAATAACCAGAGGAAAGCACCATATCTCAGAAAGTACATGACAAGGTGTAAAACAGTTATAAAACCGCAGGGTAGAGTATAAAAGGAGTGCTTTGGGTCTCAGACAACTGAAGTGCTCCAATCTCTCACCAGGCAGAGTCTGTTTGTTTTACCTCTATGGATTTTTGCTTCTCATTTGCTGTTTCTATGAGGGTCTGTGCCTCCCCAGGGCATCTCTATCCCAAGAACACAGCAGGACTCCAAAGACCACATCCTGCACCAAGTCCCATACACCCGACCACACCTGGGAAACACAAGGCCTGCCGCCAGGGCCATGCTCATCCCAAACCCAGGACTTCACACTGCACTTCCAAGCAAGTTTCTTCATTTGGAGAAATACCAAAATTAAAAACTACACTGTGCATTAGCAAATGCTTTATGATGCTCATCAGAAAGTCCAGAATTCTTTTGGCAGTTTGGAATTCATTTCTTTATAAATCTTTGGCTAGTTTCTTCAGGATTAAATCGTGGATTTTCCTATTGGCAAGCAATACCTACCATGGAGTTACAACACAGCTAATCATAGAATCATAGAATGGCCTGGGTTGAAAAGGACCACAATGATCATCTAGTTTCAACCCCCCTGCTATGTGCAGGGTCACCAACCACCAGTCCAGGCTGCCCAGAGCCACATCCAGCCTGGCCTTGAATGCCTCCAGGGATGGGGCATCCACAGCCTCCTTGGGAAACCTGTTCCAGTGCGTCACCACCCTCTGGATGAAAGTCTTCCTCTTAATATCCAACCTAAACCTCCCCTGTCTCAGTTTAAAACCATTCCCCCTTGTTCTATCACTATCCATCCTCATAAACAGCTGTCCCCCCTCCTGTTTATATGCTCCCATCAAGTACTGGAAGGCCACAATGAGGTCTCCCTGGAGCATTCCCTTCTCCAAGCTAAACAATCCCAGTTCTCTCAACCTTCCTTTATAGGAGGGGTGCTCCAGCCCTCTGATCGTCTTAGTGGCCCTCCTCTGGACCCACTCCAAGAGCTCCATGTCCTTTAACCACACAGTAAAGCACACTCAGTCATTAACAGGACAAAATGCTCATTTGTGCAAAATATTTTAGATGACATATATTCAGATATTTCCTGGCACCTCCACTTCAATGCAGGGGGTTCTTTGGAAGGGGCATCTTTTGAAGTATTTAAGGGACCTGGGCAGCCACCATCTAATTCATCTAATATTTCATTACGTATCAGGCACTTTCTCAAACTCCTCCCTGCTTCAACTGCACAGCTACCACTGCTGTAATTCATCGTGTGGGGACTCCACAATGTTAAAAGAATGCATTCTTTATTACTAGAACATGCCTGGCATGTCCTAGTGTATTTCTAAGACTTGTTGTTGCAATGCAATAAAAGCTAGCTCAAAAAAGCTCTTTAATGCCTATTACTTTGTGTGCAGGTTTTCTGCAGTGACATATCTAGCAAGTTTGGGTAGGCTTTGAACTACTGAAGTCTTGAACATCCATCAGTTCAAAACTGTTGGTGTTTTCCTTGATACAAACATTGATATGCTTACCATGGGAACCAAAAGAAGATAATGTAGCTGAGCTGCCTATTTATGGAGGCAAGATAGCAGAAAATTTTCCAGATGTGGGGGTTCAGTCCTTCATTTTTTGTTCATTCCAGTCTCCTGTTGATTTAAAAGGCAGCTTCACTTCCTTATAACACAGAAAATGAGGATGTAACTGTGAATACATTATTCAACCACAAAGCAGCTAGCATTGGTCAAATGTTGTCAAAACAAATTTAGAAAATAATTTCATTTATATAGATTTTTTTTTGCAGAATAATTTTTATACTGTTTATTTCATAATAATGGTTACTCTAATAATAACAGTGTTTTGATTGGAATTAATTAGAATTTATTTTTTTGAATCCAGGTATCCTATCTGTTCCAGGCCTATTCTCTCAAATCAGCCAAGAAAATCAGTTCATGAAGTCTGATTCTCTTTGGCATAACCTTCATCCACAGATGAACAGCTGAAAAAGCCACATCAGATTGTCCTGTACAAGACAGCAGGGCTGGACAGAAACCAAGTGGTACATGTGACTTTCTTCTTTTGTATTTCCTCAGTATTAAATAAAACACCAGGTAGAAAAGCACACAGACCTGTGGAAAGCTTTGCAGGAGAGAGTAAGCCTGCGGCTGAACCCTGCATTTCTCATCCTCCACTCACTACAGCAGCATGAGGATGGCTTGGACAACTCAGTTCTGCTGCAGTGCTCTGGATGGGGAACCAGGAGGTGGCTGCAAAGATACACCTGACATGCAACTTAAAAAAAAAAACACAGAACAGAACAACTTTTCCTTAAATGCTCTTGTTACGAAGGCCACACGCCGTGTTTAAAAGCAATAAGCCTCTGCATGATTTGCTGCACAAATACACATCTGCAGGAAAAGCAGGGATTGAACAGCTCCCACCCAACTGGGACAGCAGGCCCTTCTGTGAAAGGGTTAAAGCACATCAGAAAAAGAGAGTGGAAAGGCTAACACCCAGCAATGTGAACACTGTTTCATTAACCCCACAGCTCTGGATTTGGCACTGCTCTCACCAAGGGGAAAAATGCAGCAAGAAAACCAAAGGAGAAAAAGGACCAGTGGTTACATCAAAAAATAAACCAAGTTTCACTTGATTTATCAATACAGACGCCAAGCAGCCAGCTCGTGCAAGCTTAGTGCAAACTGCATAGTACTGGATGTTATTTCCCAATGGCCAGCAGCTGAAGGCAAGCACCTGCACCAAGAAGGTGGTGCATTTTCTGCATAGAAAAGAGCAAAATGCAGCTCCGTTCCTCACATTGCACGGAGCTGTGGAAAACATGGCTCATCCAGCCCTGGGGCTGCTGGGGAGCAGGAGGAAGACTATGGAAAGAAATACCTAACACTGTTTTAAAATGTTACCTGGTTTCTGCAAGTTACATCTGAGTGATGTAAAACACCATGAGCCCGCTGCAATACTTTCTTTACCATGGGCAAGATAAGACTTGCTCAAATGTTCCTCAATTTTCACACATTGGTAGTGAAACAATCAAACCAGGGCCTCCAGAATACTTTTGTAAAGGCTTTTCTCCATTTCCCACCTTTCAAATACATTTTCATGTCAATTTCTGCCAGCGAGGAGTATCCACAATCACAGCCACCTCCATCTCCATACTCTGTTTGTCAAGCTGGAGTAAATATTACAGTGCTAACGGGCTCCAAATTTTGTGAATTATCTGACTTAGCCCTTGATTTTTTTCCATTTTCTTAGTGTGTAATTACATCTAATTGTACATTTTGAGCAAATACACATAATCACATCATTATGACATATAATTACCTAATTGTGATGTGCAATTAAGTAAATAGCAAAAGAAATTGTGCAGAACTTTAATAAATTTGTTAAAAAGAACTTAATCTTTTCTACAGCTGACAGAAGACATTTTCACCTATAATGATCATAATCAATTTAACATTTTCTACTCTAATTAGTGGGTACTCTGCAGACACATCCAGAATATCCACACTGAAGCCAAAAACTGTGTGATGACATTTGCAACTTTCTATCTATATTTGCTACATGCAAATAATTTCTCATTAGGAATAACACTCCATTAAGGAGTCGCTCTTATATGGAAGGAGACTTCACCTTGGTAAGGACTTTCATTTCGTTGTCCTGGTTTGGTGTTGTGTTTTGTTTTTGGCATCCAGGGAAATGCATGCATTTGGGATAGTACACTCCTGTGAGCATTTATTGGAAAGGAACTAGCACTTATCTCCTCCATTCCCCCTTGGACAGGTGGAGAGGTTTGCTACGCACACAAGCCAAATACAAAACCACATAGCCGCCTTTCACATCACATAGAATTTAATTTTCCAGACAGTCAAGCAACCCAGGACTGAAGACAAGAAAACAAATGAGTGATTGAATTTAAGACAGGTCCTTAGGACACTAAAAAGGCTTGTCTTGTGGTCCTTGGCTGTACTTTTCCTCTCTGCCGGAGGATGCAGTCATGCCCATCACACTGCTTTAGGAGCTGGCAATCTCTTCAAGATGTTTTGGAAGATGTTTCTATGAATGGCTTACTGTACTCCTCCTGCCTCTGAAAATGAGAGTGCCAATAAGGCAATGTCTGTATTTATAACCTTACTGGTATCTAATGATATCCCAGCCTTTGAGAGCTTTATACTTTTCACGTTTCCTAAAGGCAACCAAACCCCAAGTTGTCCAGAAATGAATAGAAACCACGTATTTTAGAGCTACTGCCTATGAAAAGTGTGTTTCACTCAACAGATACTTTGGGAAGATCAGCATGGGTTGAACAATGAAAAAGTGATTTAGAAGATAGTTGTAAACAGAGTAGATATGCACATACAAGATTTGACAGAACAAGTATGTGACAGAGCAACATTTGACAAACACAAAGCACTACTCAAGCAGTAAGAGACGGGTTTTGTTTCCCTGCATTACAAAAATAGGCTGCAACTGAAATACAGCCTCAATTAACAAAAATTATTTTTTAAGCAAGTATGTAGTTTAAAGAGGAAAATCAGCACACTGCAGACATACAGTGCAGCTATCTTCACAAAAATCTCCCAAAGCAGCATGCAATGTAAATTGCTGGCAAACCACCTGAGCATCAGAATGAAGAAAGAAAGAGAAGAATCTGGGGTGACAGTAAGAATGATACAACGAACCCAAACACAGACTGAAACTCGCATTCCCTTGCAGTTGCCAGTTATCAAAACCTGACACCCTCTCTGTCACACCGCCATCCCAGGGAAAAGATTAGCACTTCAAACACTTCCACCCACACCATCCAGCACAGCTCCCACCCACATCAACTTCAACAAATTTCCTGTCTCCCTTTTTTTTTTTTTTTTAATGGTATTATCTCAAACTAGAGTGGATTTGGGGGGAAAAAAAGAAGTATATGTCATTTGAATAACAGAGGGACGGGCACGTATCAACATGGGGCTATGAAAATGAAGGTTTCCATCACTTCTTACTCACCCAGACCATTAAAAAAAAAAATCCGGAGCAGTTACTAAAAGAATTTGGCTCCAGCATTTCACATTAGTATCAATGTGAGAGAGAAAATATATATATATTATATTCATATTCTGCAGAGACATTCAAACTGGCCTTTGGGAGAGAAAATTTTAAAAGGTCTCCAAGCCATCAAAAGACAAATTCTAGATATTAAACTAACTAGTTTTTGTTTAATAGAAACACTTCCAAAGACCAGAATTAATCCGTATTTGTTGATTTAATAAAGAAAAAAATCCAGCTCACTGATTTAATGCACTAGATTTACTAGTTCTGGCCACGGGAAGAGCTGTAAATCGGATTCAGTGAGTGCAAGCAAGTCAATAAAAGCCAGAAACTGGACAAGATACCAGTAAATCCTGACCAAAACATTAAGCATCACTGCAAACCAGAGACCCCGATTTTCCAAATTCACGCAATCTTTCCTCTATATTTACACCTGCATGAGACAAGTGTAAATAGCATTATATCAACAAGTTGGACCAAATCAGCTTTTTGGGCAGGTAGGTAAGCCTACATAAGAGGAAAAGTCTGTTCCCACCCATTTCTCTTGAAGGACACGATCCTCTTTGACCGTTCAGAGCAGAGAGCACAGGGAAGGGGCTGGGTAAGGAAGGATACAGAGATGGGGAGGGAGGGCTGTCTCACTCCAGTTTATAGGAGGGAGAGGAGGTTCTCTGACATACGTATACCCAGTGTGAGATTAAGAAGCAACAGTTCAAATGTTGGTCTGTCCAGTTCATTACAAATCCCAGTTGTTTAGGATGATGGGGAAGGAAGTGTGTAGTGTGGCCCCTTCTTTGCAGCCCGTATCCCCACACACACCCCTCGGTGTGATGGGAACCAGGGCCAGCAGTACACCTCCCTTCTCCACCCCTTGATGCAGAGCCTTCTCTTCACCTTAAATCACCTCAATTAGCACACATCTTTTTGCATAATTTATTCCCATTCATCCTTGCCAAGAGAGATCTGTTAATAAAGTACACAACCCTGAAGAGAACATTGCCTGATCTCACTCTTGTCTCATCTTCCTCTACAAAGAACACAACACATTTGAGATCTACCATCATGCTATCACTAATTTAACAGAAGTGTATCATGGATAATCAAAAATACAGAATTTAGAAGGCAAGTATTAAATGTGTTGTAAAAACATACAGAGTGGTCCAAAAATCTGCAGTTATCCCTGTATTTAAATCTCCACAAATTCGGGTCCTTTAAAGATACTTTTAAGGTGAATAACTGTAGATGCTCATTGTGTGATGCCTTCCTTTTAACTGCAGCTTTCCTCTCATGGTCAGGTACCAGGAGAGCATCAGCCCACAGAAACACTTGGTTTTCGTACACAGGTGCAAGGTCCACCACCAACCTCTCTCTACTCAGTCTTTTCCTCTGTCCAGGTCCCCAGTTCCATTGCAAAAACCCATGAAGTCAATTTCAGGGGCAGCTTTCTACTCTTTGTCAATCCATACACATCCAAGGCACAGCCCCTAGGGAAATTTGCTAAAATACCCCAAATCTCATTTCAATTTGGGAAATTGGTTCCTGCGCATATGGACTTCCTTGGTTTCAAGAAATTTTCAAATATTCTCACAGTTTCTCATAGCATGACCTCCCAGATCTACAATGAACTTGAGCTTTCTTGGTACATAAATTCAATCTACGTTTACAAAAATAACCTGTAGATTGTATCCTCCAGCTGTACATTTCATACGACAAGATGTCTGTTGCTACAAGTGAGTGCAAAAGAGACAACTATTTGTCTTATGTTATTTTGTTGTGTCTTTTTTTGTGAGGCTTTGTAAACACAATTAATCTGGGTTTAGATAGTTACATAAACCTCTGGATTTAGGCAGCAAGGGTATTACCAGATCCAGACAAAAATAATCTGTATTTTTCTTGCCCTGAGGTCACATAATCCTCCCATGCGTTCAGCAGCCTGCTCTGATCGCTCATTTTGGCCTCTCCCTAACTCAGGTCACTTCCTCGGTCTTTGCTTTTCCCACAGTTAAATGAACTGGTTAAGGAAGGAAGCATATTTCAAATTTTGTTTCTTTGAATTTTTGTATGTTCCTCCCTAAATCTTCTTAATCCTTTCCTTCATCACCATCACGGTTTTCATCCCAGCCTGTGAATGGCAGAACGCTGGGTGCCTGTGCTGCCTGCAAAAATCCTTCCCAGGATCCAGCAGTTTCACCACAAAAACAGGACTCATTAGCTCTGTCTTAATGAGCCTACAAGACATCCGAGGAGATTCATAAGGAAAAGCATCATTTACTGCTGAATAAAATACAAATATATTTGGCCAATAATAAAAATAGGTTGTAAAGAGAGTTATTGATTCTTCTGTTTCACTCATACACACAAAGCACGTATTTACTAGAAACAATAGTTTTTTTCCCTTAGGTCTCAAAGATGTTGCTAACGGTGGAAAATAGTAGGGAAGCCACAGGCCCTGAACCCTGATGGTAAAGCACACCCCCAATTAAATCCTAGTTCCCATAAAAAATGCCACTCCCATTCCCATCAGTGGGGGCAAATGGGCAGAACCTGCCTTTGATGCTCAACAGAAACTCATCAGTAGGTCACTGCAAGACCTAAGGGTCTGGACGAAGCTACAAACAATGCATTTTTACAGGTGAATAAACCATTTCATGTGGTTCATACCTGAAAAAACAACCAGATCTTAATTGCTCGCCCTTTCTCACGTTCTGTGCGTATGGAGCATAGGGTTGGGGATGCAGCAGTGGAAGGAGCTGGTGCAGCTGGCAAGGGAAATAAACAAATGAGCTTGCTGCAGCATCACAGTTAGATGAAAAATTCATAACTGCTGTGTTCTTAAAAATATATTAGATATTCAGGACATGGGATGGAATAAAATGATACCACAAGCTAATTAGCAGATCGTTTACAAATCCCAGAGCCCTCTTCTCCTCAGTGGCTGTCTTAGTAAATACAGATACCAGCACAGACCTCTTTTTCTGTGCTTCCATCCTCTGTCTTTGCCTTTCACGGGTTCATTGAAGCAATGTTTTGTAATAGTGTCAAATTAGTAGAAAACCTGAGGTATAGCAATTTGACAATGATATGGCTGTCATGATGCTTCTACTTTTTGCTTGTACCTACTCAGGCATAATTAGAATCAAATATCTGCCTCCGAGTGTTTCTCTTGGGCTCATCCAACTCTGAAAGCTCTCAAGCCATTAAGGCATATCAATTAGTAATGATTTTTTTTCAGCCCCCAGCAGCCACCGAAGCATACATTAAAGGTGATATCTGCAGTCAAAAATTTAACGGGCACCATTTGAGAATACCTACTTTGAAGAAGAGAATGTTATTGGGGAAACTCATTTGCTTAAAGTTTTATACTGCAGCTATTAAAAATATTTTATTTGCTGAATAAATGTCCAGTGAACACTCTTATGTATGTTGAGTAATATTAATTGCGCACAGGTTTGGAAAACACAAGAATCATTAAGGGATAAACGCTGTGCAATAGCCCAAAAGAGCTAATGTAATCACTACCTGGGCCACTTTTATTACAGTCTTCTTAGCAGGACCATCTTTAACTAAGTTATCATGACCTGAGGAAAGTTACTTTCATTTTTTAGTATATCTATTCAAATGAGTAGATGTCAGAGAGCCAGCTCATTACGAGCACCAGAATTAGAGGGCTGTCACATCCCTCGTAGCTGGGTTAGGTTTGCTCAGATAGGACCATTTGGAAAAGCAGTCCTTTTCACGTTTGCAGTCATTTCCAAGCCTGATAGGTCGGTTTTAAATGCAACTCAAAAATTAGTTATGATCAGACTGCAAAGCAAACATAATTAACAGTACAAACACTTATGTACCGTTAAGATGGCACTAGAATAGAAAAATCCCTGTGTGCAGGAAACAAGAGTAGAAATGCACTGCTTTCCAAACCAGATAGGAACTGAGGCAGCTTAACCCTTATTTAAACTCTGCACAAGTTGTTTGAGATGTTTCGGTAAATACTGGTGTGAAAACCAGTTCAGCTAATCTTGGCAACAATTTCATCTTCACCTGCTTTTTCCTGATAAACACGTGCAAGTACTGCCTAATCTAAGGTCACCAAGAGTACCAGAAAGGTTTCTGTGGGCTCCATCAGTCATTGTACCAGCAATGGAAGTAAGAACTGAAGAGAACAAGAAAAATGAATTTGCCTCTAAGTGAAACCTGTGCTTCAACCTCGCACACAACAGGAAATCTACCTAGGGCTGCTGCTCAGTGACTGCTCTCTTGTCTTACTGAGGTCTTGGCATCCCGCTGCATTTCAGAGTGTAAGAATGTTGGTGACAAGAGGAGGCTTCAGGAAAGCAGAAAACTTAGCCAAAAGTCTTAAGGACTAGTACAGCTCCTTTGTCTTACAGCTTCAGAAGCTTTCAGCAGAGCTGACCCAGTGAATTCATAGTTTCTGAACCTGTTTGAAAATACACCTGGATATTATCACAAAATGATGAGATGCCAGGAGCAGGTTAAAATTGCATGTAATCCTCATACTCAGCAAGCATGAGCCTTACTATGAAGGAGGCTCCAATTCCTCCTGAGGCAATGTGACCTGTAACAATTTTTGCAATACAAACATAAGATTCATTTACAAGTTTTTGTTTTACTGTTATGCCTGTAAAATTGTTTCCACATGAACACACTTGACATTAGCCAAAAATCTCCGGTTAAAAAAAGGTGAAGCAGCATAGAAATGCCATGTGTGACATTTACTTTCACCCTCAGCTGCAGAGAACCTTCTTGCAATGTGGCTGACCTGTTAATTGCTTTAAATATCTGTAAAATGCTTTAATTGTCTATAATCACCAATAAGCCTGACACCAGATTTCTCAGCAGGGCCAGTCATTTAATGCATTACCTATATGAGTATAAGGTTTGGTCCCAGTACAGGTCATGAGCCTGGTATGGCTCTTCCAAATGAGGCTTTATTTCCTTTTCTGGTTTATTTTTCTGAGTCTAAACAGTAGCTCTGGTGTAACTGGATACTTTTCGTATCTGTGATACAGGTTCCTATACTAACAGAATTCATTTTTCTCCACATCTGGAAACCATGTTGATCAGAAAAGATCACTATGAAACATTTCAGGGCATGGCATCTCCCCACTTCCCACCATCCCTTCCCTCCTGCTTCAGCACAGTGGTTCTTCCACCCAGTCCTGCTGGCCAGCACTGCTGGGCACACCATTTCCATCTTCTCCAGGAGCAGCATAAGTTCAGTGAGTATATGCATACTAGATAGTAGTACCATAAGAAAAAAAAAAATCAGCTTGAAATTTACAAGTATGGAGTTTTGCTAGCTGCAAGCCAAAATAATGAACTTCAACATACTTCTGCTCTTTACCGTATTGCTTATACTTTGACATTAAAGCATCCTTCTAACAATGAAAGAAATATTTCCAAAACAGAGGAAGAAACATACTTCAGCCAAAGTGCCAAACAATCCATCCAGCCTTATCAGCACACACATGCACACAAGAAATATCTACCACCCAGGCAAGTCTACACATCCCCACTCCCTTCTGCAGCTATCATTCAGGTTTGACCTTTGCTTCAGACCTAAAATCTTCCAGCCCATTCGCTCTATCTTAAGACATGCAGCTTCTCATGCAGATGATAATGTATCTGCAAAGGGCTGACTTTCTGCAGTTGGAGGGGGGAAGTGCCAGTATAACAAATTGCTCCTGTTCAAACCCATCAATTCAAAACAAGCATTTGGAAAACTTGACAAGAATACTCAAATGACCCTTGTGTTCTGACAGCTGGAAAAGAGAAAGCTCTCTCCATGAGGGGGAAAAGTGTGCTCAAACTCATTGCCTAGACATAGAGCTGTTTGAAATATTTTGCTTCAAAGCCCATTAAATTAAGCTCCCAGCGCAAATATAATTAATGCAGTCAACTACATTTGTGCTCACAAAACCATGGCCACCACCACGAGAAACTGGTCATAGAAACGGGCAGGCTGAGAACTCCCTTCTGTCATTAATTTCCATGACTGAAACAGATTATTCCCTCAGTGAGAGGAACTTTTGTCTTGACCCTGTCACTTGAGGGCTGGGTTCCACTGTTCCTGTCTTGGGAAGAGCTGCTTCCTCACACAGAGGAAACTGAGGATGCTTTCATGACACACACTGCAGTTTTGCCACTTTTTCTCAGCCCTATGGAGAGAAATATCCTGAGATATTGAGTAGGGTGTGCTATTATGGACACTACTGCAGTTTGGTTATGTTTCAGGATTCCTGATTAGGTCAAAGTCGGCACTGTGGAAAAACAAACACACACATACACAGAAAAGATACCAAAAACCAGCCAATACTTTGCAACATGAACGAATCACTCTTATTCAGAGCTCCCTCATCTACTGTGGGTTCTGCAGATGAGGCCTGCTTGTCATATCATCATGTCTCAAAACTGTTCAAACTGTGACAAACCACTGCTATCATTTCACAGTCCCAGATTCTGCTCTTTCTGCAGTATTGCTCTGCAGACTTTGTTTTGACTCTGCGGACCCAGACTGGCCCATATGCCTGGTCATCTGCTGCACATCCAGGATGTTGGAAATAGTTTACCCATACCCCGAATTCCTGTGCAGGAGGAAAACAAAGGAAAACTGACCAGGAAGATCCATGCTCCCACTTGTACTCAGGGATGTTGCTCTTCAGACCGGTTTCATGCAAGATTGCTCTGAAGTCGTATTTGAACTGGAAGATGTTCATGCAAATAATATTCTGGTCTAAGTTTACTGCTTCAGATTAAACATGACAGCTGTCCCAGGTTTTCGGATTGAATTATGAAAGTGGTAAAATAAATAAATAAATAAATAAATAATCAATCAAACAAAAAAAAAACCACTATGCAGTTATTTGTATAGAAGAAATAGCAGAAATTCTTGGAATTATTTGAATTTTATTCCACTAAAAACAGGTTTTGTTTTGAGTTGTTTTTGATTAAAAGTAATTCTGCTTGGAGGTACTTGGTAATGCATTCAGTGTTCAAAACCACCAAGAACTGACACTTCATATACACAGCAAACATCGAACCTTACTTAATTTTTTTTGTCAAGAGAAAAATTAACCAAGTTACATTAGAAAAATGGGTCACAACAGAATTTGCAATAAACCCTATATACAATACCAGCCATTCGTACAGAACACAGCTGACACACACACAGAGTTCTCTGGTTTTTGCCTGACTTCTACTACTTTAAATTGATTTACAGCCCCATGTGAGACTCATAAAACAGCCCTAGGCAACTCTATCCTGATCACAAACTATTTGCAACACTGAATTTCTCAATTTGCCCACTTAAAAACATTTTCCCTTTTCCTTTCTTTCAGTAACAGATTTCTGGGGGGAGCAGGATGAGAGAAAAGAGATTTAATGGTTACATAACCTGAGATACAAACAAGTGCATCATATGCTCCAATGCCTGATCCTAGGGGAAATGTGGGACTATGAGAATTACTGAACCTTGCTCCTGTCCCAGTAAATACCAGTGTCTGGAAGTAGGAGTATTGTCCTGACCACATGAATCTGACATTGGAAACATGGCTGTGAGATGAATTACTTACTCAAATGTCTTTTCAGTTAGAAGAAAGTTCTGCTTTTAATAAATCAGAAAAAAAAAAAAGAACAGAAAAACAGGAGAAAAAAAATGTGTTTACACCCATGGGAAAGGCCTCAACAGTGATACAAAGTTGATGTAGTTGATCTAGAATAGGCCTTGCTTATTAACCCTACCCCAACTGCAACCCTCTGGGATCAGTAGGTAATTATCCATCTGCCAGTTTGGAAATTAGGTACAGCAAATGGCACAGGGGGTCCCAAGGTGGCCCAGGAAATTAGAGACAGAACAAGAGCTAGAATGTGCTATTTCACTTCTTAGTGCAATACTCTTTGTATTAAGCAACACTGTTCCCTATCACCACCATTTTTATTCTACTTCTCTAATGGGACAATGGCTATGGAGAACATTTTCGGTTAGGCAGTGGGCGTCTAAATTTACAATCAACTGTTCTGTTCAGTCTCACTGCACCTCCCTGGGACTACACAGTGAAGTCCTGGAGTTGACTTTATGCCTGTATCTGCCCCCTCCTTGGCTTTGACTCTAACACATCACATTGAAATGGGCACAAGCCCCAGCTCTTTCTCAGCACTTGGGCCGGAATGCCAAGCACAGCTGAGGTGCACCTGTTTTACTCCATTTCTTCTTGGCAAACATTGGTCTTTCACGTGCACATTAAAAAGGGAGGCAAGATCTCTGGATTTATTTTAGGGCCTTTACCAAGAACTAGCAAGACTCAACGCCGAGTGCACGGCATCTGAGACCAATGAGAACCATCTGCTGGGCAAGGCCTGGTTTGGAGGCAGGGCCTGAACCCCGGATCCTGCAGCTGTCTGAACTCCCACCCAGGTTGCATTAACAGCTCGTAAAACACCCGGCTGCTCTTTGATTAAAGAACCCCTTCCTGCTTCTCCACAAAACAACTCGTCCATGTAGAATGAAGTAACAAATCAGATGCAACTGCCCATTTGTCTTTTGCAGTTACTCATGTGAGAAACGTGACAATGGCAAAGATGGAAAGCCTTTTTTTCCGTGAACCATAAATTCTGAAGAAAAAAACCCTCAGTATTTCAGAACTGTGGGCTTTGGGAACAAAATTACAATTAATCACGGACTCGCGGAATAATTTATGTTGGTTGGAGTCTGTGGAGGTTATCTCATGCAACCTCTGTCTAAGAGCAAGCCAACTTTTGTCAGGGCCTTGTCAAGCCTTACTCACAGCCTTACAAAACAGGTGATCTGTTTGGTGCTTTGTTTCCCCTCCAATGACTATTTTTAGAGAACACGTACAGTAGCAAATTGAAAAACAGACATACCAAGTCTGCTTACAAGGCTCAAGACTCTATCGCAACATCTATTGGGAAAATATTTTCAGCGCAATTTTTTTTTCCTATCGTTCACAATAAAATCATGTAAATATTCCACAAGATTGAATGTTCAAGAGATGCCAGAAAAGATTTGGAGATAGAATGGAAATAAGCAGAGATAAGAGGCCAGAGTCTGATCTTCCTGTTACCCTGAAGCTGAAGTCATGTCACTTGATAGGAACAATTTGTTACAGTGCATTCAATTCCAAGTTTTTGTTACTAAAAAAAAAAAAAGTTAGACTATAGTTAGCAGCCAACTCAAGGCCAGACAGCGTTGTCCTTCACTACGTCACAAGAGTTCTCCCTGATGAATTCAGTATTTTTCTCTCCCTGTAGTTTGTTGTCATGACACTTTTCAGGAGGAAATGTAGTGCACACTCACTCCATCCCCCACTGACCATCCCTGCAAAGCCCTGCCAACACATCCACGTACACGCAGACTCATGCCATGCACAGGACACCAGCAGGTGCTGCAGCTGCCCCTGGAGGCAGCAAGCAGCTCGCAGGCACGGCTCTGGCAGCTCTGGTGCTGGGAGGTGCAAGGGGACGCAGGGCTGGGGGAGCACTACCCACTCCCTTGCTCCTAATCCAAACCCAACAGTGCTCCCAGACCTTTCAGAAACGTTGCTGTGTAAGTGAAAGGGGGTTGTTTTTAACACGCATATGCATTATATAACAATCCCTATCTCCAATTATTTTTTGTAGCAGTCACCACAGAAGTCGTTCTTGCTTTTTCTATCAATTAGACCAAGAGGAAGCTGTGTACGCTGCAATGCCTATCTATGCAGTTGAAAGAGAACTACTGAAGAGTAATTATAAATACCAGATTATGAAGAAAGATATCACAGGAGCAGGACTGGCTTATGCAGCGTGAGCCCAGGACTGTGCATAATGAGGCTAAGGCAGAGCATGGGAGGGAGTGACCCTGTCCTTGTGTCTCCACTTGCTTCATGCTTTGTCCAACCAGCTCTGAGGGGAGCTGGCATGTATTGAAGAGCCCTCCTATGGGAGTTCAGGTGAAAAATGAACACTTCCAAAACCACCTCCTTGCCCCTCTGTGCCTCAGCTTCCCATCTATAAAGTTGCGTTACCATGTGCCTTGTTCACATGGATTTCAAGTTCTATGGGCAAGAATAATCTCTAACAATATGTATGTGCAATACCTAAAGCTGAGTCCTGGTGTTTCTGTGCCCTCGCAGTATTCATGCTTTACAAAAAATGAAAAAAAGAAGAATGGAAGGAACTGGGGGAAGAGATGGGGGGGGGGGGGAGGGAAGGGAGGAGGAATAGAGAGAAAAGAAAAAAAGAAAGTACTTCAAAATGTAAGAAAAGTCGACTAGCTAATTACCAAGAGCTTCCCATCAGGTTGACAGACTCCCACAGTGGACACACACAGCGGTAGTTCTTTATTTCTGAGCTTTACTTTAATCCCTCCTCATTTTTCTTGTTTCATTTTCAGTCAGTTCAGGATCCTAATGTTTTTGCCAACTTATTTTTAATGGGATTGTTAGAATCCAGGAAGCCTTGTCAAATAATCATTACATTGCTACTTTTGGGGCCCCCTGTGGCAGCCTCCACTTGTTGCTGTGTGTTTCCTCCTCACCCTGTTAGCAGGGAACATATTCTTCTCACTGGGAAAGCATCACATTAAAAATGTGGCTCTTTGACTCCCTCCTGCCTGTTACTGCAAAGGTGTAGCTGCTCTGGTGGCTGATGGTCTCTTTTCAAGCTGCTGCAGCTTTGGTCATTCACATTTATACATTTGCCAACGAAAGAACATTTATAAAACTCGGCTTGAGTAACAAATTGAAGTCTGTCAGCTACAGAAAAAAAAACAAAACAACACCATAAACCCACTGCTCTCCCTCACCTAAATGGAAGAAAGGTTGTTTTCAAATGAGACACTTAGTCATTTCCATTTAAGAACATTTCTATTCACTACCCTTTCAATGGCTCTTGTTTTTGCAACAGCCAAACAGGGCAGCGCTGAAGCCCAGAGCTTTGCCTGACTGCTAGAAATGCTGCTTGACTTCTGACATCTTCCTGTTTTGACATTTCTTGTCATGAGGCTTACCCCATCCCATATTTGTTTTTCACATGGTTTTGCAGTGTTTTTTTTTTTCCAGCTTTCTGTATAAGCCAAAATTAGCATTGCCTCCTATATAATCTTCACTGTCATAACTTCCAGAGGATCCAAAACCTTGAAAACTGAATTGTAACAGAAGAAAGTTTGACCATAATTTCAGGAAAGTCTAGCAGCACAACTATTCTCTCAGTGGTGCCTTTGCACAAGAAACAGATTAGTGTTATTTCATGCATTTTGATCTGATGCTTTTACAGGGACTCAGGGAGAACTTTCCTCTTTCTGGAGACAGGAAAAAAGCTGTCAGACAGGTGCTTGCCACTGTTAATTGCTTCTTGCTGGTCAAATCAAATATTGATAGGAATAACACAATTACTTGGCTGATGGTAGTTTTCACTCCGAAAGAGGAGCAAATTCAGCAAACACCCCTGATGAAGCTTTTGAGGCTGTTTTTCAGTGAACCACACTTAGGTCAGAATTAAAATGCCTGAAGCTTCTTTCTTCAAAAGAGCTGAGCCATCCTGAGACCAGCTCCAGCTGGGGATGCAGCTAAGTCACAAAAACACCTCTTTGTTCCTGTTTCTCCCTTGCACACCGCATAACTGTATGTACAGACTGAATTATTCAAACACACACCTGTGTTCGCTTAAAACTCACATTTGTTTAATTTTCAGTATCCAAAAGACTGAGAAAGCTTCATGCATTCTAACTTGCCACATGAAAGAAGGTGAAGTTCCAAATTGCAGCCCGAATGGTGTGCCCTGCGTGTTGTTGGCACTGAGTTTCAAGCCTTTCCAGCACAGCAGAACTGGAGATAATTACATTCAATGCAGAATGCATGTAGTCTACGCCAGTCACATGTTTCAAGTAATATTTACAGCTAATGACAGCGAAACAAATTGCACAAAATAATATCCTTGACAAACTTCACCCCTCTTTGGGTTGGCAAGTCATTTGTGAGCTAGCCCTGATTACTAGGAAGTTATTTGCAGTTCATAAATATTCCCCAATTAGTTTCAATGAATAAATTTTCAACCTGTTAGTTGTAAACAATTGATAGCTATGTATGAATATTTGCTATTCATTATTGATGTTGTATGATTGGTCACCAGGGGCACAGGTAATTATTTCTGCATTTTTATTGGACAACAACTGTTTTAAAGAGGAGAATAATGAACCCTAATATGAAGGGTGTAAAGAATAAAGAATCCAAGAGACAATTATCAAGTCAAAAAACACTTCCGTCAGAATTCTTGAAACAAAGGTGGTAGGAGTCCAAGAATTAAGAAATCATAATTAAGATAGCTCACAAATCACAATGAACAAAGTCCTTTCTGTTCATAGAAGAATTCTCTAGCCACTGCCTTTAAGTACTGTTCAATAATCTACTGGGCCAGGCATCTTGCAACATTCTTTTAAGTGTGACAGCTACTGTTTAGACGCTAAGAAAATGTACATGGAAAGCAGAACTTGGTAATGGTTCAGGGCTCTTAAAAATACTCCAACGAGTCTTTGCAGAAATAGCTCTTCAGGACTGGTTATTACACCAGCTTCACAAGAGGACCGCCATCTTGCATAATTTAACAACATCGTCAAACCTTTGAGCTAAGCAAGTGAAAATGCTTTAAAGGTTTTTATATTTAGTCTCTGTATTAACACTACTAGGGATTAAAACTATCACAAGGAAACTATTTGTTAAGAGCATCTGCATTCAAAGTTTCACTTGAAAAAAGTACTCTCTGGATCTTGAAATTATGACAAGTTCTTTTTTGAACTGGTATTTGTTAGTGTAAACATTCCATCCCATTGATCCTAATTTTGTCCTTACAAATTTCTACTCAAACTGTATTTCTCCTTACCTGGAGAGTAACTATCAACAAACTACACAAAAGCATGAGGTTTCTCGAAGAACATTACATTTAAAAATAAAAAAATCAACACCTCAAGCACCTTAATGCAGGAAGAGCCACTGTTCAGCTCCTAGCTAAAAGCCTTCTTGTCCAATCTGATGCAATGTCCACTTGACCTCAGTGTTTTCCCAAGGGGGTAAAAAACAAAAAATGATGACAGTTTTAAAGAAGGAAACTGGAAGCAAGATGCACCAGGTAATACTAAAAAGTGACGATTCCGACCCCATTTATAATTATCCAATGTCATCTGCCAAAAAAAACTAGTCAGTATGTGCAACAATGGATAGATAATACAGTCGGAAAGAAAGGACGCTGGTGTTGACCTTCTACTGACCAGGAGATGAGCTCCCAGAGGGAATTTTTCCCCTGAGCCTCACAGCCAAAACACAACCATGAGATTCAACACCTCAGCAAAATCCAGCTTCTCCGAAGGACCTAATGGATGTGAAAGCAGCAACTTGAGAGTATTTACAGTGGATAACAATAACCTTTTCAGTTACATTATATCTTCATCACCCAAATTATGACCTAAAGGCAAGATTAAAATCACACAACTCTGCAGTAGATACGCTGTTCCATCAAATGAGAGCTTGAGAAAACGTTAATATGGTTTATCACAGAAAGACCACTGGCTGAAAATAGCACAAGGAACAAAAAAGGATGCAGTGTAAATTCTGAGAAAGATTTTGAGAGAAAAGTCAGTGAATGAAGGTCAACATTAGGAATTACATATAATGAGAACTATTTCAGAATTAAACACACTTAGCAAAGCAAAGAAAGCAAGGAGTTCATTTGCTGGACATGTAACTGGAATTTGCCCTAATGCTATGACAAGCAGCACACAGTAACTCAAGAGAAAATTAGAAATTTTCAGCAGACGTGTGGGAAACTGACAAATGCAGCTCAAGGCCACACACTGAGGAAAACCAAAACTGAACATCTGCTCATTAACTGATCCCTGTCCAGCATGTCTACTGAATGAGACTGGGGCTCAGTGTCAAAATAGAATATGCTTAATTAAAATTTCATCATCAGATACGCAAGATAGCACAACCCCTGATTCTGTCACTTAAAAAAATAAAAACAGCAACACTGTGGGCATGTCTTTGGAAACCAGTAATGTTCTTGGCACACTTGTGTGTGTGATTATTATGAACAAAGCCTGGTGCTGAAGGAGGAAGTCTAAGTTAGGAAAGCAGCAAGAAAGAATCCTTACAAACCATGAATGTAACAACCTTCAGCAGACAAAAGCCTGGTTTCACATCTTTCTGTAAAACCACCCATTTCACTGACCATCTAAAAGCTAAGATTAGGTAATGGAAGGGTAAAGTAAAGCTCTGATGTTTAGATTTTAGGTCTGGTTGCTACAAGCAGCATAAATTGGTCTTCAACAGACAGAGTTGAAGACAGACAATGGATTCATCCCTGAGCAAGTCGAAACTCAACGAGACCAGTATAAATGTACTTCAGCCTGTCAAAGTGAGCCACGTGAGGTAGATGGGCTATAGAAATGTGGGACTCACCATACATTAGCAATCACAGAGGCACTCTAATCAGGACTGCACTTTAAACTTTTATCTCAAAGGAAACAAAAAGTGTAGACTACGTCTGACTAGAGTGAATGTTCCTTGATTTATTTCATAGTGTCCTAAAATTTCATTCAAGGTTCTTCTGGATAGGATAAAATAAAGTGGCATGCAGTAATTGCCTTGACATCCTTCAGGAAAAAAAATCAATAGTGAATATGAGTGAAAGGTCAAGAAAGAAACAGACCTACTGCTAGCCTAAGCTAGATAGTTTAAATCAAAATAACTCGATTTGATAAACAGTGAAGTCTCTCCCCTCCCTCTACTTTAGTTCAACTTAATTAATTACACTGTTTTTAAGAGTGAAGTGCCAATTACACCCTGGCAAGATCCCCAGGCATAACAGTGTTGACACTGTACACATTTCCCAGGCACTCGTATTTCCAGGGCATTGGGACCTGGACCCACAGCACCCCTGCCCTGCCAAGCCCTCTCTCTTTTCCCAACCAGTGATGGGCAGTCACCATCAATTACACAGTAACAGACATCCCAAGTGACCAGGCAGGCCGAAAACTCTCATTGCCTGGAAGAGGAAAGCAGTGGTGAACTGGGGGGAGTGAGACTGGAGGAAAGACAAGGAAAGGATAATTCTGCTGCCAAACGTATGGACAGGCTGAGATGAGTGATGAACTGCCACTTGCCTTGCAGATGCTGCTGATTCTGGTCTCTGGAGCACAAATGTACTTCCAAAAGTTGCAACCTTCATATTGGACATGTAAAGCAGCAAGACATACAGCTTGCATTTTAAATTTTCCAGAGAAAGGGTAAAAATCAGTAAGCAACAAAAAAACACTTCAGGGCTTCACCTGAAACTGAAATTTCAAAAAACAACTGCTCTTTTACTCCTGGATGCTCAGAATTATGTTTAGGAAAAATATAAACATGGTCACCCATGAGAGTCAGCAACTCCTTTTCACTTGTACCAAGAGGGAAAACAGCCAGACATTCTCTTTTCCCTCATTTTCTACTGAGCAGATTCCTCTAAACATCTGTGCACTGAGGATTCAGGATTACTGCTATGCTCTTAAGAAAGAGTTGTTTGCAAGGGGACGTAATTACTGGAGAGTAACACCAGACATGAATAAAAAGTCCATTTTCCCAGAATTGAGATACTAGCAGTATGCCTTCCCTATGCAAGCACAAAGCTGATAAAAAGTCTGTTCCTTTTGCAGCTCAGATGCAGACAACATTTGTTCTTCTATTTTTCCAAAATGAGCATACAGTCATCAGATGTAATTGTTTACCAATTTCAATACTTTACATAGTGCCATTCTGGAGCTTGAATAAGAGCAAATAAGGCACAACGGTAGCACACAGAAGAGGAAAGAAATAGCTCAGAAAACCCAAACAAGCCTTCCTTGTACTTCGTGTTCTTTCTGAAACACTGCAATCTGGCTGTGCTTTTTGTACCCTATTAGCACCATCTAAGGGAGGAAATTGGGAATCACCTAAAGGTGGAACACAATCTGTAAACAATGGTGAAATCTTTTCAGTCTTGACAGAATATTTCACTGCAAAAGAGACAAAATTCATATTTAATTCTCACCTGATTTAGAAAAAGAGATTGATTAAACCTGCTAATGAAAAAAAAAATACTCCAGAACACTGTCATATAACTTACTGAGTGTGGATTTCAAACTGATCTTAACATTCACGTGAAGGAACAAGAAACAAACAGGGAAGCATTTTTCTTCTCCAGCGCCAAGTTCAAAATTAGTGCAAAAGGTGGAGGATGTGGGGGTCTACAAAGCCTTTTTATTGAATTACAAGAATTTACTGAAAACAGACCACACTTTTTAAATAATTCACCAATATGCACTAACTTTCAGGAGTGAGCAGGGCAGGTATGGTGTTGTTCATGCCTATCAAAGGTAAAACTAAAGGCTTGCATTCACTGTAATGACAGTTCTGTATGACAAAGTCTCACCTCATAAATCAACTGGAAAGCTGATCTAGCTCAGCAATTGGCTACAGCTGTAGAAATTGCCATCTGGCTACTCTACAGGGGCACTCACTATCTTTAGACCTCTTACTCAGCTACTAAGTTAGGGTTTTATATTTGATATTTAAGCCACTGAGAGGGTCATCCTGGTCCTGGTCCCACACAGATCCATGTTTTCCCCCTCCTCAACTCCCACAGTTATCAAAACTTTCTTTTAATGTCCTAAGGCCAAGATTTATAGTGCCATAAAATGTTTCATTTTTCCATCAGCTTGTGAAAAAACACATACACTTGAAGAAATGAAGGACGTATTTCCAAAGAAGAGTATGTGCAGGTGTTTGGTTGTTGAGATAAATGATTGGAGAGGGTATTGCAGAACAATATACACAGGAAAAGAAAAAAAGGGGGGAAGGGGGGAAGCACTGGCACATTACCTAAGTGACTAGCCCACCTAGCTCAGTCAAAGTTATGTAGGTGAGCAGTAAGCTCATACAAATATATCATGAGATGGTATAGATGTCTGGATGGCTACTGGGAGATGTGGGGCATTAAGGAGCCCCTGCCTGGACCAGTGCTGCAGGGGAAGCCTTTCAATACCCTGACTGGTCTTGTTGGGAGAAAGCCATGCCCAAGGAAGACCATTCTGGCAAATTTCAAAGTATTTCTTGAATTTGAATGCCAAAAATACATCACAGACTAAGCAATTACAAATATTGTAAAGATCTTTCCTGAAAAAACAGTTTTACCAACAAATGTAAAATAAAAGCAATAATAAAAATGCATATTAATAATATATAATAATCTGGTACTTAGAAGAATCTGAGTCATGCTGGCATCTGCTTCATTTGTCAGGACAGCATATTACAAAGTGAAATGACTGGAATACTGACATGAGGGAAAAGCTATTAATAACAGGTTCTTCAATGCAACAAACAATTATAAACTCAGATACAATGGCATAACACCACAATCAGTGTAATTCACGTTAGAAATAAGGCACAATTCTAACAAAAGATGACAAATAACCTCTGTGGCATTTTATGCAGGGATCTCCACCACATTCATTTTTTAAAGCAGGACATGACACCTTTCTGCTGTGCTTCAGTTAAGAATTAATTAACCTAAGTCTCATCTTCTGTGTTATAAAGGAGGTCAGACCAAAAGATCACAATAATAAAATATAAATTGAGTCCCTCTTACCTAGACTGTGAATAATTTGTCAAATACCACTTTTCTTACTCAAACATTAACATTTCTACATGTTAATGACTAGTCATGTAAACTCAGTAAAGTATTGAGCTCCTTGCAAATGCAAAAAGCTTTATCCACAAACAATAACAGGATGATCTATTGCTCACATGGTAATTTCTCATTTTACTAAAAAAAAAAAAACTTTCAAAAACTGATTTCCATTTCTAACATTTCACAATTCTAAATGCAAAATTTGCTTCATATACTTACTCTAAAACGATTCCTTTCAAATGAGATTTCATAGTAAACTTTCCCCCTCTATCCCACCCCAAAGGGTTGCCCAGAGAACACAAAGAAAGAAAAAAAAACCAAACAGGTGTGAATGTTGTCTGACTATAATCATTTGGAAGTCTGAACTACCATCACAGATCTCACGGGAATGGGCTCAATACATATGCTGATTCAGTATACCAACATTGTAAGGAAAATGATGCAGGAGCTCTTAGAGCCAGTCAGAAAAGGAAGACCTGAGAAGATGTCTGCGTACAGCAGTGTGTACAACCTTTTGCTGCAAACCAACCCATTAATTTATGTGCTTCCCTTTTTAACTGTCTCTACAAACAGCTGCACATTGCAGTCAGCAAGTAAAACAAAAAGAAAGCAAAACCCAAGAGGAACAGAAAGAAGCCAAAGAAAACCTACACAAGAAAAGAAAGGAGGCAGTTCAGTATGACAATTCCAGTCACCTTCAGAACCAATTTTCACCTGCCACAGCAGCAGAGCCTGCCTCTGCCCTTGCAACATGTGCTTGAGTTTGGTTTCCAAAGCCTATTTTATTCAGCAGTGTTGTCTGACTTGGAAAACAGAATGACGACGATGATGAAGAAAAAATTGTTCAGTGGCATAAAGGATAGCAAATGGTTTATCAGCCTTTTCATTTTCTGAGGCTTCAGCTCGTACCTACCTAGGCACAGTAGTAAATACAATGACAAAGCCATAATTCCCAGATCACTGGGGCTGCATGGGGTGCACATGAAAGGAGCGGATGAGCTGTGCCCAATTTCTAGAAGGGACCATTACAAGGTACCATTAGTTCAGAAGCAGAACTCGCTTTGGTTTCCCAGCACAGAGGGTAATACATGAATTGCTGTTTTTCTGCATTAAACTCATTTGATGTCCATCTCAAACAGCACAAACGCCTCCATTCCCTTTTCCTGCATTGCCACTGGAAAGTGCCCAATACTTGGCAAAACTTTTTCTGAGGGAAAAACAAAAGTTTTTGTCACTCTTTTGTTGACTGAAAAACTGTTCTTGAAGTTCATTTACAGCAGCAAGACTTCAGCCAACTTTGCACAGTGCAAGTTAACATATAAATCTGTGGCCTTTCTCCTGTCTTCACAATGTCCCCAGAGAACACAAGTTCCAGAGCCCAGGACAGTCTCCAGCACTTACCACAATGCTGTTGACCACCACAGTAGAGCAGAGCTCAACATGTAGAGCACGTGGCCATCGCCTTTCTTGTAGGATTGGCTGGGAACCACTGCCACCAACACCAGAGCCCACGTGGGGACGGCAAGCTGCTCACAGCCGCTGCACAAGGCAGTCCCTCTCCTGGAATAACACTGCTGATCTGGTTACCTATGCTCAATGTGAAAGAGGTGCTATGTCATATACAGGCATTAATGCAGTGGAACAGTGAAGAAAACGCAATAGGAACTCTAGAAAATACAACAGTGAAGAAACAGAAATTATTTGCACCCTCCTGGTACCTGCACCATACCCGAGTTCATTATAGAGCACGTACCTATTCAGGATGCTGTACGCTACATGCCATATCTGATGTTCTTTAACAAAAGGTATGTATTATATTAAGGCATACTTCCTTTAGGGAACAACTTTTGTAGTCATACCTACCTGCAAATTACTACGAGCATTGCTGGTGCTATAAAAATAACAAACTGCAGTACTAAGTTGTATTTGTGAATACACTGAAGCTTGATCAACCCAATGCTTGTTCTGCAGCAAAGATTTCATTTCCATTGAGAAAAGTAGGAAGATGCTCCTCTACAAAGGAGTACTGTGAGCTTTTAAAAACTATTTAATATCTATCAAAATTATGTTCATCTTTTAAGAATTACACTGGCTTCAAATCCTGGGGTTGCTCCAGGAGCATGTTTGCTTTGTTCCTTGAGATTAGCTTTGCAGATTGTCCTTGCAGTGTGTTTCAGTTAACAACTGAGCAATCCACACTGTTGAAACACCTTTTTCACAAACCCCCGGATTATTAAAACTGTGTTTGACTGTACGCCAGCACGGCTCCTGTGAAGTTAATGCACCTTGACTAATTTGTGCCAAGAGGTAAGAACCACTGTGAAATCTTCACCCCCAAGTCACCAACAATTTTCACTGGTTTCCAAAGAACCAAGATTTTACCTCCTATTTTTAGTGCTCCTCCCTGCCTTTCTACAGCATCTATTCTTTGTGTAACCAGAGGATCAGCTTCATCCCACCTAATTCCAGGCATCCAACTTCTGTTCAGTGACATCTATACATATTTATGGGAAGGAAAGGGACTGCTCAGGGAGATTCAGCAGCTCCAGTGTCTCAACTACATTTGGGAAAATTGTGACAGGAGAATAATCCAAAAGAACTGGTCCAGCCTCTGAACAGAGTTGAAAATACAAATGCACAATAGAAGAATAATGTTGATACTTTCATTATGAAGATCAGATTTGAAGAACATCCTTTACCCTTCTTTGTCTTCAGGGGTGGTGTGACAAGTTCATGGGCCAGGCAATAAGGGAGACATCCTTGTCCTCCCTGGAAAAAAGGCCCTCATTCAATAGGAACATGCAAGTTGCATACTTGGATATGATGCAGGTGCTGTAAAGTTATCTGACAGAGAATACATAAGAGGATTTAAAATAGTGCTTGGGAGATACAGCCACACGATTTCCAATCCTATTATTTGTTGACAGGATTTATGAAAGCCCCTCCCACGTACTGGTTAGAAAGTTCAGCACTTCATCTCTTCCCACTCTTCTTCAGGCATCAATCTATTGCCCTCAGCTATGCATCCACACGTGTTGGCGACTTACTTAATTGTGATTCTGCAGAATTTAGACACCTGCAGAGGGAACACTGCCATCACTTCACATTATTTTTGAAGCCTCCCTGTTTGTTCTGTTTTCTGTTCTGCTTTCTATCTGCTCCAGAACCTCTCACAAGCATGTTGACATGAGCATGCTGCGTTACAGCAGCTGTCTGCAGCCATGCAAACCAGGTGACATGGCTGTAGAGCAGACCATGCTTCACACTTCTTCAGGCTCTCAATTTTCAAGCCTTCACAGGACAGAACTGCTTTGTTCCCTGTCACTTCTGAAAGATCTGTTCAGCAAAGACTCCAAAAAGTTACTTGATTCATCCCAAAGCTGGTGAATTACACATAAACACATCAACCAGTATTTATCTATGCTGTCCTTAAAAACAAAATAACCTGTCTGGGCAAGCATAGTACTTACAGCATTAGCAGTAGAAAACTTTGCTGAAGTCTGATCTAAGTATGCCTGTCTGCACGTATACACAGACACTCAGAATAGAATTACAGAATCATTAAGGTTGGTAAAGATCACTAAGATCAAACAGTCCAACTGTCAACCTCTAACCCACTAACCACATGCCCACTGAACCATGCTCCTCAGTGCCACATCAACATTTCTTGAGCACTTCCAGGGGCAGTAACTCCACCATCTCCCTGGGCAGCCTGTTCCAATGCATCACCATTCTTTCTGAGTTTTTCTTGACAACCTGTCTGAACCTCCCTTAGTGCAAGTTAAGGCCGTTACCTCTTGCCAAGTCCATCATACCTTTTCACAATGAGCATAAGGAATTTTTTCCCCCCTCTCTGTGGCACATTTTCCACATATCCTAAGATGATATAAATCCTCAGTTTCCTTTGTCCCAAACTAAATTACACTCACTAGTTCTTCTGTGATTCTGTGATTCCAGTGTTTAACATTTGGAGGCAAAACAAAAACCTACTGTCATTCCCATCTGGACTCCCTTGTTGACATCTGTCATTTGTGTTATACAGAAGCTGAGATAAGGCTCCCACAACACCAGAGAAGATGAAAGGAGTGTCTTACAGTTCATAGAATCGTTTGATTTGGAAGGGACTCTTAAAGGTCATCTAGTCCTACTGTCCTGTAACGAACAGGGACACCCACAGCTTGATCATGTTGCTCAGAGCCCAGTCCAGTCTGACTTGAACGTCTCCAGGGACTGGACATCTATCAGGTCTTGGATTCTTCCCAGAGTTGTGCTTGCCTTTGCCATAATAAGGAAATGTCCACTCACATTTAGTTTGTGATGGAAAAACTGAGGGCTTGGTCAACTAATTATGTCTAATTATTCCCTTTTTGAGCATTGCACTTTGGGGTGTTTCATCCCAAGTGTACTTTGCAGGAGTATTTAAAAACTTGACCTTAATGTTCTGCAGAGAGTTCCCAAATTTATCAAGAATTCTGATCCTCTTACACAAAGCATCTGAAGCCCCTTCTATAACTGTTATAGCCTACAAACTATGTAAGATGCATTCAAATCCAGCAGCCAAGACCTTGGTGAAAATACAGAAGTGAACCAGACCAACTAGACTTTAATTAATATATGCCCATGATTGACTTGCTTATTGACATGATGACTATTTTCTGTGCATTTTCAACCAGCTATGAACACACTTGCAATGACTTTGTCTGGAAGACACTCTCTTTCTGTCTCAGCAATAACACACCAGGGTATGTTGCATACCTCTTGTATCTACCATGAGAATGGAGGACATGAATTTATCATGGAAGCAACCCTGTACATATTTAAAGCTGTCTCTCACCACAGTCTGCATACACAAATTCAGCCTGGCTGAGTTTTTCTTGTTCTGAGATCATCTCTGGAGTTTCCTTTCACGCAGCTTTCATGTTCAGAGCACAAAATACAGTGCTATTTCCATTCCTGACTTTCCATCAGGTCACAAAGCAGTTTCACCTTTTCTTTTTTTAATTGGTCTTGTAAAATACGTCCCCTTAGATTGATCTGGGGGATTTATTGCCTCTCTCATGAAGAGACCAGGGACAAACACTTGCTCATCTTCTTTCACCACAGCCAGCTGTAATCTCTATCACAGGAATCCTACAGACTTTGACAGGAATAACTGGGTTTTGCCTGGAAAGCCAAGCCAAATGCAAAGAACAGCCCTTTCAGGTTCCCTGCTGAGCTCAGCCGACACACAAAATAGAGTGCTAAGTTTAAGAGGAGTTTTAAAAACTTCTATGGATTTTGGAATATTTCCTGGGGACATCCACTGGTGCTTTTCAAGAGTATTACACAAACTTGGAGGAAAAATTACCTCTGTGTCAGGAGGTTACATAGCAATATCTATGGAAAGGGAAGGAATCACTCACCTCACCCCTTTTAGTGGAAAGAAAAAAAACAATCACCACTAGAGAAAGTACATCAAGGCCTCCATCAGTAGCCCATCACAACATTTCTCCATGTAGCTGCATCACACAAATATTCAGGTAGTCCATTTTCCCCTCCACACAGTAAGAACTGAAATGAAAAGGAGCCCAAGAAGAGCAGCACAGAACAGTATTTTTTATCACCTCCTCAAGTAAATCTTTTACTTTCTGTATCATCAATTCAGGCAGCAAAAACCATTGTGCACCATCTCAGCTTTTCCTGATTCACTGCTTCAGGCTGCAGTTCTTTGTCTCGGTCATTCTCCATCTTTTCCCACAGTCACTGACAGGAAAAGGACAAGGAGCTTCCAGCAAGTCCTCCTTAGCACATCTTGACATATCTGCCTTATTCTCTGACACAGTTCACTGTCATCTTTGCCCTCTGAAGCCATTCCTTTTGAATTTACTTGTTTTCTTCTGTCATCTCAAAATGCACTAAAAAGACTTCAATTTGGCTTAAAAACACAGTCTCCAAACCTAAATTATTTCCTTCACAAATGAAATTTCTCCAATATTCAACCCCTCTGACCAACTTTTGCCACTGAGTAGTGTAATTGTGCTCTGTGCTAACACCCATGCTTTTGCGCTGTCAACACTGCTTTTGGCAGTAGTTTATCCCTAAAACTTTCATCTCTCCAAAACCTGGAACAATGCATTTCTATTTCATGTCTGTTCTTTCTTGTGGGTCACAGCTGTGTTCAGTCCAAAGACTTCAAAGCATATTCTTGCCTTGTATCTTGCTGTTCTACAGCTCAACTCAGCAGATGCAAATCATTATTGCTGCATAGATTCTAAGAATTTTCTACCACAATTTCTTTCTATTAATCTGAGAACATAGAGTTTCACTGTGCAGAACTGACTCCTTGGTTTCTTGAAGACTGTAGACAAAAGCAGCCAAAAGTAGATTTAAAATACACTTTGAATGGATTCATTAAAATATCAAGACAGGTTCTTCCAAAGCACGTTTTCCTCCAAACACACATTTTCCTCAGGGCAGTCCTGCCTCTTGCTGAACTCTCACTGTGCATTACACCCACTTCTTGATAGCTGCTTCTTTCTCTCCCAGACTGACATCTTTGATCTTACTGGTGAAGAAGGAGCCAGCCTTCAGTCAGTCCAGCCTGCCTCGGCAGGTGGCTTCTTTACTACAGCCATCTGTGCTGTACCACGGCCAGCTGATCCTTTTCTTCACTGGTACATAATGACTCTTATTTTGAACCCAAATCCTCAGGAGCTAAATGTAATTGAGCACTGACTGATGGGCCTGGAGCATGGGCACTGCTTCCAGGTTCTGTTCAGCTCAGTCCGTGCACTCCTGGTGGACACGTATGTTCTTGGACCTTGCAAGAGATGGCTCCATCACCTACAACAAGACCTCTGCATCCTCATCGCTTGTTGAAAGGGAATTTATTCCAGTTCAGTATGCAGACAGCCTGATGGCAACCTGTTGTATAGCAGAGGGAAAACAGGAACAGGAAACCTCACATATAGAGCAGTGGGACCTTGGTAATACTATTGAATTACCCTGAATACCTTGAATGGATCCAAGTTGAAGGAGGGAAGATTTAGGTTGGATGTTAGGGGGAAGTTCTTTACAAGGAGAGTGGTTAGGCCCTGGAACGGGCTGCCCAGGGAGGTTGTGGATGCCCCGTCCTTGGATGTGTTTAAGGCCAGGTTGGACGGGGTCCTGGGCAACCTGATCTGAATGTGTGTGTTTGGTGGCCCTGCTAGGCAGGGGGGTTGGAACTACATGATCCTTGAGGTCCCTTCCAACCCGGGTGATTCTGTGATTCTGTGATTCTGTGATCTGATATGGAGGCAGAATAGGGGCAGAGGCAAGTAAATCAGATTAACGGAACAGAGACATTTATTCTCGGTATGCAGCTTAACCTAACTAATCAGAAATTTTCTTCTTCATTTATTTTGCAAAAATTGCATCTGATTCAAATTACTAAAGAAAAGCAGCTTGGGTTCCAGTACATGATAGGATATGTAGCTGCTTTAGTCTTTAGCAGTCTGTATTTTCATCTACAAATAACTGAAATCTCCCAGACTTGAAAGATCTGCCTTCGTTTCCAAGACTGCCATCTTGTGACTCCTGAACCACCTTCATCAGTGCCACAAGCCTGGCTGCAGCAGCACAGCGAGCAGCTCCGCACCCTGCCTGTACTTCAGCCTGTACCCTGCTGCATTAAGGTGCACACACCAGTGCTACACTGCAAACAGCCCCGATGTAGCATTTCTCACACTACCAAGAAGAGGCTCAGAAGGCTCCCAATGGCCAGGAAGAGCTGCAGAAAGGCTCAGTGTGCTCCATTCACAAACCTGCATGAGGTAAACCTGGGAGAGAGGGAGGCGGGAGAAGCCAAGTTCACCTGCCAGTTGGGCACTGCAAACAATTTGGATAAATTTTGATAGGTGAAACATTACTTTTCTGCATGGAAGAAAAGTTCACACCCGACAGTTACACACTCTACAGCAGTTTTGCTGGGAGTAATCAGAGCCTTTTTTAAGCCTGTCTTGATAGATTCATTTCCTCAAAAATGTATTGAAGTGACATTCCCAACACATAAGAGCTGATATAAGGAAGTGTTTGCATGTAGGTTCTGTTTGCAATGAGCTGATAGGCAAGAATCATGCAGCTTACTCTATAGAAACTAAGCACAATGTGAAGTACACCAGTCATTCCTAACTCAGGGTGCTGGGAACTGAAAACAGCATCTGTCATATTCTGCACTGAAGGATCTCCCAGAAACTGAGCAAGAGCAGGTTAGAGGAGCTCATAGATGAAGATGGCTGAAGCCTTGAGGAATTTCTTTGCTATTTAATAGGGTTGAAAACACTGTCACATGTTCCTGAAGGATACTTTCAGATTGCTCTCTGCTATCTTGTCATTTGTTTTCTCAAGGTCCTCATCAAAAAGAATTCTCCTAATATATCTCTTAGGCATATACTCAAAGCAAAATCCCTTTTTACACAATGTAAAGCTTTTTTATCTCGATCTTCCTTAAATACAGAAAGATAATAAACTTTTTTCCTCCCTCCAACTGAGTTGCCAGATTTCCTTTCCTCATTAACGCTGTATAATATACCCTTGACTTGCAGCCTTGCTAAACTTGAAGAACTTTTTTGTAATACAGTTATGAAGTTTGTTTTAGAGAAGAAACAGAAAGCAATCAATCTGTCAGAACAGCAGTTCAAGCCTGCAGTTTCCTGCATTTTTGCCACTGAAGACAGCAGACCTGATCCCGCAGCTCTAGAAAACTCTAGAAAACCTATTGAGTTTGAATGGAAATTTTTGAATAATCAAGGACTTGGGGTGAAATACAGCTTCAAATCCCTGCTATGCTGTCCAAGGGCACAATAAATTGCTCTCATGTCAGGAGACTAATGAAGACAAAGGGAAAGGAATCCTCCCCTCAGTCTGGTGCTGCTAATGAGTTGATAGGGTTACAGCAGCAGCCAAAGCACCTACATACCCTCAAAAGGAGGATGTTCCAGTGAGAGCAAAGCTAAACCAGAACTAAACACTGTCAAAGAAAAACATCCTCTACATACACTGCTGAATATTAACTTACTATCAGGTCAGCCAGCCACAACCTATTGTAGCTCAGACCCTCCATGGAGGAAATCTCAGTGACAGTACTGAGTTGATGACAATAAAAGATGGGTCAGAAAGCACAGCTAGCACAGCACAGCCTCGATTCCAGTCAGTTTTTAAAATTCTCTTCATTTTTAGACTTCTTATTTCTGAATACTCTCAGCATCATCACAGGACTGAGTTTCTGAACCCAGAAGTCATTTTTCAGGGCACCAGCTGTACCAACTACGGTATTATTTATCTTAGTCTAGAAGCACAACGTAACCCATGTTCATTCAGCCAAGGGAGTCCTATTTCTGAACATCTCCATCCACACAGGCTCTGCAAACATGCCCTTTTTTCCAGCACATGCCAGAGTAAACAAAGATTCATTTCAAAGTCAGGAAGCTGACAAAACCTAAAACTGACCAGCTCGAAACTGCGCCTGACATTTCTACTGCTAATAGCCTTGGTTACTTAAACTACTTAAAAACTGATATTTTGTTGTCTGGTTCAAGATCTGCAAGTTACTCTCTTTAGTCAGATTACGCAGTTAACAAATGCTGTATTTTATTTTTCAGTTAGTTGTTGCATTCACCACCAAGCAAAAATGCCTCTCCACACTATCTTACCTTATCACATTTTACTATTAACAACAGGCTGTGTAATGAAAGCAGAAACTCAGAGAAGAAGCCATCAACATAAATAAGCTGTAGGGCAAATGGAGAGAAAGGAAAAGCAGTTATGAAAACGTCCTAAAAGCCTGTTCTGTGAGGAGAGCATGCAAATATTACAGAATAATACACCTGAAGGTAATTGCTTTTAAAATCTTCCCCCCTGTTGAGTTGCTGAGGAGACAAACAACCTGAGCTTCAGGGTTCACATATTCTAGACACAAGCAGCATCCCAAGCTTCAGTTTACAAAAAAGAAGAAAAAAAAAAAAGCAGAGGAGATGAGGAGTTGGGCAAAGAGTAGGAAAAGAGCAGGAAAAGAGTCAGAGGCAATATTTGGCACCTGTACTAATTGTGAAGTCACAGCTTCAGTCCCGGCAGACCTTCTCTCAGGTTGCTGGGGGAACATAATAAACGAGAACCCAGCTGGAGAAATGGAGGAGATATAACATGGAAACAGAACAGGCAGTGCTGATGGAGCGCTGTTTTTGCCACAGGTTAAATCCGACAGTGGGTAGCACTTGGAGTGAGAGAACAGTTCAATTAAACCAGAAAAGAAGGCAATCACTTCATAAATAGCAAGACAGGCACTGTCAATCTGCATGTCATGAACCAGGTAACGATGAAAAAATACCCAGTTTTCCACCTGATCTGGATGTGTTTCTACCACACAAAATATACCATACTATGTACTACTGCTGATGCCAAGACTCATGCTAAGGTCTCCATTACTGTTTGCATCGACTAACGAGCTATTTTTCTTACAACAGTCTTCTCAAATGTTACTAATAAAAGCCTCTCCCGCTGCTCTGACAACACTCTGCACTGCTCAGTCCAAATCACACTAACTCCTTGTTCTTGCAGTCTCCTGAACCTTTCCCTGCCCATTTCCCACCCACCACGTGGCTCTGCATCTTTCCTTTCACTCCTAATCTTACGTCTGTCTCCTACTGATCCCTTCTCTCCAGGCTGCCATCTATCTTCATCTGCTCCCACAGAACACATTATTCTTACAAGACCATTCATCATCCAGCCCTACATTTTTGAGTTTCGTTTCCTTAACACCTTCTTACCACACGTACTGCAATCCTTATTTTGTTTTCAGAGAAGAGTTTGTGATAATCAGCCAAGCCCTCTGATGCTTTGCAGCTATAGTTCAACTAGAAAAATATTCCAAATTTTCTTGTTTCTCTTCATAAAAAAGTACAAAAAACAAACTTTAGTGTAATACAGAGGAATTAGCAAGTAATCTAGCATCCATCACTGCGCTTGTTGCCTTTCCAACATCTTTGCATTGCATAAACTGGATGCATTTCAGGAAAATGACTTATTAATTCAAGTCTTATTAATTCAAGTTCTGTGCAGTTGGGGGCTCAACATGTAGAAGTGAGTTAACATTGAAAACGTTCACAGTTGTTATACTCATTTAAAGAATTGGCTCTGACAACCATGAATGAAATATAGCTACCTCATACTTCATGCCAGCAAAAGCACTTGAAGAAAAATGGGAGGGGATAAGATACTAGTAGAGACTTTAGTGATTCTTCAACTACTCTAGAATCCTGGAGCTTAAAGTAGATACGTATCCATCAGAGTCCTAATCCTTCTGGAGGTACTGCAACATACACTAGTCCCCTCCAAATTTCCACAGAATCATAGGGGTTTTAAGGGGCCTGTGGAGGTCATCTAGTCCAACCCCCTGCTAAAGCAGTTCCCTACCGCTGGTCACACAGGAAGGCATTCAGACTCATCTTGAATACCTCCAGAGAGGGACGGACGCTCCACCACCTCTGTGGGAAATCTGTTTCAGCACTCCATCACTCTCACAGTCAAGTTTTTCCTTGTGTTCATATAGAACTCTATAAAATGTTCCAGTTTCTGCCCATTGTCCTTTGTTCTATTGCTGCACATCACCAAAGAATCCGCTCCTCCTCTACTTGACTCCCACACTTCAGATCTTTATAAACAGTGCTGAGATCCCCTCTCAGCCTTCTTTCCTCCAGCCTGAATAGCCCCAGGTCTCTCAGCCTTTCCTCATACAGGAGATGCTCCTGGCCCCTCTTCATCTTTGCGGCCCTCCACTGGACTCTCTCTAGAAGTTCCCTGTCTTTCTTGAACTGGGAGCCCAGAACTGAACACAAATCCACACAAAGTAAAATCTTCCTACACCAAGATTAAACTAAAACCCCACGTTGGCACCTGCAACAGCAAAGCACCAGGACAAAAGATATGTCAACCTAACACTGCAAACATCCCTTTCAGTTTACCTGTGTGGGAGGCTGATCTCAATATATACATGAGAACTTTAAACACACAACAGCACTAATACCATATAACACAGAAAACTAAGAAGCCTGTGCCCTCGATCCTTATAACATTAGAGACATAAATAGGATTGAGCTGCTTACATAGATACCTTCAGGACAAAATTAATTTTGGAAGACAATTATTAATTTTACATTAAGTTTATGTACCTAAAGAGTAAGCAATTCAAAGCATCTGCTATGTTGTGATCACACAAAAGCCTTCCCCTTTGGTTGTCCAAGATGTCCCTTGGGCAGGACACATTCCTACACCACTAGACAGTACAGGCATCAGGGAATAAAGCAGAATAACATCCTGCCACTGCCTGCATGAACTCAGACCACAACCAGACCTCATTCAGTTCAGCCCCTGGGAAACCACGCTCCCGCATGCTACAAATCACAGCACCTTCCAACCCCACTTCAAAACTTACCCTCATTCTAATTTAATTAATCACTGAGGTATCCTCCCAGTCTGTCACACAGGTAGCCATGGAGAAAGGCAAAGCTTCTTGTTCCTTCTTCAGTTAAAGCTTTTTAAGGAAAAGAAAGCTGTTTAAGAACAATCATTGAGTTTCTCCTCCTTCCAAATATTACTTTCCACTTTTAGATTGCAGTGTGTCATCTGGATGAGCACCTTATCAGTAGCCAACAGGGGAAATTCAGTGTTTGTATTTATATTTGCATTTATATGGCATTTTCATACACTGTATCTCAAACCACTGACAGAGCAATGAATCACAGACCTGGGGAGGGGTGCCTACATGCATCATGGCAGCAGCTTCGCATGAGCAGTACAGCTGGAAACGCTTTGGGTGCTAATTAATCTTGGCTGCTACTAATCCACAGAGAGGAGAGCCTGGCCCAACAGATCTGGCTCTGTGTTACAGTTTGGAAGGGAGCTCAGAGAAACAGAATCAAAAATTTGCTTTGGGAATATCTGACGTAGCTTTTCATGCAGAGGATGGGACCAGCACATGCTCTCTAAGGACAGCATGCATCACAGACTGACTAAAGCACTGTTGTATACCACAGGGTTCCAGTAATTTTTTTCCTTCATTTGGGCATACAAACCCAAGGGCAAAGTCTGGTGCCTGAGTTGCGACAACTCCCACTAACAATACAAGCTGGGGGACAAAACGATTGAGTGTAGCCCTGCCAAGAAAGACTTGGGGTACTGGTGAATAGCAGCTGGACGTGAGTCAGCACTGTGCCTTCGCAGCCCAGAAAGTCAGCCAGATCCTTGGAGCAGCATGGCCAGCAGGGTGAGGGAGGGAATGCCCTGGCCCTCTGCTCTGTGCTGTGAGACTCTTTACCTGGAGTACTGTGTACACATGTGTAGTTTTCAGTACAGGAGAGACACGGAGCTGTTGGAGCGTGCCCAGAGGAGGGTCACAAAAATTATCCGAGGGACGGAACACCTCCCTGTGAGAACAGGCTGAGAGCTGGGCTGTGCAGCTTGAGACCTCAGAGCAGTCTGTGAGTATTTAAAGGGGGGCTGTAAGAAAGAAGGGGACAGACTCTTGAGCAGGGTCTGCTATGACAGGACAAGGAGAAATGGTTTTAAACTAAACGAGGCGAGATTTGGACAGGATATAAGAAATAAGTTTTTTACAATAAGGGTGGTGAGGCACTGGCACAGGTTGCCCAGAGAAGTGATGAGTGACATCCTTGGAGACACTCAAGGTCAGGCTGAACAGGGTTCTGAGAACCTGATGGAGCTGTGGGTGTCCCTGTTCACTGCAGAGGATTTGGACCAGATAACTTTAAAAGGTTCCTTCCAAATGAAATAATTCTATGATTCTCTGAATTATTCATCTAGTGTGGAGACATACTAAAATCTCATTGAGTATACTTCTGATAGAAAAAATAAATAAACAGAAAACAAAAAACCAAAAACACACAACACTGCTCAGCTCTCAAAAGATGCCAAAAAAAAAAAAAACTCTGCCCCAAAAAAACTATAAAGTTCAGTCTGTTCAGAATCTGGCTCTAGATGTTTGCTAAACCTGGATATGGCTTGCAAAAACAAAAGGATCAAAACAGATCATGTGGTTCTAATCCCTCTTTAATTCAGTGCCAGTGCCTCTGCAGACCTGGGCTGACTGCTGTGCTGTAGGGACCAACCCAGTGATCATGCAACTAATAACACGTCAACTTAGGATGTGCAAATAAGCTTGCTTCCCACAGAAACTGCGACACTTCCAGGGTCACAGAACCTGCCCTGCAATGCTGGCAGGGAGTAATTGCTGTATTCATGAGAAAGTTGGGATTCCCACAGGACAGCCCCTTTCATGCAACTGAAAGGAGTGGGAGCATCTCCTAACACCTCCTGTGCCTCCTGCAGAAGGTTGCCTCATCAGGGCCAGAATAATTCATTTTTCTCATTCCTCATCAGCCCCCACTTGTTCTGTCCCTCTCACTCCACCAAACTCAGTAGTGCTACTGAGGCTGCAGGCTGATCTGATTAATTGCTCTCATTAGCAGCTCATTTTTTTTAATTTCCATTCATTTTAAGGCAGAATTTTTATCTTGAACTCCAATTGCAATTAGTAAAAGCAGCGATAAGTGTGAAAGCAGGACCTGCTGGCTGGCAAGAAATGACCACTTCACCAAAGAGAGAGAAATGCTAAGGGCAGGCCCTCAGAAGATGCAAGAGTTGCAGGGGGAGCAGCAAGCAGCAGCACCTCACATCAACACTGCAGCCCTTGTCCTGCCCTGGGTGCTGCTGCAGGGGGGAGAGAAGCAATGAGGACCCGATATAAAGGGAGAGGGCAGGCAAGGGGGGATGTGAGAAAGAAGGGGACAGACTCTTGAGCTGTTGTGACAGGACAAGGGGAAATGGCTTCAGACTAAAAGAGGGGAGATTGAGGTTGGATATAAGGAAGAAGTTTCTCATGATAAGGGCAGTGAGGCACTGGCACAGGTTACCCAGAGAGGTGGGGGTGCCCCATCCCTGGAGACACACAGGGTCAGGCTGGGCTGAGCTCTGAGCACCTGATGGAGCTGTAGGTGTCCCTGTTCATCGCAGGGGGATTGGACCAGATGGCTTTTGAAGGTCCCTTCCAACTCCATGATTCCATGATTTGATGAAGTTTCTTTACAGAAATGGCACACTCCCAGCAGGATTTTCTGTGAGAGACGGTGAAAAGTGTATAAGCACCAAACATGGGTGAATCAGAGCATTTCCTGTGGACTTACTATAAGTGTGATAAAATAGCTTTTTTTTCACTTGAATATTGACAAGCACAGGTTGGAATAGAATGAATGAGAACATAAACTTGAGGGAAATCTCAGTTAGTACCTTCCTCAGGAGAACACCATTCCCTTCCCATATCCCTGTCTTCACATAAACTTGAAAAATTAGGGAAACACAAGCATGTTTTTTTTTCTGAATGGAGCAAAGGTTGAAGTTACTGAATACAGCAGTCCTAAGCTATTATTCAAATGCACTACCAGAAAAAAGGAGAACGATGATTTTTCCTCAAGGATTGCTCTCAATGGGTGCAGTACTCACGGAAGAGGTATTTTTCTACATCAGACCCAGACATGCAGGCTTACCCCTCTATCACTACCATTCAGCTGTGCAGTGGTGTAATTGATAATTTAACTTATCTTACCTTGCCCTGGCAGATTCAGGAGTCATCCTGTTGCTATAATGAGTGTGTTCAAAGTGTCTGTCTCACAAATTAGAGGTTCTTAACAACCATTCCTGATTATGGAATAAGAAAGAATAAAGTCTGTCTCGTTACTGTTTGAAAAATGCTAGCAGGATGAGAAAGAGTAGAAACAGGGTATTGCCGTAAATCTCTGAATACACAGAGGCAGATCAGCAAGAGATTCCCATTTTCCCCAAATTTCCCACTTCATCACCATCGGAAACAATTCAAGAAAGGACGTTGTGAGCCACAGGCATCATATCGCTCCTCCAGATATGAAAATGGAGTTTAAAAAAAAAAGCAAAAATACGAGCCTGAGTCTCATTCTCCTTCCAGGATAGTTTCTAAAGGCAATAAAGGTACTTAGCATTCTTCCTGTAGTAACTAAAAAGAAATTATAGTTTACACCATAGGCCACATGTAAAATTATGCTAAATTAAAACACTTGAGCACCTAATACAATAATTTTGCAGTTATTAAGTACCTACTGAACTCTAACTGCAGGACCCAGAGATTTTTTGCATTGCATAAAGGATATGGTATTCCTGAATTTCATGAAATGAAGAATTAACTGCATGCTCGGTAAACAGCACATCTGCCCCAACCTTCCCTGTTGCTGGTTGGCATCCATTTAGGGATGCCTGACTAATAACTGGTTCATCTCCAGTTCAGCTCGTGATAGCTCAGCTGCTCTGCACTGAGATATGCTCATAAAATGCCCAAGAGATAGGCTGAACCCAGCTCATACTATTAAAATTAGAAACTGCTATTGAACAAAAAACAAGTCTACCACCCCAGTTCTTTGGAACCAAGCTCTTCATTTCCTACTTTTTAATTTTTGCCAATTGAAGTTGTTTCTTCATGATTCCCAGCACGCGAATCCTAAGTTCTCCAATACGACAGGCTGTGGCTTAGTTTTGAGAGAGGCACTTCTCCCAGAACGCCCCACAATCAAATGCATCCTGTCCAATTCCTGCTAATCACAGCCCTGCCCTTAATCACATTGCCTCTTCCAGCTAAACCCACGTGGCATTACGTGTGGGGATTCTTGCAGAGCTCAGCACAACCCAGTACTCAAGCGACCCAGATCACAGCTTGTTCCTCCACTTGATGATGTTTTTCTACTAACTTTCATCACTCATTAAAAACAGTGTCATAATTTGATGTACGAAAGTTTCCGAGAACTTGTGCACGTTCTGCAGGCTGCCTGATAGAAATCAGTGTCTCGGCTTAAACCTTCAATTTGCAGTCTGAGAACAGCTCGAGAAACACCACAGTGTTATAAAGACAGATCAAGGATGTGCCTTTTCTCTGAAGCTCTCTCTCTGCTTTTTGAAGGTACGAATGAGTGGAAGATGTTTTCCATTAAAGATTTAAACCAGGTGGAACACGGCGGTTGTGAGAATAAGGCTGCTCGGAGAGTAAACAGCGAGGAGAGAACGCCTCTGCGAGCTCCACACCTCGCTTTTATTTACAGCAGATGGCCTCTATGGAGAGAAGGGAAACTGCAAATCTCTGCAGACCTCAGCGGGAGCCTCCTGAGGTGCTGTGCCAAAGCAATCCCCACACCTGCCCGCCACGTTCCAGCCCCACGAATCCCCATACCTTAATGAATATAATGTGCTTTTTGCTGCCTTTTGTCATTAATAGCACTCCTGCTTCCCAGCAGTCCTGCCAAACAGTGGCAAAAGGCACGATAGGCAAGCACTTGGATGCTCTCATTAAAAACTTCCCATGGCTTTAATGATATTTAATGGAGAAATACCTCAAACATTTCTGGCTATTTTCACTTTATTCGAACCTTCAAAGCTTGTATGCCTTCAAAGAGAATTTCCACTTCTTCTGAGGATTATTAGAAAAACCCATTATAATCAAATAATACTAAATCAGCTAATTTGCAAAGAAAATAATGACAGTGATACCAAGTGTAAGAAGAGGATGAGTGATCTGACCTTTTAATTAAATTATTAACACTAGTCAGCAACAACATGCAAAAATGACAAAGGAAAAGTGACCTTTTTATGTCTTCACTAAGAATGGGGCCAGAGCACTATCAGAATTCAAATCTCATCAAATCATAAGTTATGGAATCGCTCACCTCAAAGACTGTTCATAGCAAAAAGCTTCCAAACTCTGCTTACTAAGACTACTGGAGTATATATATATATATACATATATAATATATATACATACACACACACTGCTCAGTTCATGGAAAAAGAATTATTCTTAAATGTGACCAAGAGAAAAAAGGTCAGTCTGTTATACTGTGATAGTATTTGTCATAAAATATATTAATTTTATTGCTCTGAAATAGGTGAACTCTGCACCAATGACTCTCTGTCAAAGCCATTATGGAAGTAAGCGACCAAAGTGCCTAGTTGTATTTTGTGAAGAAATGAATACTTAAAACTGGAAGTAAAAGGCAGACTGCAGGGCTTTCTCACCTAGTTGTAACTCCACAGTTAAATAAAGACAGAAATAAATTTAAAAGGAGTACAAGGAGTCACATTAAAAAACCACAAAAGCAGGTTTAGGCAAACAAAATAAAATGTTCCTTTTTTTTTTTTTAAGAAAAAGACAAAAAAAAAGAAAAAAAGAAAAAGAAAAAGAAAAAGAAAAAGAAAAAGAAA
>NW_024884800.1:13990040-14303389 GCF_019232065.1 Centrocercus urophasianus | reverse complement strand
AGGAGCAGTCTCAGTTCAACACCTGAGATTCCTACTTCCAGGACACCATGCCCCACACTAAAAGAGAACAGCATTCAATGAAGTTGAAACTTCCATCACCTCTTGTTAACACCAAAGTCATTAAAATCCACAGCCTTGTTATGGATCAGTTGGAACGTCTTTAAACCCAATTTATTGTGTCACCTTCTAGCTGCACATATTTGATATTTCTGTGCTTATTTTGATCATCTACTTTTACATTCTTTGTCACATAACAGTGATGCACATACCTTCTTGAGGATGAATGCTGGTAACTTAACTACAGTAAGCCATGTGCATGTTTTCATAATACCTCATAGACTGTAATTCATGGTTTGTTTGCTTATCTGTTTTTCTGCCAACACAGAAATAATTTCTCCTTCATTAGAAGGAATTATCTATCTAGAATTAGAATTTTCAAATTAATGAAAATATACACAGGAAAAAAAAGAACTATTTCATTTTTATTGCATTTAAACCATAGTCTTAGCAGCATATACTGAGTTGTTTGCCTACACAATAGAATCCATCTGAACACAAAAGCAAAATGAGCTGTACAGCATTTTCACATCAAAAGAAATCAGTAAAAGCTCTACTTAGCCAGGTCTGCTACATCTGACTTTTCGAGTCTGATTTGCACAACACAAATGTACCCAAACCTTACATTAATACAGCATTTTCAACTAGGATAACATCCAGTTCATTGACATTTTGCTCTTCTGTAGTTATTCCTATTTAAAGACAAAATGGGCTCAAAAATGTAAAATATATATGGCTAACAACAGACCAAATCTAAGGGATTATTTCAAGAGTCAGACACTGAAGCACCAGGCACACAATACCTGTCTGTGTAAGTGAGCTCACATGCAGACATTTTGCTCCTCAACTGTTAACAGTTATAATAGCTTGAAAAAAAAAAATAAAGATCTGTAGTTCTTTGCTGTCTTAATTCTGATTTCCAAAACACTGCTTTCAGAGTTTGACCAAGATGACAGCTGCTTGCCAGTGCCAACATGTTATTGGCTTCTCTGTAAGGTTTTTTTGTTGGATTTTTTTTTTGACCTCTGTAACGATAATGCATGAAAAAGAAAGAAAATAATCTTACCTCTCCATTTCTGACTTCTCAGTTTTTTGCTATCTAACCCTGAAGTGAAAGAAATTACATGTACTTTCCCACATTTGTTTCTCATCTTTGCAAATCCCAGTGGCTCCACAGTCTCAAATGTGAGATAATCTGTAGATCAATGAGGGCGGATGTAAAACTCTTGCTAAGCCATGTTTTCCCAGCTGGGGGTAAATTCGCTTGCCTGTATGTAAAATTTCCTAATTAGAAATGTCAAGTCTCTGTTAAAAGCTTCCAAGAAATTGATGCTGAGCTCCTCAAATTTTTAACTCTTCCATAGCTGGGCCATATCTGACTAGTTAAGAGAAACTTTCCATATTGCTTATAATTAGGGCTATATGAGTGGAAGAATCAAACCTTTCCAATTGTCAAATCTGGCACAAAATGCACCCTCTGCCTTGCAGAGTTTGAACAGCTGCTGACCTAGGGCCCCTTGCTTACGGAAAGCCTTGATAAAGCCCAAGATAATATCAGCTCCTGAACTGACTGCGCTTCAAAATTTGACTGGATTTGAGTTTCTGTATATCCCCCATAAAAATAACCCCATTACACCCTACTTGGGAGGTGCCCCGTGAGGATCAGAGCCTGAGCCTGGTGTAAACAGAGCCGTTACAGGAAGCCTGTAGACAAGAGCAAGGCTGGGGGCTGGGGACATCCTGAAGCACCATGATCTCACACTGAAAGCCTCATTCTTCCTGAGAAGGAGGCACAAAAATTTGGAAATACAGCTAGTTGCTAACTGGAAATAAGTAAAAAAATACATCCTGGGAACAAAGTAATGAACTCCAACCCAGATCAATTCCCAGTGCTCTCTTCAGAGACCATAGAAGCATCCAAGAACAGAGAGGTCAAGCCCAGCACAGATTCTCTCACCTAGACTAGGACATAACATTGCAAGGATGGCACTGTGCACAGAAAAACATACCTGATTTCTCTCCCCAGATTAAAGTCCCCAACTCCTGTGCCACCCATCCCCACCCACCACAGCCTTCTCTATCTCCCCTTCCTCCAGCAGTCATCAGGGATCAACAGGACTCCACATAAAGCAAACCAGGGAAGGAAGTAAAACAGATACCAGGTCTGGAACCTACAAGATTAGTGGTAATTTCAAAATCATGGAGGAATCTTCCTTATGAGGGAAATTTCAGTAAGTACCTTCCTTAGGAGAGCACCCTTCCCTTTCCATATTTCACTCTCCACAGATACTTGACAGATACATAACCTTTAAAATGAAATACAGAATCAAACATCTACAAATTTCTCCTGCTCAGTGCTACAGAAAGAACTGTGTTTGCAAAAAAAAGTCCTGTTCCTCATGAGTATGTTCTCAGACAACAATTGCACAGGTTACATGCATGAAATAAACAACTTTGGGCAGTTAGTGACCTTCCCAGGTGTTAACAGATCTGAGAAAGGGTATATAGGATTAAAATTTCCCTGCTTCTTTTATGTCCTCACCACTGGTCATGCACCTATTGCAATTCTGATTTAAATGTGAGGCTGGAAAAAAGTAGCATAACAGACTCAAAATCAATAACCTGTTCACTGATTACTATGGACTTTTTATTACTATAACACGGATGTGTCCTGGATGGGTCCCTCTGATGTGGTGTGCTTCCTAACTCTCATTATAATTTGAAGATATTTTAAAACAAGGGAATAGAATAGTTTAAGCAAGTACAACTTCCAGTGTTAAAATCATGCTGTTGTACAAAATGATTGAGTAAAATTGGAGAATGTTGGTATTGCTGGAGTGGCAAATTGTTTTAAAGATGTGCACAGAGAGAGCCCTAACATGGATTTCACATAAATGTACAAGTCAGGAATGTGTTCATTGAAGAGAGTGTAAATAACAGTACCTTGAAAACATGAACATGGTATAACACAGGAATCATGGCAATGGCATTCGTGTTACTCTCATTTTATCCAGTAGCCATGGTTACATGGCTGATACTTGGAAATCTGAAGTTTAAAATGCCTCTGAATCAGCAGACACAAATTCAAGACAAGATGTTCATACTTGGGTCAGAACTTCAAAAAGAAAACATATCTGCGTTTGAGTTCTCAGATAAAGTTGGAAATTAAACATAAAAAAAAAGGAAGAAAACAAATGCCTATCGAGGTGTTCTGCGAGATGTTTTCTGAAGTACAGGTTAGGAAATGGAACTTATTCTAACAGAAGTTACATTACAAGTCTGTCTTTAAATTGCCATCAATACTGCTAACTGTAACAAACACGGCTAAATCTTGGGCAGCTTCAGCTCTCTCAGAAAGACATCCTGGGCAGGAGAAAGCTCAGAAACCACAGCAAGTCCTTACACTGCTGCCAGCCTCATTTTTAACACTTGAAGTATACAGCAAGAAGTCTTATTTCTGTGTGCTTATCCAAAGAGAAGTACTAACATTTTCCCAAACAAAATAATGCCGGAAGTCATCTGTGTATCCAAGCTTTCACAGAGCGTATCAGTAATTGTCCTCCCTGCTTAGGCTGCTATCTATGAAATAACCCATGTTTCACTCCCACTTGCAGAGTTCCATTTATTGCTATGATTAGGTGGTGAATAAGTATAGGGCTTCAGGCCCCAAGTGCTATTCTCTCCCTATGAACAATCAAACAACTGCACTGTGTTCTTCATACAATAGCTGGAAAGCTTAAACTTGTGCTCATTCTTTTTCTTTCCGTAAGGAATAAAAAAATTATGGAGGGTAAAAAAAAAAAAGAAAAAAGGGCAGCACATTAAAGGAGTATCTTTTACACTTTAAGTGAAATAACAGGCTAAAATGTGATGCCGCTAACACGGTGTAAAATGGCTTTCAGATAATGGGAAGACATGAAAGCGGATGCCAGAAATGATAAGTAAAATGTTTCCCAGGAAGACAGCAGTTTCATTATAGGAGGTAAAAAACAAACACATTTTCAAAAAGCAAATACATTTGGACTGTAAACAGGGGTCCAAAAGATTGCTCAAAGGCTCGCCAATTGACTCCAACGCTCACACATAACAAATATCCCTTTGTTCTGACTCATTCTGCCCATACATAATAGCCACTTAGTGAGTTTCAAAGACAAGTAAGAGAATAATTGAAAAAAAAGGAAATAAAACAGGTTATGTCGGCAGTGAAATTTCCATTTAAGAAAGGCTACTAAAACCCAGATAACCTGTCCTTAAAGAATAAAAGTTAGATGGGCTCTCGCACAGCAATTAAGGTTAAGGGAGACTCTTTCTTTTACATCGTGGTAAGAGCAGACTGTAGTTAAAGCAGAAATATAAAAGTGTAGGGATGTATTTCTTGACACACAGCATAATCAGCAGGGCACAGCAGCTGTGGGAGGCACAGCCCAGGCACCCAGCAGCCCTCTGGCTCTCGGCAGGAATGGAGGCACGCGGCGGCTCCAGGTGGAAGAGAAAAGCTCCTGAGAATGCCGTGTAATAACCTCTGAAGCACCAGGATCAGATGTCTGCCAGAGCTGGATATTGATGGTTATATTGTTTTTTTCTTATTAGATTACTGCCTGACTGAGGTTTTTTGCTCTTTTTTTCCTTTAAACAGGCTCTTCCCCTAATCCCAAACCCAAAATAATCTTACCAGAAGAGGCTTTGTGCCAAGAACTAAAAAGCACACCATTTCAGGAAATGATACAAGTGATTGCTAGGAATAATCTATCCAGAGCAGGACAGAAGCATGATTTCAGTCTTTCCTCAGCTTCTCCCCAGCCTACAGCTCTGCCCCCAGCCACACTGCCCAGCACAGCTCCAGGCGTAGATGTGAAGCTTACCAGTTGTTCTGCCTTTCTGGGCACTTGGACTTTACATTGTCTCCAACAGAATGCAGTCAGCATTTTGTGGGTACTTACATAGTGCTGGAAGCAATATGCTGCTCTGTCCAGTCTTGCTGCAGAAGAGACAACAGATTTGAGTATTAGGCTCCTGGGCATCTCTGCTGGCACAGAGCCGTCTGTAGTAGGCATCAAAATTGTTATTCACTGTCATGGGGAACCTGATGTAATTAGCTGCTGAGTGAACACATGTACAGTGCTGGCACAGTGTAGGTAAACAGGGAGAAGAAGCAAAGAAGGACAAGGAAACTCAAGCCCTAACCAGTGCTGGTTAGGGATGCATTGATTCCATCCTACGCAGTTTTCATGACTGTCTTGACAAGAGATCTAAGGTTAGCCAAAATTTAGTAACCCTCGTTTGTTTGCTGTTTCACAGCTTGAAATCAGTTGAAACCAGTGAAAGTTGCTTAACGCCAGTATCATTAAAGTAAAAACATCTAATGAAAATTCTTCTTCCCTTTCTCTCATTTCTAACCAAAATTCTCCCATGCTCTTTTGGTCCCTGTTAAAATTAGTCACGACCTATTGAGGTGAGTCACTGTGACAGACAAGAGAAAAATGCCACATTGTCAGGAAGCAGCCTTGAAATGTGCTTAAACTCAGGAGAAAATTGCAATTTGGGGAGCTAATTCTCATTTCTTGCTGACTGTAGATTTCACAGATTTTAATTAGATATCTATCATTCTCATAATCACTTCTGTAATTACAAAGAGTTATGAAATGCTGGAGGTGGCTCTTTGTTATTCAAAGTTCACTTGGAAAAAAAAAAAAAAAAAAAAAAGACAGAGATGGATTTTGAGAAACTCCAAGTTTCTTCCTGGCAGAAACAATGTGCTATTTTAGATCATGGGAAGTCAACACACTGATCCAAGCTCAGCTGTGATCATTGTAGCTCTATAAATCACAATTTGGTTTCACGTTCTGGTACTGCAAGAACTACCATTACACCATGAATTTTTCCCCCAGAACACACAGCCCAGAGTCTACCTGCAGGAATGTGTTGCAGTCGCTTTCCATCACTTGGATACTGATAGCTAGGTGAACTCTGGACCCAAATACATAGAAGAGCATAGAAGATGACACTGACCTCAATCACACTTGCTAAACGCCATTACATTCACAAGAGGATAAAAGGTGCGACTGTGAGTGGGATTCTATCCTCCCTGATAAAATAATTTGTTTAGACTGGATTTAAAAACAAACAGAAGTAAACTCATTAACTGAGGGACTCCTACTTCCCTCACCTGGCACAAGAATGATCAGATAAAAACCAAGCCCCAGCCTGCAGCATAATGTGACATATACCAAACATTTCCAGCAAGAGGGACACGTGCTTATTTGGCATGAACCCATGATTGGGAAGCAGATCTTACTAGCAGCTTCAAGCAGAAGAAAAGTAAAACAAGCCCTTTAAAACTGCAAAGAGAATCTTTCATTATAAGGTAAATACATCAAAAAAGGCAGCACAGCTCTTTCAATTCTGACATGTGTTGTGCTATTAAATAAAATAACAGTGCTAAATTAAAGCAAGAAGATCCCTTAAGGGTTCCATGTATTTTGCTTTCCTCATGGGAAATAATAAAAAGCTTAAGACCCCGAGTCTGACAGCATTCATTAGAAATGGAAAATCAGCCTCACAGCCACATTCCAAATTTTCATGATCACTGCTCTGAATTTTGTCTAGCGAATGGATTTCTAGGAGAAAACTGTGACTTGCTACCATGATAACAGGTGCCAGTCGGCTGTTCCCACGATCAGTACGTCACGGCAGAGCTCTGTCATGTTCTCCTCTTCCTTGACTAATTCTGCTCAGGAGCCACCTGATGTCATTTTTCTCCTTACACCAGAAGGTAATTTTAAGGGAGAAAAGTCTTCCAAAACAAGGACTTGGTCACTCTGAAATGTGACATTTTCCAGCAGGAAACTTATTCCAACACCAAACACAAAAAACACTGAGTTTGATTCGGTGCTGGAGAAACACAGTGCAATGCGACTCTCTAGGCTGAAATTACCCTGATTAAAAAAAAAAAATAGAAAATATGGAAATACCACCAATTATCAGGTGTGAGGCACTGCTATTAAAGTTGTGGTAGAGCCAACTCAGCATGAAAACTGCTCTTGGATACAACAAAAAAACAAACAATATGTCACGCATCTGCTTAAATCGGTTCTAAGTTGGGAAAAATAAGAAGCTCCCACAGTGCTGAGATTTGTGTTTGTTTGTGTCCTTCAAGCAGTCTGAGCTCTGGGGACGCATGCTGAAAACTTGAGGTCAATACTAAATATTGTCTAGGTCAACTGTGCAAGCCCGACGTTACTCCTGAAAAGAAAAAAACCAAATGATTTCCTTAAAGCAGCCTCTAGGCTTCTATTTTTCCCTTTCCTAAAGGAAGATGATTACTTAGCAAGTTTTCAAATTAAATATTTGCGCAGCAGAATATCATTAGCATAGAATGTGTGATATTTCTTTTCAAAAATGATCCATTAGAAGGGAAATATTGTCCACATTTATACTTCAACCCATGGTCTGTAGCTCATGCCTCATCTAAACAACTGCATATTTTGGTTACAGCTTTCTATATTCTTACTTTTGTCTGGCACTGTGCCGTGGAGCAAATAGATTGAGAGATGCAGCAATACGCATAACCTTTAGCTTCGCTGTTATCACAAGGAAAACAGTTACTGTTGCTATGGTTGTTTGGTCAGACTGTCACCCCATATCAACATTGTTAGTATTCACACTTGATAAAAAGATATCTTTAAAAAAAAAAAAAAAAAAAAAGGAAAGAAAGAAGAGACAGAAAAGTAAAGCAAAATGCTCTATAAAAAGCAGCCCAATTCTCTCATCTAATCTCTTTAAAAAATCTGCTGTGCTGATGGCAGCCTATATGCCTATCACTGAAACCATTTAAGACTTCAAATAATGGAAAAGATAGGTAGAATATAATGACAAATAGAACACCAATGCGTATTTTTTCTGATTACAGTGATGTTTAGATTGTTATTTGCAAACCACCCATAAGGTATTTTCAAGGTCAGGAAGAACACTGACTAGAAAAAGGAAAAAACAGAGATGATTTTCGAGTGCATCTAAACTGTGTTAAATCTCGGTGCCGTACTCTCTACAGACTGAAGCCTCTCCCATATGAGACTATTATTTCTCAGCATCTTGTTAGCCCTGCTTTGCACATAACCTTGTGAACCACTCAGCTTTCAGAATAACAACCCCCAGCCCTAAAGCCATACTGCCAACTTTTATGATTAGACTGAGAAATTTAAATTAAACTTTCTTCCAAGCACAGATGAACACGGCGAACATTTGACAGTATTCCTGCAAGGTATGTTGTTAAACAGTTCAACAGTCTAAACAGTGAAGCACATAAGCCAAAACAAACTTAAATAGATCCCACAGCAAACCCATCCATTGGAGCTCAGATAAAAGCACAGAGAGCTTTTTATCCACAGAATTGCGAGTGGCCCAGTTGCCACCCCCCATCGATGGCCAAAGAGGATTACGTAAAGAACAAGATTCCCATTAAGCATAAATACACAAACATCAGCAGCTTCTCAGTCTTCATCACAGCCCATGTCTACAGAGCACTTCCCTGTACCCACAAATAACATACTGATGCACTCTGCTCATCCAGCCACATCCGCAGAAAGGAGCAGAAGGTTGCTGGAGGATTTTGTTTTCCTAAAATCCATTTGCTTTGCTATCTTCAGGAAATAGGATGCCAGTTTCTGTCCTTCCAGCTGTAATGGAGCCAATATTTTACCTGTTGCCTTCATGCGAAAGGGCGGGAAAGGTTTTATTCCATCCTGTGGAGAAGATGGAGGATCCATGCTTGCAGCCCACTGATTTGTAACTATTGCTACATGCATAAATAAAAGTCGGCTTATTTAAAAATCGTGACAACTGACGCTCTTTCAGATGTCTTAACAGAGACCCCTCTTGTTTGACATAACTAAAACTAGAGCTTTCCTAGAAAATTCATCACAAGATGGTGGCTAAGCCACAGTTGTTTCCAATGTTGGGAACAACAGCTCTTACTTTTTTGCCTCATCACAATGCTGCAATGCAGCTCGCCAGCTCATTGGCAAATGTACATAAACGTATACCCAACGGAACTGTAATATACAAACAATGCTATTATTAAAAAGCTAGAGTTTGAGAACGACAGAGTAGCAGCTTGCTGTGCTATGCATGTGCACTCTCAAGTGCTCAACATTGTGCTGGCACCTTTTTGTGCTCCATCATAAGGCTCCAGCTTTTACCTTGAAGAAGCCTCCCTCATGATTACTATAAGCACAGAAGTTGCAACGTACTTGCTTTGGAAGGCTGAGGAAAAGCTGTCTGCTGACAGTCACAGATTTATATTCTTTTTGGAGGGGTAAGCCACAACAGGCTCTCTGGAAGCAGTACGGTATATTTAAGCATAAATAGAATAATCACTTGTATCAGCAGGGCTGGTAAGACTGCCATTTGTTTTGACATTAATGCATTTACTGAATTGACGTTCCTGAACTCAGCATATTGATTTATATTTTGTAGAGGTTACACCCCACAGAAGAGCACAGGAGAGAAAGCGTGAGACTGACCACCCATGTGACAAGCAGAATTCCCCCCAGTTCATTACAGAACAGTTGGCAAAAGCATTCTCTCACACACAGTGACAGTGTCACTTAACAACTAAGGAAAATGAACTGCAGAAGAAGAACTGCATCTGAGGCATGAGGGGAAGAAAGTCCAGGCAAACGTCTACTTATAATCTACTGCAGATCTAGCTCAGACATATCCGTCAGGCAAAAGGGAACGAACAAGCATCTTGTTCTCAATTCTCTTTTTCTTTCTCTCTGATACAAAGTTGAAGCTCTACGGAAAAACAGAAAGCTATCTCAGCTCTCATCAAATCTCAGAAAAAATTTCAGCTATAAGAGAACTGTGAGAACATAATGAAATCCAGTTATGACATGTTGCTCAGCTTGAGCAGTCCCTCTACGTCTGCGTGAGCCTCCTGTTGGCCATGCCCCGCTGAGCTCTGTGTCTCCCTGCAGCTCCTGCAGGCTTGTAAGAAACTCCCTTGGAAGGTAAATAGGTGTGCATGGCTGGAGAGAGCCAGGGGGGTGTTTAGGTTTGGGTTGCTTTGCTTTATTCGTTTTCTGAGTGCATCAGTATCCTTTAAGTGCTATAAAATCAAAGCAATTATAGAGCATTTTCTTAAGTTAAGAGCCAGAAAGGAAAACCACCACAGCAATAGGAGGGAAATAAAATAGGAAAACAGAACATAAGAAATGGAAACATAAGAACAATTATCCTTCTAGGGTACTGCATATTTGAAGGAGGGTATGAAATGGCAAAAGCTAACTCAGCTCCAGAATGTCAGGCTATCACAGCTACTGAACATGTCATGGAACGGAGAGCATGCACAACAGTAAGAGACGAGAAGCTGAAATGCACAATGGCCGTGGGGCTGGAAAGGATGGAAAGCACCCTGAGCAGTGCTGTGCCACTCACAGGTGCACACACCTGGGAGGGCACATGCCTTCTGCATCTTGTTCGACTCCTGCTGTAGAAGACAGGAGAAAAAGCAATGCTAATGGTACTACAGACCATGTAAACCACAAGTTTAGTCATCATGTCCAACAAGGGGATTTTTGCTATGTGCTTTTACAGATATGAGGATCATGGGGTGAAGACTGAAATTTGTTATTGCCAAAGTAGAACTAAAGAACTGTTAACTAAGAGGGAATTAATCCACTAAATTATAAAGGGAGCGATATTGTACATTTTCCACTATGTGAGGTATTTAAATGAAGGCCGGTGTTTTTCTAAAGAATTTTTTTCCACGAGGCCACGTTTATTTCTGTTGGTGCAGGTCCCAGAACACCCTATGTGCTATGAAATCCCTAGATGACACTGTACCCATTCCGTTTTGCAGGGCCTTCACAAGGCAGAAGCGTTACTTCACCCTTTTTATCTAAAGCACAACACCCAAAAAACAAAAGCGAGAGAATTTTGGCTGACATGGAAACCCTTTTGTCCAGAACAAGTTTTCTGTCTAAATCTTTCATCTGGCAATACGAGCAGGTGCCCTCTGCTTTGATTAAATCAGGCCAGCAAAGGCCGAGAGGAACTTGGACTGAATTCTGAAGACTGCTGCTGGTCAACACACAACGTGGATTTCAAGGAGACCTTCTGTTCAGCCCTCGCCGGCGGGAAGCTGAGAGATGAGGTAGATATGTGCACAGAGAGAAAAGCAAGCAGAAAGATGCCTATCACTCAGCCTTTCCCAGACTTTGATCTTCCTTCACACTTGTATTAAAAAAAAAAAAAAAGAGAAGAAGGAGAAAGATAACAAACACGACTGCCCACTGGACTTAAAGTTCTGTAAGTACAACTCATGTGCAGGAGATATCAGCCCTTCCCTGGAGCTGGGCCTCCGCTCCTCCTGTAGCTCCTCAGTGCAGTGATGTGCAGCCGCATCTGTCATGAGGCATTACCCGATGTCAGCAATGTAATGCAATAAGAGATACAACCGGTTCTGGCACGTAAGAAAATGACAAATCAGTCTGGAGAATTTGAAGAGACAGTTTTCTGGAGGAACGCAGGTGCAGAAGCTGGGCTTTAACAAAACTTCTTTCAAATGCAGGAAGTAAACAATAAAAAAAGGCCATTTTACCCTAAGTAGATTTTAGAAAATAGGTTTTCTCTCCAAATGTTTTGCTACAGCTGCAAACCACAGATTCAAAAGCTGACAAACAAAATTTCTTTCAAACTCCAGCATGAGGAGAATTGTGGAGTGAAAGAGACTGAGGGCTTCATATCCATTAGGATCCCACCACTTCGTTCCAATCAGGAATCAAGCACGGAATGTAATAAACTGTCTGTATCTTTCTTACTGCTAGAAGTTCAACAATTTCACATGTTCAGAGTTGTGTCTTCACATAGGAATGAAGAGTTAGCAAAGGTCTTAGTGAGACTGTAAGCCTTTCTGCACAGAAGCAGTGCTACCTTTGAGCAGCGCTGACACGAAGGAGCACTCCCTTTGTTACAAGTCTGTTATTTTCTGCCCTTGGTGGCCCCTCTTGCTGGTACAAAAGATTCTGGGTTCAGCAGTGCACGTATCAAATGATCCCATTTGATCAAGGTTAAGAGATGTTTTCATCAGACCAGAAGCTTTTTTTTTTTTTTAACTTTACTTTCTGTCCACTGCCACCCAGAACATTGCCTCTCTCATGAAACAACAGTTAAAAACCCAAAGGAGCTGGATTTTTCATGCGTGCTCAAGCTCTACCATCATCTCACAGGACACAGACTGCAATCTCCTGCTAACTGTCCTCTCCAAAGCATCACACAGACTAAGTAAACCCATGACACATTCTCCACAGGTCTACCCAAAGCCTTCCCAGGCTGAAACTTGGGTGATGAGAGGCGAGGCGAGATCAGGAGAGATTTGTTCTCCAATCAAGGTCAGGCCTGTGAGTGTCTCTGTACACCTTCCACAGGAACCAATGGGAGCTGAGCAGCAAGAGGAGGAAAATACAGAAACAGAAGTGCTGCTATTTTAAAAATAAAAGTAAAATATTATTTTTATATCAAAGAAGAAAAAGAAAAAACCAACACAATCCAACAACAACAACGAAACCATACCAATAAGAACAGGTACAAAAAGACGTGCGCTGACATAACCCAAAGACCCCAGATACGTTGAAGGTATGGATTTTGTACCTCAGTACAGACTGACTTGCTGATATTTTGTCAGTACCAGAGATAATCTTTTAAAATCATATTATGTTTGCAGCATTAATTATGCTTTTGGCTGACGCTGCAGCATAACTGCACATTTAGCACTTTTGTTATTTTTTTTAAAGGAGAGGAAAAAAAGAAGAAAAAAAAAAGTGGAAAAACAAGTCAGGACTGATTTATCAGAGATGCAGATAACTCTGGACACAAGGAGCATCTTAACTTGAAGAGTGGAGGGGTGCTTTCTGACAGACACCACAGTTCTGTTGGCAAACAAAACACTGCTTGCAGTACCCACACACTACAGCACTCCCAGCTCCCACCAACACCCACAGCAATGCACAGCACACATGGGCTCACTGTGCCACCCCGGGACATGAGCAGCCAGCTCTGAAAGCATTCTGCAGAAGCAAATAGGCTGTTTTGGCAAAGCTGATCAAACCATGCTATTTACATACAGGACCGGGAGCTGGTTACATGCACATCTGAAGTATAACTCTAATGCTGGTTCTTCCTTCTCCCCCTTTAAAAATCTATATAGTACCTGAGAAACTGTCACCAGTGTTTGGAGCTTTATCCACTGTTTCTAAAGTTCTCTGAATATGATACATACAAGGGCATACAATAAGGAACCCACTGGCCTAACGAGTATTTATTTTTCCACTCACTGCCACACCAATTTTAACTAAATAAGATACCAAACCAGTTAATAAGCCCTACTAATAAGATCCACTGTCTATTAGCATAGGAAGCTAAAGTAATTTCTTGCTGTGACTATTTATGAGAGCAGTTATTCACTTGGTAACCATTTACAAAGTAACAGCACTAAAAAATACAATAGATTGAGGACCTAGTAGATGGGAAATTAAATGCTGGATGGTTTAAATTGCATCTTTTTAAAAATACATATATCCAGTGAGAATAAAAGGGGAAAAATTCCTGTGAATAAGAGTAACAAATAAATGGTGTCTCCTGTTTTCCAAAGCCACTACAGTCACTCTGCCTGTGCATAGGAAGGTAAGCTCCCTGCCTTGGTTGCCCCGCAGCCCATGAGATGCAGAAGACATTGAGGTCGCGACAGTAACAAGTACCATTAAAACTAAGGTCACATTTAAGCCAATTAAGTGTTGTCACTGATCACAAAATCCTAATAAATTAGGAATTAATTAGCCAGCCTCTCCCAAAAGCAACAGAGTTCCATGCTCAGCTGTCTAGAATGCAGTGCCGAGCCGTGTGCGACCATAACCAGGAGTGTGTCAGAGCCACTGGAGCACACAGCTTTGCAAACGTCCCCGAAGCAGAGGCTCGTTAGTTGGGAAACATTCTTTCCCAAGTGGCAGGCACAATCTAATTTATCATCTCCCAGTAATTGCTGTCTCCAAGTGTTTTATTCCACACAGGCAAGCAGAAGGAAGCTTTCTGGGACGAAGCGCACCAACATGAGGAGATGGATTAAATTAGACCTTTTAGTGTTCCTCTCATGGCAACTGACAGTTTGCGCTTTTTGCTCTCACTGAATCTAATCTCTCCCTCCTTGTGGGGCGGGAACACACTCTATGTCCAGTGGAAACTGCTGTGGAATATTCCCAATTGTCCCCATGACTCAGATGGGAGACAGGTTTGGATAAAGAGGACCAGAGAATGATAGAATCATTAGGGCTGGAAAAGACCTCTCATATCATCTAGTCCAACCATCAGCTCATCCCCACATGCCCACTGAACCGTGTCCCTCAGTGTCACATGTCCATTTTCTTGAACACCTCCAGGGACAGTGACCCCACCACTCACCACCAGCAGTCTGTGCCAGTGCATCACCACTCTTTCCGAGAAGACATCTTCCCCAGTAACAAATGAACCTCCCCTGATCAGACAGCCTCAGAGAGGGTTTGGAAAGAGTTTCATCTCAGCACTGTGCACATACTAGAACTCATGTACACTGGTTACGCCAATGTAGCACAAAGTGACAGAAAGCCTTCCAAACCACAAGAAAATCTGGCTTCCAGAAACTACTGCAAAGTATTTGCCATTCTTCAGGAATTCCTGAATAAGTCAACAGTAAAGCAAGGGATGCAAAAACTACTCTGTCTACAGTGTACAAATGAAAAAGCCATCTAGCTGTGAAATTTATTAAGAGATTAAAACACTTCTTGATCTCAGCTGCGCCATCAGCTCCTGGTTGGCACTGGTGCACTCAGCAAAGCGGACGGCAGTGTGTTGCAGGCTCCCTCGCAGGGAGCACTGACTCCAGCACTAGTTCTGTACGTTTCCACTTCCACATCTTTGCGTGCAGTATGCCTATTATTTATCTGCTTGAATGCCATCCCTTGGCATAACAAAACACATTTGTTTCACAGAAATCCAAGTGCTCCTCCCCATCTGCGGGCTGGCTGTGCTGCTCTGCCGAAGAGTGCCTCTGAAGCTTCAGGAGGTTACCCAAACAATATGACACCAAAGCTGAACACAAGTTAGCTATTCAGAGTCTTTTCCTGGGAGGAGAGAAGGGAAGGAGGAGCCAGAAAAAGTGAAGTCTCGCCTCATTTTTGGCAAATTATTAATTAATTCATTTCAAATTTGAACGAAGTCAGCATCATTGCAGTGATTTGGGAGTTGCACATCAGCAAACTACATAAAAATAATAAAGAAAGAAAGAAGTCTTAGGGGTGCTTTGAGAGTTGGGTCGTGTTGGACCTTTTTAGTCCAGATCATTTCAGTGGTTCTGCAAAACCAAAAAATGGCAAAAGGGTTGGGGTTACCATCTGCAGAGAGGGGCAGAATGAAGGGGACAGAGCTGGAACTTCTGAGCCAGATTTACTGTCAGAAAGGAGACTGCTGCTAGAGACAGGTTTGCAGCAAAATGCTGCACTTGATACACAGAGTAGAACTCATGAAAAGTTTAATTGAACACAGAAGCTTTCAAATTCTGAGTTGAAACTTTCATGAGATAGAGGTGCAGAGGCTGCATGGGACCAGGAAGCTTCACACCTATTGGTAAAGATCTGCCATTTCCAAAAAACTGGAGTTTATAGCCAACTTTGTGCATCTCACATAAATATTCACTGATCTGCTGACAAATGTGAATGTGCCCTCTGGCATCAGAGACTAGTGAAATTTTCCAAGTGATTCATCACAGCAAATAAAATCTCATGTAGGTGTTAAACAATTATTTGCCATTTAAACCTACTTAGTCTTGACTTAAAGACAATGCTTAAGATGAATTTTGTTGCTGAACTCCAGCTCCAGTCTATACTGACATACTGACATAAGTAGCAGGTTTGGTGCTGTGTCTACTATTTGTCCTTCAAGATTTTCAGCTGAAGTTAACCTGCCTGAACACCTGAAATTCTTTCTGAAATTCTACCTGAGATACTGCTGAGGCAAGTAACAGGACACAGGGAAAAGAAAAAATAAGGTTGGCTGCAGAATTAACTGAGATGTGGTGGGTGGGAGGAAGACGGAAAACACACTCAGCACAGTGTCCAAGCTGCACTCCTGAAGAAGCATGCCTTACATCTCAATGCCAGCAGGTGAAGGAACAGGGAAGAGGAAAGTAGAGGTCAGTGAGGGTGTTACAAGCAGCCAGCAGGATGGGATATAGGACTGCCATTCTGCCTGCTGCTATGGGGATGAGAAGGCTGAGAAGTGCTTCAAACCATGCAAATGCGACAAAAAAAGCCAGCCCAATTCTAGCACTTCTCTTACGTTTCTTCTTACTATTCATGAAGAAATGAATTGCTACAGAATTGCACACAACCAGGCGGAGGGTTCAAGGAGGATATGGGCTTCTTCCTGGGAAAAGAAAGAAAAAGAAATATCTGCTGGCAACAGCCAGGTACCTCATTGTAGCACCTGCAGCGGTCAGCCTGATCTTTCACTGAAGAGAAAATATTCAATGTAGTTTCCAATGCTGCAGAAAAAAAGAAACCCAGCAAACAAACAGCAGCTACAAAAACCACAGACAATATCACAACTAAAGAAAGGCTTAGAAATGGATCTCAGACTGATCTGTGTCAACATTCAGATAGTGTTTTAATCATCCTGGACAGCTTCCTCCCAGCATCCTGAATTTCATAAGTCAGAGCCAGTTTTAATTAGAACAGCCTCCCAGCACCCCCTCTGCATATAGCTGTGACTTCAGCTATAACACAGAATAGAAGCACTCACCTCACCCAGCGGAGGCACAGATAAAAGACATGTTGTCTGAAAATCTTCATTTTCCTCATTTCTCTTGTTGTTGTTTCAGGTGTTTTTTTTTCATTAGAGACTCTACTACTGCTGATACCCCTAAGGCAAAGCTTACGTGAGTGGCTCTGAGCTTGCACCTCCTATGCAGTCAGAAAAGTGCTGTTCTGAAATAGCGCTAGCAGCAGAAACCATTCACGAACTGGGCAGCCAACTTCTAGGCACTGCTACACATCAGTCTCCTTTAAAAGAACTAACTGGAAAACTCCTCAGTCTTATGTCTTAGTTCTAAAGGATCATAGTGGCAGAGGGTTTCTGAACAGGAGGGTTACCAGGTCACAATGCCCACAGCATTTCAATCCTCCTGAGGAGCTGGCCTCAGTCCACTGCCAGCCCCCCACCACTCACCAGTGCTGGCTGAATCTTTCTGGAGACCAAATAGTGGGTGTGAGCGCGATGAAGTGGTGGGTGGTGCATTTCAACAGCTGCAACAGCAACAGTGGGGCACCTCCACTGGCATGTAGATTTGTATGAGTGCAATATGTAGGCATTTGTTTATCACTGGTAAAAATGCACAGCTCATGGTGGTGGCTTTGTTGAAAAAGAGCAGTTTGTAGCTGAGAACTTGCTCTGCCAACTAGTGCTACAATGCTCTTTGTAGTAATTTCCATGGAAATAAATAGGAAGCATTACTTTCAGAGCAGCCTATGTAAATATTTTGTTACAACCAAAAATACCATCAGATTCCTAAAGCAGTTTATGAGACACAACCAAATCATTAATTCCTCTCCTGCCATGCCATTTGCCTGTAGTTGCCCTATTAACCCCATTGGAAGTGGCAATGGACCATACTGTACAAAAGCTGTGTTTTTCCTTTCCCCTTCAGTAATGCACACTTGCTCACAGCACACTTTCTGACCTGCCAGAGCTTGACTTCACCCCTGCTGTAGAATCTGCAAGGAGTATTTGCACGTAACAGGCAAATGAACCAAGCAAGGTCACAAAGCCCAGAATGGATTAGAAATAAATACCGTGGGTCAGCGCCTCAGGGGGCTGTTGAAATCAGGAGTGCTTCATCTGCTTATACCAACAGAAGATTTGTGGCAGAAATACTGAATTTAATGCAGAAATATTTCTATTCAGTCTTGAATCTGCATTTCAGCCACCCCATACCAGACAAATGTGTCATTTTAAAATATAACACATCACAAAACTCTGTCTCTGCCCTATTGCTCCTCTTGCCGCTGTAACTGCCAGCATAATATTATTTGCTTGAAAGAAGTTACTCCCAGTATACGCCATGGAAGAAAGAGGAAAATCCTTCCAAATGGTTTATTCAGAAATGAAAAATTGGGGATCGGCAGCTTTTATATCCAAGACTCGCACCTAGTGTACAGAAAGATGAATGTATGGATGGATTTAATCTAGACCATTACTAGAAATCTCCTGTGACCTGAATTCTTATCAGTGTAACTCTGCAGATCCTCCTGCGAATGGAGGGAGAGCTGGACAAGCCAGGAACGTGAGCCAAAGGGTTAGGAAACTGGCACCCTTTATTTTTTCCTCTTTTGCCATTCAGAAGTTTCTGTTTGTTTGTTTGTTGGCATGTTTTTGAAAGGGATCAATTCTCTAATACGATTGAGTTATGCACATCTCATTTACTGGAAGAAAACATGAGAAGAGCAGCTTACTGGAAGGGAAACTTATAAGAAAGGCTAAATTGGATCTCAAATAGCTCCTATAACACAGCTATTCTTTATTTGGTTTTGACATTTTTTCACTTGTCTCTGGAAAAGTACATTACTCGGGAGGAACTGCTGATGAATTTCTGACAGTATGCCTGGGGTTTTTGTTTCTTTTTAAAAAGGCACCTTGTAGCACAGTTTCCAAACTTTGCATCAAAATCACACCATCGCCAAAATATTCCAGGAACCATGTGCAGAATTAGCCTTCCTTCATGTACAATTCAAAATGTTCTTTGGATGTCAATACATAATAGCTCAACAAAGGTGGCTTTGTTAGCAGAGTTTTTGAGAATAAAATAAAAAGAGGCCTCAAAAAAATGGTAGAAACTCTGGAAGCACAGTCAGCAAGGGCTAAAGTCTGATACAGGCCCATTCCAAGCATTTTTGAGGCATTTTGTAAACCATATGTAGTCTTAGACGCTCTGCCAAGCCTCGCCTCCTTTTTCAGGGTTTTAGGACCGTCAAGATCACAATGGCTCTGATCAAAATCAGGGAAATTTTTTTCAAACATTCTGTCAAACAATCTGCCTTCAGGACATTTCTCAACATCTGAAAGTCCAGAGAGTGCATGGTCACCCAGTGCTGCTCCATATGGATCACAACACAGAGAGGTGGGCAGCAAACACCAGGTTAACTGGGATCAACACTCACAGACCGTACTTCCCACGGTTTGTAACAAAGCAGGTTTTGACTTGAGGTCCAAAGTCACAATTTCTTCACCAAAAGGGACTGTGTGTTTCTAGCCAAGGAAGAATGGAGCACTATCCATTATGAACATGCCAGTAAGCTCTAAAAGGGAGAGAAACAACTGAGATCCACAGGCACAGCAGTGAGCTCAGGCAAAGCCTGCAGCGATTTCTTTCATACAGCACATTGACAGCACACCAAGTTTCATAATTCTCGTGGAATTACGACTCATAGAGATGCTGCAAAATAAGTTCTGGCAAGAATGGGTGAGAGTGACCCACACACCATCCTCAGGTGCTGTAACCCCAACCCACTCAGGGTTAAACAAGACATAGATTACATATCTTTCCAAGGGTAATCATTTTAGTGCTCTTCACTTACTTCACACTGATGCTGAGGTTATAATGCAAACAGCTGCTATGAGTTCTCATGGATTCGCAACTTACCTTCTCCTGCAGTAACATCATCATCTGCCAACGTACCTGAAAGTAACACAGACTCGTGTCAAATTTCACTAACAGGATCACAGCAGGTGTCACTTTGTTTTGGAATTACAATCGTGAACATTTTGCTAATCAGATTTGCAAAGCATAAGCACTCCCAAGGCTTAACAACAAGAGAAGGTAAATGCTTGTTGGGAATATCTGCATGGCTGTGTGCTGGCCTGCATGCTGTGCTCACACGTGCCACTTGTGCCTCTCCTTGTGTGTACTTACTGAGACACACCTCAGAAAAACAAGCTAAACCAACAGCCAGTGCTGCTGATGCGTTTCTGAAAGGTTTTTTCCTGCAAAAGCTGACCATTTTGAAAAGCTACAAAAATGCTTTGGCACAAAATGCATGAAGGGCATACATTAACATACATTGATTACTTGTATTTTTAAATGTAAATGTGGTCTGCTCAGCATCTAATAGAATTATGCCTGCGGCAGTTAGCAAACATCATCGACATTCAATCCTCTGTTCTGAAGAATTGCAAAACATCTGATTCAACAGTTTTTATCGGGATAATATTCATAGTGCAAAGAGGAAACAATTCAGAAATGCAGCTGGTTCTGTTTCTCAGGTTTGGGGGTTTTGATCACAATTTCCCCAGGTGCTGACGCCTTTATGAGAGGTGATGGAGTTCCCTGTGGCACAGTGCTGGTAACCTGTACACAGGTGCATGTCTCCTGCTCTATCCTCTCCCAAAGATGGCAAGTCAGGCTTGGCTCAGCAGCACTCCCACCCCAGCAGCCAGTCCTCCTCTGAGGGAAAGTCACAGGCCAGAACACATCTTCTAAAAGCATCTGAAGTGAACTGCCTGTCGTACATATGGCACAAGCTGGGAAGCCCACTCTTAATATCAAGGGTATTCATACAGTCAACAGATTATCTCTTCAATCAGGTCTGGTCAGTAGCAATCAAGCAGTTAATAGCTCTACAGCAAACAGGGGGATGCCCGGAGTCTCACACACACAATAAATCCATAACTTTTTCCTTGTCCTGATAGGAGACTCACATTTTCACCCCCGCTGATAAATGCACAAAGACAACTCTCTATCAATCAATAACCCAGCGCTCTTCTGACATTCTTTTGAATCCATATAGTTAATTAATATATATATGCACATCCAAAATCTATACAGATTAAGCCTGGATTACAAAATCCTTTCCTTGCCCAGTTTGAATAACCGTGCAAAAATGAAGATCCAGCCAAAGAAAGCTGCTCTAATTCTTGTGTATTTATTTGGCTTGAAACCTGCCATCAAAGAAAAGACTGTCGTTATTTGAGCAGCAGACCTTAAGTGATAGATTTCCAAGTGCATCATTTTTAGAGACATTAGAGCTATCAGGCCTATATGGTTGCTAAGATACCATGAATCATGAAGGAAAATATAAGATAATGGTAGGCAGACACTGCGATGTTTATCAGAGTATTTTCTCTGCATCTTTCTTAATAGCATCATGATTAGGATCATTTTCAATAGTTCCCATCTATTTTCCAGCTAGGTGAAAGAATGCAACTGCATTAAGTTGGCAAACATTGTTTATAATTCACATTTTGCCAAGTGTAAATGAATCTGTGGAAGTCAGGATTTGTAATTGCTACAGCAGAACTTATTAATAAGTAAGAAGGTGTGGCTGCGCACAGGTTTCTCTCCTGGCTATTAAATACTATCTCCAGACTTGGAATGAAATCATCCTTCAGTGATTTCAAGTATATTCTGCGATAACACAGACTGTGCTTTCAAAGAGTTTTTAAATTAAATTTGTAGCTGAGGTAATTGCTGCTGCAAAATTATGCAATCGAAGTAAAGCTTTATGCTGCAGCTTTCTTGATATTATAATTTAACTGCCTCTTTTCTAAATCATAAAAGTGTGAGATATCAGATTAGTGCAAAGCATTAGGTTATTACTGAATTATTTCATCTTTTATCTCTGAGACTAGACAGTGATAAGCAAAGGGACAAATCCACAGCCCACTGTGCAGTGCTGCATGCCAGCTCCCAAAAAACTCTTCTCTGGGTTCACTCTTCTACTGCTTTAAAAAGGTAACATCCAAGATTGGGAAAGCATTGTTCATCAGCCCCCTTCTCTGACTTGCATCCCCATAACTGAGCCTATGTGTAAAGGTTTAATTCCTGCACAGGAATACTCAAACATATTGTTAATAGAAAACTTAATGGAAAAGCTGTTCTGAAAGTAACATTTTGTATTTTATGATGTTGGTCCAGTACATCAGACGCAGATGTTGGTGGTATGGCAGCAGAGGCTGAACCTTCCCACCAATATCCCATTACATTCGGTTGCCGTGTGACAGATGGCAGCAGAGGGGCAGTCTGGTGGAATGGCATCTGACACAGAAGTGCAGACGAAGCAAAGGGGTGGAACTGAATTGCTCCATGTGGAAAAAATGGCACCCATCAACATTCATCAGTGCTTGCTGAACGTTTCTGGAGACCAACACAGTGGGTCTGAGGGTGTGAGCACAGCGAGGCAGTGGGTGGTGCATGTTAGCAGTAGCAAGTGCAACGTTAGAGACAAGTCATGTTCTGGATGGCCACGCACATCTGTCACACCATGAAATGAACAGCATCTCGATCAGCACGTCCATGCAAATTATCAGATCATGACCAACTATGTACAGAGCAGAACATTATCTTCAGCGTGTTGGAAACTACTGTAGCAGTGTTGAAATATCGCAAAGTTTTTGCCTCATGAGGCCCACGAATGCTCATGCAGAAACAGAAAGAACATTGTCTGCAAGTTTGGCAGGACCTATTGAACAAATACAAGGCTGAAGGCAACAGTTTTCTGGATCATATCATTACTGGTGCCAAGACATGATGTTACCACTACAAGCCAAAGTAGCAGCAGTTCTTGGAGTAGCAACACATGAATTCTCCCATCAACTAAAAAATTCAAGACACAGCCCTCAGCTGGTAAAGTGATGTGCATTGTTGGGATAGAAAAGGGGTGATCCTTCCGGATTTCCTGGAACTCAGACAAATCATCAACTCTGATGCTAACTAAGCTGAAGGCTCACATTTCCAGCATCAAAACAGAGAAGAAGACAACCCCTCCCTTGCAACAAGGTAACGTCAGGTCCCATACCAGTTTGAACGCCATGGAACACATTGCCAGTCTTGGCTGGAGCGTCCTACCACAGCCGCTGTATAGTCCACATAAGGCACCTTCTGACTTCTATCTGTTCAGGCTGCTGGACAACACCTTCCTAGCAATTATACCATCATAGCAGCCATGAAACAGTGGGTCTCCTCAAGTGGTGCAGATTTTCAGAAGCATGACATGCAGGACCTTATTCACTGCTAATGAAAAAGGGTAGCTACATTGTGGTCTCTATCAAAAAGCAGAATTTTGCAGATGAGAATTTGCTCTTTCTGATAGTGTTACTGTGCTCTTCATAGCTGGTGCAGTTTCTATAGAAATAAATAGGAGGTATTACTTTCAGAGCAATCTACGCAGGTGTTTCTTATTTGCCATTCAGGAAACCCACAAGCTTGTGGACCATGTGTCTCATCCATAATAACCCTGGAAAGATTCTTGGAGGCAACGTCACTGGATTACAAAATACCAATTAGAAATTTCCTGGCTAGAATGCAATATTTCTCTAACTGAAATCCTTTTTGACTGAATTCACTTTGAAACGCAGCCATCATAACATCATTCTGAATTGCATAGACTCTCGTCTGTTTAATAAATAAAGTAGAATGGAAAGACTGGTGTTTTTGCCACAAAGCACATTTCTGGGTGCAATATCACCCAGCCAGAAGTCCTACCTTTTGTGCAGACATGGTCATCTCGTCTATGTTCAGAAGAGGTCTTACACTGGAAAGGAAGAATATTAGTTACACTACTGTAGCATTATCCTACTACTATATTATATCCTCCTGGTATTAGAAGGGCAGCACATAATGAAAGGTAAAGACTAGACAGTTGGACTTTCCTCGTCCAAGCTTTCAAATAAAGCACCTTTGCATTTTGCACTAGAGAGACATTTTAATGTATCTTGCTTTCTGAAAACAAAACAGGATAGGGTGAGGGTGAGGGAGGAAGCTGGTGGCACACAGGAGGAGGCACCAAGCAGCCTAAGAGAGCAGTGACAATATGCTACAGCAATTAACCTGCAGCTGCTATGAGATTTAAACCGAATCTCCCACAAAACATAAGCAGTGACACCTTCCTGGAAGCGTCCTCTCTGTGTCCAGTACATATTTGTTGTTTAGCTTGCAGTTCTGTCTCAAAGCAAGGTTTCCCTGTCCTTGAAAAGAACTACGAACACTGCCTCATAATCCAACACTTTCAAGAACACTGGACATTTTTCCATTCACTTAACAAACATCAGTAGGAAGGCCTGAGAGAGGCTGAGAGAGGTCTGCTCACAGCAAAGAAAAGGGGCAGTAATATTTCTAATTTTCCTGGCACCAGCAAAGGTAAATACACATTGATGCTTGGAGACTGTAACTTTTTAAAAGTAAATGAGCCTTGAAGATTATCTGTCAGCTAAAACGTACCCAAGGGCTTGCATTGCAATGCTTCTTTTTTAAAGAATGTTTGTTTTAACATTATGGTTGCAACCAGTGGAAGAAAAATGTAGAGCCGTCATAAAAGATGTGAGTAGATACCCAGTTGTTAGAGCTGGTTTAGGAACAATCATAGGAGTGATGGACTGTGCGACCCAGGAGAGGTTCCTTCCAACCCTAATGATTCTCAGAATTGATTTTCTTTTGCAACTCACTTTCAGTTAGCTTTAGAAAGAAAAAAAAATAAAAAGGGTGAGATCAATGCTAGCTTCAATGACACAGTCATTCCAGCTCCCGCAGCATTTTCTTACCATGGCAATCTCTTTATTTTCTTTCTTATATGAAGACCATTCTCTACTTCTCTCTTCCTGGTTGTGCATAAATATAAGGGGTTGAACTCCTAGTTTACTGACTCCAGGGCTGAATGCAACATTAATACAAATTAGTTAGCTCTCAGAGAGTGAGTATATAGTTATTCTGCCCACAGTTCAGGAGAAGTGATCTCTGCATTCGTTATCATGCTTGCTAAACAGACTCCTCTAGCCAGAAGCTAGAACAGAACTGCATATGTAAGAAATGTTTCTCTCTCTAGAAAGATGCATTCTGTAAATTTAACATTGCAGGGTATTAACACAGTTCTGTACAAACTGGTATTTCCACTGCTAAAATGCTGGCGGACCATTAAAGGCAAATTTCCTTGCTTTCAGTCTGCAGTGTAAGGGGAGGAAAGAACTATTTATTCCCCTCTTTCCCTATTCCTTTTTCAGCCCACTGACATAACAGTCTGGATCTAAACAAGAAATCTAACCCTAAACTGTCTCTCCTATACTTTTCTAATGATTTGCTGTTTCCACTGGGCTTTTCTATATCTTCTGCTTCTTCCTTTCATATCCCATACCACAGCTGACAAAAGGGAGTAAGAATCATCAGGCTGCACCTATGATAGAACGCTGTTTCATGCTGCAAATCAAGCCATGGCCTGAGCTTGCTGCTGCTGCTATGCTCACTATTCACTGACGGTCACCACACTCTGGAACACCTCCTACCACCTACCATCCAAATCCCCATGGCAGGAAGACACACTGACCTAACAGACACTCTGCAGATCTCTGCATCAGACTGCAGTGTGTTACCACCTACCACACTCTCGGTTGTCTGCCTTAGATGAACAAATTACCTCACCAGTGCCCACCATGCCAGAGTTTTGCTCTACATGCTTTCCTGACTTGTAGTTTCACTCACTGTCTGAAACCACCTCCTTGCTTCATCTATGGCAAGTGGAAGAGTATTCTTCTGCATACTGCCTATGTATGGATGCCTGTAAGGACTGTCGTGCTGTGGCTGGAGAACAATAATGAATAACTGCTGCCTGCAGATCAGGAAAAGAATTAAACTGAGATGATGACTCCGAGGTCCATCTCCATCTCCTGTGTCACGAAGGTTTGATGGTTGGACTAGATGACCTTAAAGGTCATTTCCAAACTTAATGATTCTACAACCATAAGGTTTAGGATGAGATGTAGAGATTAGCATCTGAGAAGACTACAGTGATTAGAGAATGGTTTATGGGAACTCCAAGATTTCCCTCTCAAGACAGCTGCTCAAAAATGAATTGCAGAGCAGGCAGCCCAGGCATTTCTGGAGGAATCAAGCTGGTTGATGGCATAAAGAAATCTCCTTAAAAGTAAAAGTTAAAAAAGAAAGCACCAATGGCTTTAGCATGCCACATGGTGCATTCTCCAAACTGCCTTCCAGAGTCCCTGATACTAAGTACAGAACAGCCTTCATTTTAGATGAGAAGGAACAGCAATACAGAAAAGAAGAACTAGAAGGATGTAATGCCAAAATGCCCAACGAGACTGAATGTTGAATACTGAAATCAATGTGTGACAACACTTAGGCCTTTCCACAGGGCTGCCTATTGTTCATGGGCTATGAGGGCTTGGGCCAGACAGGATATCCAGAAGCAACGGGACCTGAAGCAGGCACAGGATGTGAACTTGCCACCCCAGGCTTCCTCATGGCCTGGCACAGCATGATCTCACCTGACAGCAGGCAGCTGCTGCTAGAGCCACATGTTATGCAGCAAAGCAGCACTTAAAAGTTGAAGACAGCCAGGACCCCACATAGAAGCAGCAGCCATTACAAAATGAAAGTACAAATGCACCCACCTTGACAGATTCATCCCCAGGAATGGGGTCCTGCTGCTTCACTTGCCCTACATACTTTGTACCTTTTTGCAGGCAACACTTCAGCTTGAAAACCTGAGCAGACCTCTCCCTGGCAAGCCCTGTGGAGATCTCCCTCAGGCAGTGTTAGCAGCAGTCAGTCTCTTCTAGTACTCACCATATATCTTGTTTTTGTATTTCTCACTTTAACAGCTCTCCATCCCAATGAGAGTGCAGAAGCAAGCTATGCAGACAGAAGCTGGCATGTCTACACAGCAGCAAGGCTGGCTATCATTTTGTAACAGGTTTATATAGCTGTCTATACTGAATGTTAGTATTAAGCTTTGCCTTCTCACATGTTAAGACATCTCCTCAGCTCCACAGGACGAATCCTAGCTCTGATCCAGCCTCTGCTTTGCAGCAGCAGTGCTCACACCCTTCTTGCGTGGCTTGGACAGCCTAATGGCAAGGGCAGCCCAGGAGCTAGGGAGCCTTTGTGTTGTTATTCTTCACTTTTTAAGTGCTGATGCTAAGAATTAGCACGAAAAAAGTTGTCTGGTCTAATTCATCTATCCCCATAGGGCGGCTCATGCATTCCTGCTCTTACACTACACTATCTTATATTTTTTGTGACAGAATTTCATTTACTTTATGCCAATACAATCCAATTAGTTTATATTGCAGCACTAAGATCCAGACTTGCAGTAGTTTGCTTTTTACATGCCATCTTTCCCTTCAGCCTTTCAGAACTGTCATCAATAAACATTTTAACCAGTCCAAATGTACCTGCTCCTTGTAAGGCAGTGACAAAATCTAGGTTTTAGGCATAGTCCAACATCCAAGAAAAGTCTGTGGCTTTTCTAAGTTTTCTTTCTACTGTGCTTCTTTCCTTATCACACACATCTTCCACACCTTTTTGACTTTGTTTTGTTTTTTTGCTTGTTTCTGTTAAATCCCAGATCTCTCTTCTTCTTCTGTTCTCCCATACCTCCTGCCACTCTTTGGATTTTCCTCAACTCATCAGGAGGAAATACGTGGATACAATTTAAGGAGTTGACCTGCTCTGTCCTTAATTTGTTTTGTCCCAGTCTTACTGTTCATATTGCTTTTGTTGTTTTCCAGACAGACAATTTCTGGTTGATAAATGCATGGGAGAAGCACGTATCCAAAAAGCACTGCCATTTCATATAGCCCAGTGTTTGGCATGGACTCACAGAAATGTTGGTGGCCTTGCCCGGGAATTAATACCTGCAAGTCCCAGAGATGGTTGGCTTCAGTTTCCTTCGTTCACAAAACCCACTGCTTTACTGACACTGAAGTCCGATACAGTGGTGTGTAAATAGCAGATAACAGCCTGTACATTGTTAGCACACTTTTTGTGGATCTATTATGAAATTCATTTATTCCACTATCCCCTATGATCCCTCTTTTCATTTTATTGTTATATTCTAACCTTCACCTCGACTGCTCCATTGCTTTTCATTCTTCTGAAGAAAGTATATTTATTTCAATACTTGATCTTGAGCATTTTAGCTAACAATACCTATAACATCCCTTCAAATACCTGTTCCTGCTCCAGCAGAATTTCTTCTATTGCTTCAGGCAGTGTGATATCATTTCATTTTCCCTTGAAGAAGTGCAAGGTATTTTGGACAGTTTTCTGGGTTATATCAGAAGGTGCTGTAGGTGGGCACATTGCTCCTCAGCAGCTGGCCACGTAAGCTCTAGGGAAACACTGCATGCACAGTCCCCTCTTTAGCTGCAGATCACATCTGGGATGAATCTCCAATAGTAGCGCTGCCGCCATGGAAAAAGTTGTGATTAAAACTGCTTAAATATGTGGACAATAATAGAGAAATAGGCAAAAGTGCTAAACTTTTCAACATTTTCAAAACCAAACTTTCTGGTACTGTTTTTTGAAAATCCTATTTCTCGAGGGGGGGAGGGGAGTGGAAGAGGTCTGAATTTTCTATAGAAACAAAAAATAGTAAGAAAAGAGTTATATGACATTTAAAATAAAATAAAATAAAAATGTTCATTTAAGGAGAAGCTGTAGTCCTGAACAAAATGAAAAGATACAAACATTCTGAATGGAGGCAAGCAAGTTAAGTATTTCTGCTTTCTTGTTACTAAGAACTTCACATCCAAGAAAATTCTCCTAATGCCCTGAAAAGAAGCTCTTAACTGTGAACAGTGTGCTCAAAACTCAGCCAGTAAAACATCTTACCTCCCAAGGGAGGAAAATTTGCCCTTGCAAGATTTCTTGTTGTTCTTGACACAAGAGTTGATTGATGAACTGTTTTCATCTCTCACTAAAAATCAATGTTATTAGACAGAGGAGCTATATTCTGGTGTTTCACATGCACTAGTTCTCAAACTATATAAGAGGAGGAGCTGCAATTTGACCCTTTCACATTCTGTATCTGACTGATGGCCATTTTACAAAACCACGTTCCCATTCTCCGATTTACAAGATCACTAAACCATAAGAAATACTTTCAAGTGATAAGTTACTGAAAGCAGTAGCCTCCTCATCACACTCACAAAATATTGTATCCACAGAGGCTTCCATGTTCTGTTCCACTTAGGCTTTTTTTTTTATTGTAGACTTTAACTATCAGATAAATACTAAGTAGTTCTTACCTTACAGAGATAAGAAATAATATAACTGAGTCTTTTTCAATCCAGGACTAGAATATCACACATGTTGTCAGGTTAACGGCGTTCACTGCTCAGATACAATTTCATTTACTAGGAACACCTTACTGAGTCAACAACACTAAATACTTTTACTTCTGCATCATAACATGTAAGTGAATGAATTGATGCACTAATTTCAGTCTTTTTATACATATATAGATATATGTATATATATATAATGTGTACACCCACCTTAAAGATGCGGTGAAACTGCACAAAGCTGTGTTTCAAATATGGATTTCTACTGGCAATGTCAAACTAGCAGTACCAGACTGCAACACACTGGGGCTTTTTTTAGAGAGAAGGTCTATGAGGTTCACTGTTTGCCCCAAAAGGTGTTCCAAATTTTTGCCCTGGGAGCAAAGATGCTGAGGTCACTCCCACACCCATCCAAATTCTAGGGCACATTTTCATTGACTTCAGTGATGCTGAATTGAGCACCCTAACTGAAATGTTACATCTGCTCCAAAAAGCCTTTTCAAAGGAGTTGCTTCACAAATTTGGTAGACTCAAGACTTGTTGTCTGCATCCAAAGGTTTTACTAATCAAACCTTCCTGAGACAGGCTTGAAACAGAAATGAAAAGACACTGTATGGAAGAGAAGGTAGAAACAGAAAGTTTTGCGTCATCGGAGACCACAAAGGAATGTGAAATTTGGTAACCTAGTAAGAAACATAACGTTTAGGTTCCCATTAAACTAAAGAGAGAAATACAAATCTGTCTTAGATCTGATCAGTCACCCAACAGCATAATACTGTTTTTATTCTTTATGCCAAGTGCAATTAACGTCAAATTGGAACAATCTAGTAAAAAAGCTTAAATAATAAGACACCATTCTCCATAATGGGAAGTTCCACAACACACTCCCCCACATACACACATAAACAAACAGCAAACTAAAAAGCTCTAATAGCAGCCTTTCTATTGGCTTTACACATTATCATCGCTCATTGATTGCTATGATACATGTTTAATTACGAGGACAATGATCTGACCAAAGCAGTTTTAGCACCTATAATTGTTCAAGCTTCTAACAATGTTCTCTAGTGTGAAATATTATCAAGTAACTAAGAGCCGCCTTCAGGAAACATCACTCCCTGTGCCAGAAGCATTCATTGCCTGCTGAAGCTCTTTCATTGAGTCTCTCCACTTTGAGTGGCAAGTCTTCCCCGATATCTGCTTACAAGAACACTGAGAAATGTGGTTTTCATTCCCACTGTCTCTTGTTGCTTTCACTGGTTCAAATTCAGATTAATATAACTAATATTGGACTCTAGCAGTAAGGTCTGTCTTTGTTGGTTTCTTTACAGAATCTTAATTGTTTTTGTCAGTTACAAATTACGAGTTCAACACAGAATATCTTGAATTTAAGTGGACAGACTTTCCCTGTTTCACATAGATTAAGTCTTCTACCCATAAGGGAACAAAGCCGAGTCTCTTGTCTTCAACTTCAATTTAAATTTCTACCCTTATGCATATCACAGTAGCTATACCCAGAAATTCAGTGAGTTTTACAGTCATTGCTAAGGAACAGTAGAAATGGCTTCACTGCGTTTTCCTCCTTTTTTCCCCTCCTCTCATACATTTCAGGAGACATATGGAAAGAGATTAAATGCAGGAACATAACAAATGGTCCACACCGTTGTCACCAGACAGGGCACTAGTCACAAAACTTGCATGGTCTCATGCTCCCTTTTTCTGCACTTCTCTGCTTTGTAAGCTGAACATAGAAACTTTACACCCTGCACCTGATGAAATCCCGTATTTCTGGGGATGGTACAAGCATGGCAGATGAGAATCAATTTGATTTTTATAAAAAACTCTGGAAAATGAACAAATAACAACAACAAAAAGCAGAAAGCTCTGAGCAGTTTAGGAAGATGAAGTGTCCCTGCAATCACCCTAGCAGGCAGAGCCATAATCACAAGCACATTGGTAACACCCTACACAGCAGAAGGCTCTTTGCTGCAGCCCCCACAGGAGCCCCATCTCAGCTCTGCCCACCTGCCCAGGAAAACTTCAGCACTGGAAGCTGTAGTTATTCCCAGAGCAGAAATAACTGACACAGAGAAATGAAGAGACTCGAGGAGAATCCAGTCCTGCATGAAGTGAAAGCAGCAATGAGATGTCACAGCTTAGAAAGCAGAGAGCCATGGTATGGAAATGGGGGAAGGAGAGCAAAGAGAGCTGTGCTTCTTAGCTGCCAGGGCAGAGGGCACAAGGGGAAATTTCAAAAGTCCCTCAGATAATAGGGGAGGATAAAGCTGCACGGCCTGTGTGCAGTGCTTGCAGCCAGCTTAGCCACCAGAATTGGAAGGGAGGAGAGCTGCCAGTTTTAGGTCTTTTTAGACTTAAGTACTTTAGGGCAATAATTCATCTTTCTGCTCCATGCTTTTCTCAGCACAGTGGAGACTACTGTTTTTGTGCCTCTGGACAATGCAAAGAACAGGGCAGCACCTAGCACAAACAAGGTGGCTGAATGCATTGCAGAAAGAGCCCAAACCCCATCGCCAGTGTATTTTTTCCCTTCTCACTCGTTGCCTAATGTTTACCGTCCAGGGCATTTGAGGTTTGGGTTTTGCATTGACTTCTCCAGGACTGATGGCAGGCTTGAAGCTAAACACACGTTCAGATGCTCTGGCACAGCAGCGACAATAAGCCCAGCACAGCAGAGGATTAAATCTCAACCACAGCCACTGTTAGGATATTGAACTGCAGACTTTGCATTGCTTTATTGCTAATTTCTGCACATATGTCTGTGATCAGTTGCAGGGCTCTGGCATATGGTGAATGCACCTGCTAAGTTAGCCAGTGCCATGGCCTCCGACAACAAGGAGCACTTCTGGCAGGATCTGCCAGGGTTAAAAGAAGGGATTACGAAGGCTCTCATGCTGTACTGCCTTACATTCCCCAAACAAACACAGCACATGCCACTGTAATAATCTCAAACAAACAGTCTGAAATGCTTACAGCATGCTACAAAACAGATTCATCACTTTCTCACTGCTAACCAAATTTATTATTAAGTATCCATGACTCAAATTGGTAAAATATATTATTGCATTTTTTGGTGCCCGTTTGTGTGAGTTGGGGTGGAATATTAACACGCTGCTTATTCACCCAACTCACATTTTCATCTATAAAGTTACATATATCGCATAAGAAATTGGCAGCCGTATCTGCAAGAGGGAATCATAAACTCCAACTAGTCTTTATTACAGATTTTGTCGATAGCATTCACACTGTTCCTTTAGCAGCAAAATCCCTGAGACATATTCTCCACGTTTCCTGTTCATTCACCCACTATCCAATTAACAGCCTGTTAAGCTGCTCACCTGCAGAGCCATCTATTCTCAGGCCTCTGAAGCACAGCTCTAATCCCTCCACTACTCATACCTGATTGCTGGACTTACACGGTTGCAGTTCTGGATGCTTTTTCAAGCCCAAACAAATTGCCTCTCCCAGTGTCCTCCAGCATCTTTATAGGGATTATTATTCCCCAGATCCTTTCAGGCCTACCCATGCGCTCGATTTGCTAGACCTGCAGTCAGGCTTTTAAAGCAGCTCTTTGCAGAGATCAGATAGAGCTATTTACCATGTTTATCCTTCTGTGTTTCCACAGACTTGTTTTGGCATCAGCCTCGTCTGCCAGATTGGAAGCAGTGTGACAGCAGCGCTGTGCTGCCCGCATGAGGATGGGAACAGAGCTTTTAGGACAAAGAATCCTGAGCTCAGATCCAAGACTACAAGGCGTGTAATATTCCACCTCCAAACCTGCTCCCCAAAAGGAGGTTCTGGCTTGAAGCCACAGCTACAGAGCAGGGAGATCTTGTAGGAATTCCAATTCTCCTTCAAGTAGCTAAAAAATTGAAAATGAACTTCAAATCGTATGCACTGAGACACCTTCTAAAGATTCGAATGTCATTAAATCCAAACCTCACAACCTCATCTTTACTTTGGACTTGAATCTGAATTTGCGTGTGCTAGGCATCTATATTATTCTATACTATGTCATACGCAACACTATTCTTCAATCACAAGAAAAAAAGAATATTTTCAATTTATTCACCTCTGTTAATTTTTCTGTGGATACTGAATGTGTGGGTAGCATCTCTGAGGTAATTAGCACAGTCTCCATTTGCCTCAGCACTATTTCCATAACCCTCTGTCCTCTCCAGGGATTCTTTTTACAAGATTATTTTTTCACTCCTCAAATTTAAATTACTCCCTGCGCTTACACCTGAATATATGGAATATATAATTCTCATGACATGTTTCAAACTCAGTCTTTGGAGGCTTCCCTGTCCTAGTGCTGCTAGCAGTCTTTGTCTATGGAAGACTGGAAGACTCTCCAGAGCATATTACCATCAACATCTGCCAGAGATGCTGTGCAATATTAGTCAAAGTGTCTTTAATAATGCAAGAAAGGCCAGCAGCCCACAGAATATCAAGACAGATATCAAAGAATTACGAACCTCTTTCTCAATGCAGATTTCATAGGTATTCTTCACTGTTTTCCCCCTCCATTTTATATTAGCAAAAGTTGGTGGTTTCTTTTTCACATTCAGCGTATGTCAGAAAAAAATATATTTTATTTGCCACCATTTATACATTAATGTATACAAATTAGTGTAAGGATCAGGTATGTAACACCTTGTCTACGTGAAACATAGTTGATTTCTAACAAGTCAATTAGAAATTGCATTATAGCTGCAGGTAAGGAAGCTGGAAGCCAAAGGCCACTGAACACAAGCTGCCAAGTTCCCTATTTTGTTTTTATCAAGCCACTAAAGTTAACACTGCTTCACTACCAGCAAGCTTTTCCTGGAACGAGTCAGGATGCGATCACATAACGGGCCCCTGACCTTTTGGCTACATAGTGCTTTTGCAAATCAATAGCACAGAAATTAATGTGTTTATCATATGAGAGCATTTTTAAAATTTCATACATACTGTCATTAATTACCTCAAATGCCCATGATACTATGTTTGGAAGTGCTGGTCCACTGCTTTCAAAATTCTGCACAGGAACAAGTTGAATCAGGCAGTCTGAAAAATCAAACCAACTAATTCTTCTATTCTCCCCAGGTCATTAATCTTCATGGGACAAAGTACCACCGGCAGCTCAGTGGTGTGGCACTGATGGACTGGGGAGACAACAAAACCACTCAGCCATAACTGAGAGGAGTATTTGCCTTGTATCTTCTGCAACCTCCTCCCTGAAATTTCTGTCCATTTCCTCAGTCAGTTTGGTGCAAATGATTATAATCTATGGTTTTTCATTGGCCTTCTGTCAGAGCCATCCATCCACGCTCACACCAACCACTCCCTGCGGACATCCACACACCCGCTTTGATTTTCCCTTTCTCAGGGATATGAGCGTTCTTGCATTGCAGCCTTCAAATTTGTTGAGTCAAAGGCATGAACCCTGAGACAGCTTCCTCTGCAACCTCTTTTTCTCCTGTTTCCATAAGGCCCTGCAGCCTCAATGTCAATGTTTGTTTTTTCACTGGAGAGTGGTATTGACATAGTTGTGCAGGAGTCTGACAGTACAATTTTAATACCGAAACTGAAGGCTGTTTGCCATGGTAGGGAGCATTACATACCTCAAAATCACAGGCTGCCATAACAACAGAGGGAACAACACATAATATCAGCGTTAAAAAAATTCTGCATGAGAGAGAGAAAGAAATAAAAAAGCAACCTTCAAGCTTTTTCCCCTAGTAAACTACTGTCTACTCAAACAGCAGACTTGTACAGCACATTTTGCACATATTCTCATGATTACCTATTTTAAACACGCTAAAAAGATATCCGCAGACGTATCCAAATAGGTAATCTATTCAGTAAGGCCTTCACTTGAAAGGCTGGCTACCTGTTTCACCCTGCTGAAACCAAGGCAGGTGCTGCACCGCGCTCATCGCTGCACTGAAGAGCTAATTCCAGATGCAGGCAGTCCTGTCTGCCCTTTGGCTTCAAATAGGTTTTGTTTCATTCCCTACCAAAAGGGAACATAGACATATTTGCCCGTGCATCTGTGTGCGTCCTCTGGGAGGGGATGTTTGCCTGTTTATTAAAAGGGGTAAAATTTCATCAGTGTATTACTGAAGTCAAAGGAATTTTGCAAGTTTTAACTGTATTCACATTCTACTGTACACCATTCTACTCCATGCTGGAATAGCAGAACAATTCCAACAATAATTACGTTAGAAACAATCCTGTTATGGTGTTACAGGCACAAATGTCAATATTAAATTCAGAGGCCGTTAGCTGAATTCAGTTGAGAGGGTATTTTTTTGCTCCCATCACAAACACGACAGTGACACAGAAAGCTGAGACCAACCTGATAGAAGCACACAAAAAATCAATTAGAAAAACAGTACTAAAAAGTCTGTTTCATTTTCCCAGCCAAAAATTATGCTCTTTTGTGCGTGGTGTGCAATGCACGCGATTTACCTTCAGGTCACATTTGCTTTTGTCTGAAAGCTTAAGGGGAAAAACACACAAGTGTTTTTCTTTAACCCGCAGCAGTACAGTCAAAGGCACTGATGAGGTCACAACAGTACATAATAAACATTCAGTAAAGAAAACGGTGCCATATGTTGCTTTTCCTCTGCTCTACTTAGTTCTCTGGAAAATGATCAACAGTAGTTGCAGTTAAACCGCATCATATTTTTCTGGTATCAAATGGGGTTAAAAAGTCATGTAAACAGATACACATGAACTAAACAGAAACAGCTGGAAAGCTCCCAGAAGGGACCTCTAACAACCTCCAAGCTGGACGGACCATGGTAGATCAAGGGATCGCTATTAAGATTAAAGGCTTACACCAGACCCGCTGTGAAATTCAATCTGCTGAATTTAAAATGTTGATGGAACAAAATGGAAAGTACTAAATGGTCCTATTTATTAATTCGTAAAAAGAAAGGTGACGAGAGAGAGGCTGTGTTTCCTGTGCTCCCAGCATGCACGGTGCTATTTGCTGAGACAAACAGCTCTGTAGGTGCCTTCTATGAAAATCAAACATTTCAAGCAAACTCTTGTATTGATTTTCTAGGGGAGGGGAAAAAAATTTCCTGCATCATTAGCACTTCTGTGAGGTTCTTTTTTAATGGTTTTGGACCAAATTCTTCTTAGAGAAAACTTCAGCAGTGATTTGGAATTAATTTTATATCTGTACTCCAAAGAGCAAGCTCTCTTTTTTTTTCCCCCCCTTGTTAGTTTGACCTATGCTATTCCAATTGCATTTAATGGGATTATACTGCTGTGCCTAACAAATAACTAATATGACAGCTGCTTGAGCCTGCAGGTGCTATTGGTGTTTTACCATCCTCATGGGATAACTATCCCTGAACTGTGTCTCTTACCTAAGCTGGAGGAATGCCCTACAATTCCCCCACAAAAGCCCGGCTCTGGTTGCTCCTGCAGGGATATGTCAGCACTGTGTTTGTGCTGCCGCCGACTTCCCCACACAGGTTGTCACCCTCCATAAGTCACTCAACTTCAAATCTCAGATCCATTACCAGCCAAAAAGTCCAAATGTTTAAATCTCAAAAATCTCTCGAACATTCTGCAGTTCCCTCCGTTTGAAATTCAATGTCTTCAAAGAAGTGACAGCATGACAGTAATTAGTTACACGTGCTGGGAGATTTACACTTGTTGAGAGATTTGAGAGAGCTTCCTCCAAAGACAGTGTAGAATTTATATATATTTGGAATAATATTTAGACTTCTGTCATAGATTCACCATCTGCATTTGTTGGCACATGTGCTCCCCAGGCAAAGACCTCTGCTGGCAATGTAAATTAGGTCACAGCATCACTGCTCCTCTGGGATTGCTGGGAAACCTTCAACCCTATGGAAGAACAAGAGCAGGCTGCAACTGGGAAGGGAAACCCCATCACCTGGGGTTGGATTTTCACATGATGGTGGTATCCTTATAGCCAGCATGGAGCCAGCACAGAGCTGCACCACATGGCCGTGTCCTGCACTGTGAATCAGACCTTTAGCCACAGTGCAAATAGAGGAGTTGGCTTAAAGCATGAAAAAATATTTTCCGTTTCAAAACACACTGTTGAAACACTAAAAAAAAATGTCTTTGAGAAGATTATTAGAAACTGTAACAAGCCACTTGCTTTGTGCTTCAGCCAGTTCCCACACTGAGGCCCACTGACAACATTTTGGAAGCCAATCAAAACAGATCTACGTGTCTAAAAGCTTAAGCCAGAGAGGTTACGTTCTCATCTGGCACATGGCATCGTAATTCAGCTGGCTCTAAAACTGCCACTTCAACAGGTCCCTGAGAACAGGCTGCTACCTGAGTGCCAAAAGCCAGGAGCTCAAGGAGCATCTGCCAGAGCCCTGCACCAGTACAGCCATGGGAGCTATTTAGAAGCAGGTCAGAGGGGTTCAAGCTTTTGGCAAAGGCACAAGTTTGATAAAAGACATGGCAGGGAAAGTGAAACTTTAGTCAGCTGTAAAAAACAAGATTATCTTTAGTTCTGCTTCTTTTAGAAATGCATCAATTTTTGCTCTGCTGCTGTGTTAACTCCAGAGTTTTTCAATCTTACTTTAATCTCACAGCATTTGTAAGCAAGGCACATACTTAGGAAACTTGGAAGAAGCCCATTCACCAGGTGGGTTTCCCCAAAGAGATCCCTCAATTCCAACTATCTGGCAACATTCTTGGAAGCCAACCCAATACAAAGGGACCACACAGCACCTCTGTGAGTTGATTTCTGAGAATTATGGTTTCAGTGAGAACCGTACATCTTTACTCTTAATATACAGCCTCATTAAGTTTTCATAAAAGATCTGCATTATTAAAGTCCCTGTTCTCTCCTGACGAATTGAGGTATAGGCATCTCAGGTGATGTTATGGTGCCCATTCAACAGAACTTGCAATAGAGATGCTATTTTTAAAAAGAGCACTTAGCAATGGGGCAGGTGACCTGTTTTTGCAGGACAAAGCCCACTCTCATCAACAGGAGAGAGAAAGCACTTTGTTACGGGGGGAAGGGGGGAAGGAGCGTCTGTTAAACTGCATGCTCATCTGCCTGTCCGTCACATCTTGCTTGCAAAGCGTTTCTCAGAAAAGAAGAATAAAGCCCAGGGAGGGTGCTTCAGTGAGCATCTCAGGGCTGGCAACCTCTTTTATAATTACCCTATTGTAGCATGTGGAAAGAAAAAGATAAGAAAACCAGCGTAGAAAAATATTCAGTCCCCGTTGTTTGGGCTTACTCCCTCCTACAAAACATCAATCTGCCATTATCCTCCTGCCAGGTAAATGGGTGAGGTGGCTAAAAGCAACCTGCCAAAGAAATTTTTAACTCGGGAGCACATCATCACAACAGAGACAAGATTTTCCCTGATGACTGCAAGCTACTTCAAGACAGGTGGCTCTTGGTGGCACACAAAAAACACTACACTGCCCGGCGTGCAGGAGAGACTCTCACTTTGCATGATAACGAGACTTCCAGGTTTGGAAGCAGCTAACAAAGTAGCTCTGGAGGAGGCCCATTGTGCTCGCGTTCATTAGGGAGCCTGATTTACAGATGAAGTGAAACCAAATGGCAGCATCGCTGCCTTAGCCTGAAGCCCTCTTGGAAGTCCTGAGCATTAAGGGAAAGCTCTGGAATTATAAGCATCAAGAAGTGAGAGTTCAGAAAGAGAAATTTAAATTTAGACGTCAGTGCTGAGATGGAAATTAGGCTGAGAGTATAGGAATGGGTTCACAGATGACATGAAATAAAATGGGAAGTCTATGGAAGGCAGTGAGGAGAGGTAAGATCGCAGCAGCATCGTCCTGTGCTCAGCAGGTGCTGGCTGGAGGCTCTCAGTCCCACCCGGGGGTTACAAGGTTAGCACGTGTAAGGCTGTAACTCAGCTGAGAGAAAAATCTCTGGGCAGTCTCAGATTCGGTGTAACCCTCCAACCCTGCCCTCCTCATCCGGATATGGAGTCCTCAGTACAGGAGGGCCACAAAAATGACACGAGGGATGGAACACCTCCATACGAGGACAGGCTGAGAGCTGGGCTGTGCATCGTGGAGAAGGGAAGGCTCCAGGAAGACCTGAGAGCAGCCTGTCACTAACTAGAGAGGCTGTATAGAGATTGGGTGACGGAGCACTGGAACGGGCTGCCCAGGGAGGTGGTGGAGTCTCCTTCTCTGGAGATGTTCAAGACCTGCCTGGATGCCTACCTGTGCGACCTGCTGTAGGGAACCTGCTTTGGCAGGGGGTTGGACTCGATGATCTCTGGAGGTCCCTTCCAACCCCTACAATTCTGTGATTCTGTGATTCTGTAAGAAAGAGGGAACAGACTCTTGTGCAGGGTCTGTTGTGATAAGACAAAGAGAAATGGTTTAAAACTAAAAGGGGAGAGATTTAGACAGGATATAAGGAATTTTTTTTATAGTGAGAGAGGTGAGGCACTGGCACCGGTTGTCCAGAGAGGTGGGGGTGCCCCATCCCTGGAGACACTCAAGGTCAGGCTGGACCGAGCTCTGAGCTCCTCATGGAGCTGTAGGTGTCCCTGTTCATCGCAGGGGGGTTGGACCAGATGGCCTTTAAAGGTCCCTTCCAACTCAAACGATTCTATGATTCCACTCACAAACAATTGTCATTGGGTAAGAAACTATGTAAGTACAAAGGAATCATAAGGGATTCTGATTAATAAAAGCAGGTTTTTGTTACCCTTCCTTTTCTGGAAACAGCTTAACTGAAGTTTTATTGTAATGTCATAACACTTCTGTTCCACTTGAGGACATAAGGAACAACAAAGAGCCTTCCTCTTGCAGAGCACTGGGAAAGCAGGAGGCCTGAGGAGAAAGAAAAATGCCTCCAGAAATAAAGAACGGGGACTGTCTGTAAGAGCTGTGAAGCACAGAAGCTTGACTCAGTGACATCAGAGAGTATTTCTGCTATCAAAATGGGAAGTTATTACAGTCTGCAATCAGAAAAAAAGATGAAAGCTATACCAATGAAGTGAAGTGCCAAACTCACACTTGAGAAACTGTAGAACTAAGTGCCTATTAAAAAGCCAGAAATCAGACAAAGAAACATGCAAGGGACAAGGTTAAATATCATCAAAGAGAAGGATTGAAAGAAGGTCAATAACTGCTCGGACAGGAAAGGAAGATGAATAGAAAATTGTTCTGGACCACCTGAAACCTCTGCTTGGCAGAAAGGTATTGATGGGATTTGAAGTGACCAAGAAAAATGTGAAAGATGTGTCCTCTTTTCTCTCACAAAGTGAACTAAAAAAAGACAGAGAGAGAAAGAAAAGCCAAAGTCAAGGAAACCTCCTTGCAAGTTTCAGGGGATTACTTAGGAAAAAGGACAGGCTTCAGACTGGATGCTATAAAACAGGGACTTTTCAGAAAAGTGCTTTGCATATTTACATAATAAAAACTGGTGTATAATTACTGGATTAGCAACATACGCTTCCTTGTATTTTAACCATATAGGAACTAGTTTCTACTTTTAAATTGACAGAACACATTGCAGACCCTTTGAAAAATCACCAGTAATTTATCCTGCTTGCCCAGACAAGCCTCAGAACTGCAGGCTTCATGAATGCTGCAATCATCTCATCAAGAAAACAAAAGCATAGACCACACTTTAAAACTGCTTATGAAAATCAAGGAGGAAAAAAGCTCCTTGGTAAGAGAGGAAATGGCTCTGGAGGATCTAGGAGAAGCCTTGCTTATGGCACAGGCTCCTCATGGGAACTTCAGTCCCGTTAGCTCCCCACGCTTCATTTCTTTACCCCATAGCAGAGGTCACTGCTTTTCCTGCTTTGGTGTAAAGAATGTGGAGTTGTGACTATGAGGCAACACAGCTGAATGCAGCATTTACTGTAATGAGTCTCTGATGTAGTTTCTCACTCCTTTGTGTTTTCAGTTCCTTTTCCAAAATGAGCAAATGCCCTTCCAACAAATGATTTTGTCCATAATTGTACGAGAGGATTTCCAGAAACAGGGGATGGGTAAGTAGAAATGTCTGGAAAGGAAAGCAATATTACTTGCTGCTATAGGGAGCATGAGTGAGAGAGGGTCAGAGAGGGCTAGGGGCAGCTGAAGAAGCCCTGAGCAGAGTCCCCAGATAGAGGCATGGGGCAGAGCCTCTTGCAGCACAGAGGGGTATACTGGCCGCACCAAGCTCAGCAAATCTTTTGGGCCTGCCAGGGGCTGCGAGGGTGATAAATCCTTCTCTGCCCTCCCTTTTAGATCCTGGCACTTCTTCCTTCTGCACCCCAGCTCGTTGACTGAGAAATGCATTCAGTAAGTGCAGGCAGAACATGGTCAAACCATGACAACTATCACAAATGCTCAGCCCAAGTCTGCATTCTCTTGGAAGAGCCACATAACTGATAAAGAATATACCAGGTTATTTCCTCGTATTTTGGTGTGTCAAACCAGAACCAAGCTGCAGGACAGAGATGGGGCAGTCCTGGCCCCCTCTGCTGTTTGTGGGCACCAATAGATCCTGTAATTTCTCCATGCAGCATTTCAAACTATGTATATTGAAATAAGAAACTTACATAACATCAAGGACAGCAGAATTCAGCTGTCATAGTGACAGAAGCTTGAGAGGCTAGATGAGCACCTGATGCATGCAAACAGATCAAGCTAAGCAGGAGCCAGGAGGAGACATCATGGCCACAACCTTGAGCAAAGCAAGCCGCCTCTCCCTGCCTCCCAGGGTAAGAAGCCTTAAGCAGGGTTTGGGCCAAGTGTTAGGGAAAGGCTTGGTTGTAAGACCTGCCTCAGAAAGGCTCCATTTCCACTGGGTTTCCATTCATACCCAGCAGCGCTCATCGGTTTTAGGTAAGCTACAACACATGAAAAGACCTTTTTTTTGTTTTGTTTTTTCACCAAACTTGATCTCCATTGCAGGAGTAATTGTAATGAATTCCCAATCAGGATAAATACAGCCTGTGGGATGAATTTAAGAAGGTGAAATTAGAGGTTGGTAACGGAGACAACAACTGCTGGGAAGCACTGCAAGAAAATGATGGATGAGACCAAGGCAACAAATGGATAGATTGTCAAACACACAAACCGACAGCACAAGGGGAAATTGATGGCAGCTGTTCCAGCCCGAGCCCGGACCTACCACACTGCCTTAAAGCATCATTAACTTTAGTATAAAAGCTAGTGCTACAGAGACTTTATTAGGCAGAATCACAGGTGCTTAAGAACCTGGTGAAGTATTTTTCTTGACACAAGCATTCCTGCTGCACGACCAGACTCTGAGGGCCTCGTGGGTACCCTGGAGTGACCCAGCATGTTTGACATGCTTAAGGTTTCTGGGGCGCTCCAGTAAAAGGCCTTCCTGGCCAAAAATAAACCCTGTGTCTAGTCAGGCAAAAATAAAGTCCATTTACAGAGGTGAAGAGGCTAACAAAGTGCCCATATTGGAAGCTGTGCCTTGTAGAAAGTGCAATAAGTGGGCAGGAGAAGTGGTACAACGTACGTCTGCCAACAGAGATCCGAGCAGTTCGCTGCTGACATCCTTAACATCTCATCACCTACCTGGGTGGGTGGAGGGGTGTTGCCACAAAAGTTCACACCAGGTCACACTGCCATGCACGCACCCCAGTGCACAGGATGGCAGGCAGGCTGCCTCTGCGCACGCTCAGGAGCTCTTCCTGTAGCATCCATTCAACTCAGTTTTAGTTGAAAACTAAAGTTGATTGGTGTTGAGAAAATTAAAACAAGCTGAATCAGTAAAGAGAGCAAAACTTTCCATAGATGTGAGCTGCACAGAAAATCTTGAGAAGAAAAAAAGTCCTGCTCGCCTTGTCAGTAATTCCTTTGGCTACTTTTGATAATATCCTAGAAGCTGTTAAAGGACATTCAACAAAAAGGTCACTTGAAAGTGTTTGCAAAGATTAAGGAAGATTAGGATGCGTTTACTTGCAGTACCTGTCGCATGCTCTATTCACCGTCATGGAGGAAGAAAACAGCAGAATTAATCCTCAGTGAGGGAATTAGGATGATATTGTGCTGGGTCACGTTCCTGGATCATAAGATTTCCACCAGTCAATCCTGAGTTATTGTAGTACAAATACTTAACCTAATTTGATAGCTAGTCTAGTAAAAAAAAATTACAATAGGAAATTGGATTCTTGGTGCTTCGGCATAATCTTTCCATAAAAAAACAAGAGGCATTAAGCTTGACACCAGCGATGTCCATCCCTTTTTAATGCAGGCTATATCACAAAGCAGGCCTCTACCATTCTGTTGCTGTCAGCCCTCCTCATAAGCAGATTTTTGCAGTTAGCATGAATTACTGTAGTGTGAGGATGCCCAGGCTTGGTTAGATGGAGATCATCATTAGGTGTCATCAAGGTGAAGCAAGACAAGGGTTAGGATGCCCCAGTACAGAAAAGCCTTTTACTGAAGTTCTTTCCTTTAAACACCTGCAGAACAGTAAGCCTCAGTCACATGCTTTTCTGCAAATTTCATCCTGAAATACATGTTTTCCCTTAACTACTATCCACACATTCACTTGAGACAGCTTGTGCAAATGACATAGCTGTAACAGTTACACAGTTCAAGCAGAATATTGAAACACATGGAGCTTAAAGACAGAGTTTGACTTTTTGCTTTCAAGGCCTCGTCAGCACCACATACAGGACTCTCTAAGTCATTCGTGTAGGTAAGGGTATCCATATCCACACGCTGTTCATGGGAATGTAACTCCACTGTTACACTATTTCCAACTTCCACCAAAGAGTTCTTAAAAGCAATACTTGTGCTCTAGTAAGGTCACCTGAAAAGAAGTATTTCCAAAGCACTTCTTTGGAGCATGGGAAACAGACAAAGCCTCCAAGTCCTGTTACCATAGCAGATGCTGCAGATCAATGCCAGTCCTCTCTCTCCTCCAGCAAAGGCATGAGGAGTCTGGCACACTTAATGGGGTGCTTAAAACAAAAACAGAGGCATTAAACTCAAGGAATAGCATGTGTGAAGGGTGTGCAGTGAGGCAGGGTGATGTCTACTTCTAGAAAGGAACCGGGAGAAGGAAATCTAATCTTTTTCACACCTTGAAGTATGTTTTCTCCTGGTTCCCCTCCCTCACACAGAGCCCTTCCTGAAGTGGCTGCTCACACAGCACAGAAATGCCATTTGGCCTCTTAGAAACAAAAGGACAAGCTAATAAATGTAAAGCTAACAACATAATCCCAAGTGGACACACTCCAAGCATATTCTTCTCAGCCAGTCTGTAAACCAGCCTAGGCTGGAGACAAAAGCATCTTGGAGAAATAAAGTGCTCCAGTCTCTGCTGAGATCTCAGAAGCAACAAACTCTTCCACCACCTCTCACCATGCAGCAGCAGAACAGCAGAAGCTGTCGAGGATGTTTGCTGTAGGCAGGCACTCATCTGGCTTGTTTTATGGTGCTCACCATTTCTGTAGAAAATACTCCTCGTCTCTATAAATCCTTTCAAGATAGTTCAATAAACAATGTCAGGAGTTGCAGGAGCTCCCAGACAACTTGCTAGCAAGAGATGAGCAATCATAAATTTTAAAAGTGAGGAAAAAGCATTTCTTAAACAGAAGCGATGCAAAAATGCAAAACAGTAAAATCTAATATGAAGAGAAGAACAAAAAGCTTAAGCAGCAGTTATCCCAAGTAGTCTGTGACTTGTGCAAAGCCAGTGCTTTTATTACATCCAACTTAGGCTTCTTTCCAATATATTTTTTTTAATATTCGCAATGCAACGGGGAGCAAAGTGTCACTGAGCAAGGCACTGTACAAACAGGAGAATAAACAGCATTTGCCCCAGGGAGTTTAGGTTGTGTTTAGAGAAGACGGATGGCAAATACAGGAACAGAGGTTCAAAGGCAGCTGATGGTTGATGGAGCAGCTCTGCACTCAGTAGTCAAACCTCTTGAGCATTAGCCCAGTGACCAGCACTTTGGGTCTCGTTGCTTCCTCTAGCCATAATGCTGCTTGCAGAGTGAAATTCAAATGCCTCGCAGGACTGCACTGGGACGTATCTTGCTTTGCATAAATCTATAGAGTTTCATCCATTCTGAAAATTCATCAAATCCACCCTAATATTCCTGCTCTAAGGAAAACATGTGGATGTAGAATGCACGCATGCCTAAACTCTTTCCAGCAGCTGACAACAAAACCAACCAAATTCAAGCCTGGAGAAAACATACCCTACTTTAGAACACTCGAATTAGTCACACTCATTTAACTCTCCACATTCCTGCTGTACAAAGCACTTGTGTTTATGGTTCAGACTGCAAACTCTTCACTTTTTCAAGACACTCACAAAAGAAATCTGATTGCATTTAATGGGGTTGTTTGCAACAGTAAGAAATCAATGGCACACATGGTTCACCTATTCCTTTTGGTAGGGCTTTTTTCTGTCATCTGTGTTTCTTTTGGTCACTAGCCTGACCAGATTTCTCCTTGGAGAAGAATGCCATCCAATCCAATGCAATAGATTCACTAGAGAAATGTGGCCCATTCAGCCCATAGCTCCAACCTAGCACTGCACACAGTGCTTTTAGGGTCTCTGCTCTCTGTCTAAGGGTCCAGATTGTTTGAAGACTGTGAAAGAGTTAAATGTCAATTTTAGAACTGAGTGTCCTTCCCACCAGAGAATTTTATTTCAGTGTACCATTATGGTGAATTTTACTAATGCTTGCCTATGGGGATATCTGGGTAATGGCACCATCTGACTCTTATCATAATTTGATTCAAACTCATATTGCTTTTGCATTTTATTTCTCTTTGCCATTCTGGCTTGTAACAAGCAACAGCAGGCTGAAATTTTACCTAAATGAGAGCATTTTTGCTCAGCAAAAGAACATTACTCTGTGCCATTTGCTTAATAGTTCACATTACTGTGTAGGGAGAGCTGCATCCTTAGGCCAAGTTCCTGGCACCCAGCTTGTGAAAAGTTTCAAGGCAACATAACTGTAGCTTCTGCATGGCAGAATCTTCATTGTCTGGGCAAAATGATGGTTTCTGAGCTAGACCAGAAGTCAAGAAAAATGAAGAAGTCAGATGAATGAAGTCTAGCCATACTCTTGCCACAAAGCATTCACATTTATTAATGAAAACAGCCTCTCTTACTACTCATTCCCTATCACTGGTATCACAGGAATTTAAGAGATGGATTTTGCCATATTGTGTTGATAAAATCCTTTTCCACAAGAAATGCCATTGATATTACTTACCCATAATAAATAAATAGGAAAGGTTTTCTGAATTGCAAGGAACTACTGCTAACACCATTTAGTATTGATCCTAAAATACACTATCACTAATTATTTACTTTTACATAGTACTATTTTTTAAATGCAAAATGACCAGGCTCTTTCAGTAGTTCCTAAAAGCTGGGCAAATGCATAGGGAAAGTAAGTAGGACAACGTGTCTTAAATAATAATTATTCTGCCTCATGAGTGGATTTTCTTATGTTCAAGAAACGCTTAGATGTTGTACTGAGGGACACTGGTGAGGAAAGATTGGCTGTAAGTGGGTGGTTGGACTGGATGACCTTGGAGGTCTTTGCCAGTCTTGGTGACTCTATGATTTTAGAAACTCCGGTTAAACCATACACTTGAATTTTTCATTTTTTTTCCACTTGTACACATCACAATTTCCAGCCATTTGGCATGATTTTCTTATTATTTCCTGCAAATTTTTTTCTGCCTTCCCATTGTTCACCAACCTTCATTTGAGAAGACTTCAGCTTCTACGTTAAAACGCAGGAACAAAGTGCCAAGTGTAAGCGCCTGCCTTCATCAGCCCAGACCTCGCCTGAAGAAGAGTCCCGCAGCGCTTGTTTGCCAGCTTTGAAGCAGAGGGCTGGTAAGCCACTGCCATCACCTGCATGAAGGGGAGCACATTCTGGGGAGCAAAGCCCGGCGGTCAGTGCCTGCAGAGCAGGGTCACTGCGAGCCCCAGCTGGAAGCACCAGGCCAGCACTGAGCTCAGCTGCCTGCCAGGGCACCCGTGACTTGAGAGCATGCAGTTCAGACTGCAGGTGCCCGCAGAGCATCCCATCGTCCTGAAGCAAGCATTCGGCGTTTAGGCAGTGGGACACATGGGTGGGGAAGGTGTCACATACCAACTGCGTGCCCTAATGCTGAGAGGGATTTTAGCAACGGGAGTCGAATTGGAATGACAGAGCATAGAAAAGGACTGATATGAGAAAGGACTGCACAAAACCAGCGTTTCAATGCACAATCAGATGCACACCTGTAGCCAAAAGTGGAAGGGGTTCTTTCTGAACTCCTGACCTCCTTCCTCCCAGTGGCTGATCATATTTTTTCCCCAAAAAGGCTCAAAGGACACATTTAACAGAGTTTGATAAATATCTAGAATAACATGAGAAAGACATTAGTTATTGCCAGCCTGTGATTAGGGTTGATATTGATCTAGAAAGCCAGATATTATTATTTTTAGCCTGCTATAAAGTACTTCAGTGGCTTATATTGAAATTATTTCAGAAACTGTTTTTATTAATACACATCTGTCTCCTTCTAAGCAGGTGATAGAAGTTTGATCTCCAGCTTGAAAACCTCGAGACCCTTAGTTGCTAGGAAACCACCAAATCTAATTCCTGTGGCTCTTATAACACAAAAATATAATTATATAGTGATTCTCTCAGAGAAACTCACGCTTTGTATTTTTCAGCACCCCCTTTGTTGGTGATTTGAAGCTTTCTTTTTATTCATTTAGATTACAGAAAAGGCACATCAGTTATATAGATATTGGTAAATATGTTAACAGAAGGAGATATGACGTTCTTTCATCAGAATTTTGCATTTATCTAATTGCAGGAATGAAAAACTACTATGTAGCATGTTACAAGGTCTTGAAATTTACTTCTAATACAGATTTGCAGATTTATCTTTAATATTTCATTACCATGATTGTTGATCGTTTCTGGTTCAGATGATGTCTTTGCAGACAATCAATCTAGTGTCTTTATGAGAAACATTATTCATAAACGTATGTAAAAGGTCCCTGCTTTCGTTATAGCACAACCAGTTAACCATCTATCTATGTATGCCCATCTGACCTTTCAATTACTGGCTTATCTGTATGATGCACTGCAGTGGAATTATTAATTCTACCCCCTTAGATTTTTATTCTTTGGCCCAGCAGGTCTACTAGGAAGAGTAACACATATGCCATTAATAACAATTATCAGTGACATGACAGAACCTGAATGAGATTTCATTCAGAAAGGTGATATTCTGTTTATACACTTAAACAAATAAAAATACATTATATTCTGGGAGTGTCATTCTTAACTGCATCGAATAAATGTGGCTATGAATGAAGCAGTGATACCTTAGGAAATGGTGGACTTTCATTCTGCCCTTTCAGGATCATGATACGTTTGCCTGGATCACACAGTCTGAACTGCTTGTGCAAATACTTTGAGCAAGATAAGAGCTCAGTGTTGGAAGATAAGTGTTGGAACAAAGCCAGCATGCATAGGAATAAGATTGGAAAGAAAAAAAGAACCCTATAAATTTACATTTTCCTAGTTCTCCAATTCTTGACCTTGCAATTGAGAATCACACTTTTTAACATATAACTTTAACGAATATACCCTAATGGTGTTGCACAAATATCTCAAATACAGATAAACTCCATTTTGTCTCATGAAACTACTTCTCTTAAAGGATAATTATTCAAACCCTTTGCCCACAAAAGCATTCCTAACAGACAGACCTTACTGCAATGGTGTAACTATGCCCTAAAAACTCACTGTGTACTTTTAAACACAGAACCTCCATCACAACAAAACATAGCTGCTCTCTGCAGTAACAGCATTACTTCACACCCTGTAGTTGCCCACCAAAGGTTTTTAAGCACCATCAGAAGTTCTAGAAGCAGAGCAGAGCTCTCATGGAATGGGGATGGTAAAGACTTGGATGCTATACCTTGAGAGGAGGATGCTGAAGGATGAAAGGAATATAAAGCAGATATGAAATTAGAGGCTTGGAATCCACCTCAGATGAGAACAGGAAGCTGAGTGCTTTCTTCTCCTTTAAGACTCAGCCAGAAGCACAAGAGGTGCCTCCAGCATAGCACATCCCCTTGCTACAGATGTGAAAAGCACAGGGAGCTGTAATAGTATTGTGATTTTCCATTCCAGCACTAATATCTGAGAAAATAATAAGATAATCAGTTTCTTCTCCAAAATACAATGTGAAAATTACAGTTTGTATTCATTCTCCTTTTGTTTCACTTATACCATCACCTCTATGGCTCTGTCATTCTCATTCAGGCACCCTGCAATAAGCCACCCTTGATCCTCTACTTTGTTTTTGTTATTTCCCAAAGTATTTCATTCAAGTAAGTTAAAAAATGCAGTTTGGAAGGATGCACATTTCTAAAGCAGCTGGAATGATCTAAATTAAAAACGCAACAAAACACATGTGGAGCTGTAGGTACAGCAAGAAAGAGATGAAAAGAGAAAGACAAGAAGTCACCATCCTTCTCCTTACAGGAATGTGGAAAGGACAGCCTACAAGGAAATTACTGGCAGGTGGCTGAAGCAAGTGCAGCTTATTAGACTGCAGTATGAATACAGGACAGGAAAATGATTTACATGTAGACTTCAGGAAAGAAAGGAAATTTGAAGAGTTGTACTCATACTTTTTCTTGAATCTTCTCATTTTCTAAATAAAGATGCTGAAAATAATTATTTAATTGCTCTATTAGTATAGCTTTTGTATCAGCATGAACAGGAAAAGCATCATCAATTTCTCTTCCTTTTCCTCTGCAAAACTCACAGGGCAGAACAAAATTTTAACTACAGTATCACTGCTTATATCTGTACTTCTTTATGTCTGAGGCGCAGGAACAGGCCTTTAGGAATGAACAATTCCAGGGAACAGGAGCAGCAATAAACCTGACTCTAATTACCTACACAGTTTCTCTTTAAACAAAACTTGGAACAGGCTGCCCAGGGAAGCGTTCAAGGAAAAGGCCGATGTAACACTGAGGGACATGGGTTAGCAGACATGTAGAGTTGGGCTCATCTTAGGACCAGAGGATCTCAGTGGCCATTTCCCAACTTAAGACTTCTATCATTCTATTCATTCAGGCTCTGAAACCGAATTTAAGCTCTGAACGTAAAGGAAAAGCCCTGCAGTTGCCTCCACAGTTGTGTTGTACACTCCCCTTCTCCCTATCAATCCAGAGGCACCACTTGGAAGCAAAAGTAGAAAAGAGGAATGCAGCTTAAAACAACCCCTGCTTTTACATTTAAGCATTGTAAAGCAACAGTGAGGGCATCCATGGCATCCCAATGCACATGGGGACTCAACACAGAAGTTGTCCTGTTTCCAAAGGGCTCAAATTCTTACCAAAAAGGAAAGTGCAGCTTAAACCACCAATCCAACAGGAAGGAGCAGCAGCTGGATCTGCAGTGCTTGCCAGCGGAACAGGCGGAGGACCAAGCTGACATAACTACCCTCACTGCAAGTCACTTGTGCACACCAACTTCAGCTGAGGACATATCTGCAATGCAAAAAAAAAGAATACTGTACTGTAAGCCTAAAGACAATACACCTGATAACTGTGCTTTTGCATCAGATCCTTATTGAGGAACATGTCCTTGCAGCTCCTTCATTCCCTGGTACTCTCACATAAATTAATCAGCATTGTTCCTTACAGATAATTACTTATTTTGGCATTGCACCTTTTGAGAGGGGACAGTGGAAGGGATGAGTAAAGTAAGTAGAAGAGTAAGAAGTTTAAAACACAATTGATTCTCCTTCCCAAGCAATAGCTCTTCTAGCATTGTTTGAGGACACAGAGGACACGAGAATTAATTTGGAAGATCTCTTGTCTATGTGATACATGAACAAAAAGACCCATATGTACCTTAAGGAGGAATATAGGAATTTATCTCTTTTATGAGTACAAGTAATCTTTTTTCCCTCACCCAGTATTTTATTTTGTGCCAGACCTTCTTTTATTCACATACCAGTGTTTTACATAAATTATGCAAAATACAGAAAAGTAGCCTGAGCTATAGGTTTATTTTCACAGGAAACCTATATTTCTCCTCACAGAGAATCACTGTTAGAGGTTCAATACTGTAAAATACACAGATGATAATGCGTATGTAAAACAGAACACTTGATCCAGTATTTTATAACAGATAACATCCCCACACTGTCAATAATGCCAAATAACTAATCTTCCCTCCATAAACATATCTTTTATAAGAGCATTTCCTTTTACAATTTCTAGCATAGAAATCATAAGAAAGGAACACACAAGATTAGATGAGAGCAACTTGACCTAACATTGAAAAACAGATTACTACTCTCCTGTATTATAGAGGTTATAAAATCAGTGATTTCTATGTGGAAAACAGCTCACAAATTTTAGTAACGATTTCTTGCAGTAAAAATTGAGAAGACAATAAGATGTTCCCTTTGGTCTGAAATCATGCAGCAAAGTCAGATTATTTGCTCTAAAAATGCAAAGATGATTTACAAATTATCTACTATGCCTCAGCAACGAATTCAGAAAAAAGGTAACTTGCTACCTGGAGACATGTATGGTTTTCCATCATAATTAATAACGACAGTTTTATTACAGTTTATGTAGCAGTTAATCAATAGGCTTTGATACTTGCTCAGTCAACAACACTTCCTGTGTGCTTGCATAACGTCCACTATTAAGCTTTTCAGCTTAATCCCTTTACTACCTCTAGCCCAAAGTCAGAAGAGAAATTGTCATTATACTCAGTTCGTCAACATTTCAGGTCCTGGAGGACAGGGAAGGAAGAGGAGGGAGAAGAATAAAACAGAGAAAAGGAGGTGAGAGCATTGGAAATTTAGAGGTGAAAATTTAGAGGTGCCATTCTACTACTTCTAGACTATCTGTGTTCTGATTTAGCCCTCAGAGCAATTCCACACTTCCTCAGAAGAAACAAACTGGAAAATAATCCAGCTTCTCTCTCTATGCAGAATATCACATGCTGACCTCAGGGGTACGAACCAAAGTTGTCAGAAGACAGAAGCAAGAACCCAACAAGCCTTGGGCACATCTCTATTTCAGCTGTTGCAGATGCAGAAGACATATTTCTGCTGCTGTAGTTCTCATCACGTACTTCATTTATTCCCCAATGCCCTTTCATCTTAGCAGTAAGTCAAGAAGAACATGATGATGTTTATTCATAAGTCCAGAAACCAGTAATAAAAAAAAACAAAAAACCAACACCTAAGTAGATGCTGAGGTTCAACAGACAAAGATGTGGCTGGATTTCACGTTCAAATTGCAGACAAATGCTTGACTTCATTTTTTTGCCTTCTTCAGATTTGGGATACTAGGACATCCCGGATCCAGTTCTCAAATGCAATGAAGAACTAAAGGAGACCACGGCCTTTATATGGAAAAATTGGTTTGGTTCTGAAAGCTTAAAATACCAAACCCTCTTTATCTTCCAGAGTATTCAAAACGTCAAAGCTTTCCAGATAAGCATCTACGCTGAAACTAATAGTATCAGTTTCTTCAGTCTTTCTGCTTCTTGGCTTTCATTGCCTTTTTCCAGGAGATGCAATGCTGCTGAACTAACTACTAACAGAAAAGCAGCTACATGTAACAGGATAAAATGCACTGCACGATGCAATACATGTATCTATATATAGATAACCTATTTTTTTGTGCCTTGATACTATCATTTACAGATTTAATAGATACTAAAACTGATATTGCAGTAGTGACTTCTGCTGAAGACTAGAAAACTTGGCTTCCCCCAAGCTGGGGGGAAAGACATCTTTTCTCATTTGCTATACACCTTGCATGTAGGAACAGTAATATTCATAAAGCTCTTTGAAGCTGTGTAAGGACTATGAAAGGAGTTTTGACATCCCTCCTGCTTTTTGGATACCTTGGGCCCTTCAAAATACAAAATATTTTTAGTTTCTGCACAGCAAGATACTAATTTTTCCTCCCTGCCTTTTTTTTCCACTTGATCAAAGCTATCTTCCATTTTCAGTTTTCTCTTCTATTCTTCCCTAAATATTACAGCAGATATTAATTCTCAACTTTAGATACCGTGTTTCAAATTTCTCTGCCTTTTTGATCTCTCTTGTCTCCTCAGTCTAATCTTTTATCCTTCACTGGTTTATCCTATATGCCATTTTATCGCCTTTTATATTCTTTTTTACAAGAAACTCTTTGCTGTACCCACTATTTCATCACCACATGTTCCTGTGAGATTTTTATCTACTAAAATACTGTATTTTGTTTTTTTACCTCTTTTTCCTCCCTTTCTTGTTTTACCTGACCATGCTACCACCTGGCCTCTCCATTTTCCAGTCTCACCCTTTTTAATTTACAGACTTGCCTCACCCACTCCTTTGCAATTAGCCTTTGACTATTCTTATTTTTGCACAGCCCCAGAAGGCACTTAGCTCTAATCTTGCTTACCCTTCCAGCATGTTAATTCATTACCCTCTTCGAGCACCTCTTACAATTCCAGTTTGCTTGGCATCTCTGGGTAGATAAATACACAACCTTGGCATTGCTGAAGGAAACACACTGTGTCAGATGATGGGTATTTTGGAAATGGGCACCTGGAGGAAAGCCAATGCAGCATGAACACCTGCTATGCCAGGTCACCCATTGCTCCAGTAGCCAGGGCAAAACCAAACTCTTCTTTATCCTCCTGGCAAGGCTCTTCTCTGACTGGCTATTTGCTCTCAGTGAAAACATTTGTTCCCCTCATTACATACATTACAGGCGTCCAGTTTGCAAGTCCAGAAACACAAAACGTTTCTTTCTTGGCAAGTCTGGTTTTCAATAGAGTAGGTTAAGTTAAAACAACTGAGAAATATTTTGCTTTAACTTTACTCCTCAGTTAACAAACTAGCTTTTATTTGAGCAACAAATGACACCATGTGCTTTTATGCACCAGAGAAATTTCCTGTGCTCTGAAGGCTTCCCCACCTCTGCAGGGAATGAGTACAAGACCAACAGCTTCTCTGGTTGACAAAAAGGAACAGGTTGCACCACTGACTGTAATTCATTTCTGCAAAGTCAAGAGGGACAGGAAATGCAAAATCAATTGCAGAAGAAGCAAATACTTTAAGTTGTGTTGCTATTGACATACCCTTTACTGGAATTTAAACTATGTCAGCCTGAGAGTTACTTTCACCTCATTAGTGTGACTATCGTGATACTAGTGTTGCCATTTTCTTCACCAGCATAAGCGACTGCACTGCTAGGAGAAAAAAAAGATAATGGAAAGAGCGATGATATCTGAGCCTTTGCAGGGGAAAGAGCAGGTTAAGAGAAACGGGGAGCTCAAAAAAAAAAGATCTGTACTATGGCACTTGGCAAGGCACTTCTAGGGCTGCTCTCAGGTTGGGTGACCTACAGGACACATAAGTGATCTCTCCAATGAGGGATTCTGGGGTGCATTCAGTTTTACGCTGGTGTCAGCAGCAGTTAATATATCAGATACAGCGTTGGTATCAGATCTGCTCCTGGATCCTGAGGAACCAGTACACTTCCTTGCACATCATCTTTGGTAAGTGATGTGCAACGTTCATCTGAAATCTCAGGCTATGGGCAGAGCTGTGACAGGGACCATTTCCCAGAGACTTAACAAAGCGTGGATATCCTAGCGTCCTCTACAAGGATTACATTTCCATATCAAAGCACGAGTCTCTGGAAGACAAAAAGGCAGTGTTTGCTAAATGGTAAAAGAGAACATTTCTTTCTGCAACACAGTATAAGAAGAGAACATGGAAATCTGGTGCTTTTACAGTGTACTACCTCACTACCTTAAGTCCTGGACCAGTACCAAGTAAAAATATCAAGTTTTACTATCATTTTAATTTCACATTTACTGTTTAATCCATTTAGTAGAATTTCACCCAGTGATTCCTCCACCTCTGGGGGAAGTCAGAGTGGATGATCACGGTGATGCCTTCTGGCCTACAAATCTAGGAAATCACTGGGCCATTATAGCCTTTCCAAAATACGTGATTAAAAAGTACTTATAACACCAGCAGCTGTTGAAGATTCAAAAGGCCTCAGAGGCTTATGTGGCTCTGGAAACTAGAGGAGCAGGAAAAAACTATTAAAACTGCCAACATTTCTCAGAACAACTTCTTACCGTACAGCTACAAGATGATAATCAGACCATCATCTCCTGCATACCTAGCGTCGCCCGTCCTAGAAAGATACGAAATCATTTGGGTACTTTCCAAGCTGAAGGGCTTGCCTAAAAGCAGTTTTTAAAAACAATGTTTATGCATGCCAGAAGTGGAAAACAGCCTGGATTAATTCTTCAGATGCCTGGAGACCTGCTCACAATGTGCTGCACCCAGAGGTGCAGAGGGTGGTTCTTCCTGAGGGCAGAGAAAGGTGAAAAAGAATGAGAGTGAGCTCACACTTCTCAGTGCGGTTGACAGAAGTGCACAGCCCATGCGTTTTGGCCCTATACGAAGAGCCAAAGCAGCAGCTTCCTTAAGTCTAAATCTCCCCTCTTTTAGTCTGAATCTACTTCCCCTCATCCTATCACAAAAGGCCCTGCTGACCAACCCAAAAGTCGGTCTTTTTCACTCTCACATCCCCCCTTTAGATACTGAAAGCGTCTAGTAGCCAAGTTGGTTACAAAACTTCAGCCACATAAACCTACACAGGAGAGATCAGGAGCAGCCATGGCAGCAGAGCACTTGGCTGCTGGAGCCCAAGCCACTGCAGAGCCCCATGCATTGATCTTCTGCCCTTGGAGCCCCATGCATTGATCCAGAAGCCTGCTGGTGTTTAGAGACTGCATCACAGAAGACATTTTTAAAAGCTGGGTAACGCCTACTGTGCTGCTGCACTTCTTTCCTCTATACATGTATTTATCTGCTTTATTAGAAGGGAAACATGGCTGTTACCCAAAGTGTTTGTTTTGTTTTTCCACTACTTTATAGAGAACTGAGAGCATCCCTGCATTGCCTCACACACCAGCAGTAACAGCTGCCTCTTGCTGACCCTGCAGAGCACCAAGGTTAGATAATAATGACTTGGTTTGCTTTTCAGGTGAGATTTCATGTTATGTTATATGCAACCTTTAACGTATTACAGGGTCAAAGAAGAGGCTGTTCAGAGCAAGGAAGTATGCAGCAGAGCTCCAAGACCTTTAAAGAGGGGAGAGTTATGGGCCAGACAGCAGCACCAGGTCAGCCCAGCTCTGAGAGGAGTCTGGCAGTTTTGCTACTGAATTCAATGAGAAGGGAAAGACGAAAATTGTGAGTACTGTAGAAGGGAAAGAAGCAGCAGAAGTGCAGGAGACAGAAATGAGTGGTAGATTGCTCTGAAGAAGCAAAGTGCTTAGGAGGAAGGCTGCAAATGCATGTTTTCAGGGGAATAGAAGTGCTGGGAGGAAATGGAAGAACTGCATAGAGAAACAGAATGAACATTTTAATGAATACTTTCCATCCCCAATAGGAAAAATAAAAGGAAAAAAATAAATGAAACCCATCTATACAAAAAGCAAATAACAGGTGAGGAGGGAGTTATACTTTAATAAAAATTTACTGGGTAATTTCTGGTTTTGCAAAAGGAAACTGGGACTAAATATACACAGCTTCTTTTTTCCCCAGGATGTTTCATTTTAATGGTGACCAAATAAAAGGTCATCTCACTTATCAGCACCAACATTTACCAATAGGGCATTTCTGTATTCCAGGCACCAGCACCAGCAATTACTCATGATGGTGTCCCTTGTTTTTAAAATAAAGGTTTTATTTAGTTTGTTTTTACAAGCAACGGTTTCACAAGTCTCTTTGTGCTCTAGAGTAGCTGAAGCAGGCACAGTAAGTACCACACACTAAATAGCTCTTTATACCTCTCTATTACAGATATTTAGTAGGTGGAGGCTTAAGAACACACACCATTTAAAGACAGGGTAAAAATGCCTTAACAGAGGCAGCACTACTAAAAAGAAAGAACCTGCACTATTTGCCATATGCTAAGATCAGTAATACATTAAAAGCCATCAAGAAGAAATTACACGCAGCCCACATTGTTTTCAATGTGCTTTTTTATTTTCTCTTTTTTATCGTCTTGATCCACACAAATGATGGACCAACTACAGAGTGCAAATGGCTTCTTGGGAGACATGGGTATAATGCCCATTATTGCAGTTGATTCCCAGTGAGTAAGGGATGGCGTTACGCAGGAGATTGCCGCAATCTTAGATTTCACTGCAATCCATTTTCTGTGAATTGATGCAGCCAAGTAAAACGAAAAAGTTTATTACGAGTCCTTCCATGAGAAGAAATAATTGGAAATCACCAGCCACTAAAGTACACATGCCAGAGCTATGTTTAGTCTTAGACACTCGCACGTGAATGAATTCACCAACTGGGGACAGAACTGTTGCTTTCCATCTCCCAAGCCAGGATTTATTTTTATCCACTTTGAATTACGTCTATTAAAGACAAATGAAAAACACCCCTTGAAAATGCTAACTCTAGATTCTCCTAAAACTGCAGGGTATCTGCTTTTCAGACTACTGCTCTTGTACTCGATGTAAACTGAAAAGGAAGAAATGCTTTCTGCAACTGCATTTTCCAGATTTCTCCTCAGTTTGCAGAGGGTTCAGTTAATGTTTTTGATGGGAAGAACCTCAACTGAGGAGGCATTCAATACTAGCAAAAAGCCAAATAAGCAATCTAATTGTAAAGCATAAATAAATAATAATGAAAAAAAAAGCATTGTAACACATTTAATTTGTACTCAAGTACTTCAAGCCTGACCAAAACACACTGCAGCTGAAGGCTGGATTTCAACCAAATGCCTTCCTGGTTGCATTAGCAATGTCTCTCACTCCTACTGACAGCTAAGAATGTGCCCAAGAGACTTCTCAATTTGGTCTTTTATTCAAGTTGAAAAGAGCATTTAGTTTTCTGGTTAGAGAAAACAACCAAGAGGGTGTTTGAAAATACCTGCGCACATAGAGTAAGCATTTAACCAAATTACTGCTCTTGAAAATTCAAGCAACAAAACTTTCTGTTTCCCTCAGCGGTGGAGGAATATTGCTGGGAAAAACAGTGTTAATTGAAGTACATATTATGTATTTTGGGTTTTAAAAATATATTTACTCATCCATTTAAATGGCTGGGGACCCAATTCTTGTTTGCAGGTTTGCTACTTTAACACACCACCAAAAACCATTGCACAATCAGGACACTTAGTTATAACATGGCCATTTGTTAACATAGCATGTTTTAATGAATCATTAATATATTTTGTGGTACTTTAAGTAATCAGTCCTTTACTTTGGTACTTCACAATACACCCCGGGACTAATGGTCCATTAAAATGTGCCCTGTTGCATCTTGTGGCTTAATTGATGCACTTTTGCTGTTTTGATACTGTTTTCAGGAAATTTGTTTTTGTTTTCAACAAGGAAGGACAGCACTAAATTGCAAATGAGCTCAAAAGGCCATCTATTAAATGTAAATGTGGGTGTTCTCTTTATGATTTTTTCTAATCCTCCTGGTGTTCAAGATTATGGCACATTTAGATTTAAATTACCAGATCGGTTGATCACAGCAGGAAACAGAGTAAGCACATTATTTCCATTCTGACAGAACAATAGAAGACTTTTTATACATTTCATTAAGCAGGTCTACTAAAAGTGGGGGAAAAAAAAAAAAAAGATAATAATAATAACCCAGCCTCACTGTTTAGCACCACCCTTGACTCATGAACATCCTGTTGAAAATCCAATTAGTGTTTTCAGAAAGAAGTCCCGCAGTTGAACTCCAGCAGCAAACACTACGAGAAGGAAATGAAGCTCCCATATTTAAATTTTTCTGTGATAAACCTTGGCGGTGCAAAAAGTTATCATAAATTATACTTTACATTAAGAACTTCTCCGATCTGTTTTCTGAATTCATGCAGAGAAAATGGAAGTACATGAATAAGCTTCAGAAGAAGCCTGAGAACTCTTTGCCTGGTAGCAATGAGATGCTGGCCAGAAAAATCTTGATTAGTGGACGCACAGCAACACCTGATTCTCATTAATTGCAATAATGCACTGAGAGACAATATTTGTTTTTTCAAGAGGAACAGATAAGGAGAAGTCTAAATTTAATTGAGTTTGATAGAAATATTACAATTCAGTGTATCATTATAAATCCCAAACAGATCAGTCAGTTATTTCTCTTCTAATTTGGCTTCATTTTTCTCAGGTTTTAAATCTGACTGTTAGCAATACTAGAGCAACACGACTGGCTGCAGAGTCCATGAATGATACAAACACTGACACAAGTGTCCAATACTTTGGAGGTGCTCAGCTTTACACCGAGGCTGCTCAGGCACAATAAAAGTGCTGGCAACCCCAACATTGAAGGTTTCTTTCTAAAAAATCTGCTGCTATGGTTTTCTATGCATTAAGGTAATGATTTTTGTTACCACTCAGATTTAAGACTCAGCAGCAAGGATGTTTCAGAAGATGTTTACTGCAATAGAGAAGTTTTCCCTAAGGGAAAACTGTCTCATAAAGAGGTAGAGCAAGCAGATAGTGTGGGTGCCATGGCAATTTAATTTAGCCTAGCATGGAGTAAAAGTCCTTAAAATTGCATAATTAAATGCTATGCAAACAGCTACGGCAGACAAGACAATGCAGAGGAAAGTCAGAGATGCTTGAAATGCAGTGACATGAGGGCACTCGCTATTTGCATTTGTTTTTCACCAGCCTGGATTGTCCCAGTCTCATCCAGTCCAGGAACACCATTCTGGTGAAGGTAATAGGAATTTTTCAGCACAGACACCAGCACCACCGAAGATTAGCATGTGTACCTAGTGGGTATACAATGTACATTTCCAGAATTCCGACTTTATTAAAAACAAAACAAAAATACAAACACACATTGTTAAAGTTTCAGCTAAGGAAGCACACAGAACACACAGAATACTAAATAGAAGGCACCAGACTCAAACTATTCCTGTTTCCTCTAACCTCCTGTCTCTCGTTAATATGCTGAAAACCAAAGGAAGGCTCAGATTCCCAGTCTATGACAGAAATTAAAATTAAGGATACAAAGCCCAAGAAGAAATAACATATGCATTGGACTCAGCAATTATATTCAACAGGCAGATGAAAAATTGATACGGTGAGAAAAATACACTGCTACAGAGTATTCTTCCTGCCCCTCTTCCTGAGGATAAAACAGCACTTTGAATTGCGCCTGCAGGCAGCATCTACATTCACTAAGAGAGCAACAGCCCAACTAACTACACTGCGTGGCTGCAAAAGCACGGGTGTATCCACAGCCACCTCTCCCTGTATTCCATGAGCCCCACCAAACCACCCCACGCTCAGTGACCAGTCACAAGTGATGCGGACTGTGCCAAGTTTTCCACTGGTGAATCCCAGATGTTTTCTCTTCCTATGAGAGAGGAACAAACAACTTTAACTGTCCAGAGATGATCTGTAAACATACATTCAATTTACATTTTTATCCTAGCAACTCCCAAAAACACCTCTCTGCTTCAACCTGTCCTGTCTAAATTAAGCTCTATTCAGAGATACCTCATCATTATTTTAAGCTTAGCATAGCAATTATCCCCAAATCTTTTCCCTCCTTTCCTTGGTCACTGTTCAGTGCCATGCCACTCTCTGCACTCCATACCCTGGGGTAGCCGTTGGCTCAGACCTTTCTTAGTCACTAAACCCAGCATATGTGCCAATCCTGCAGATGATCTTTCTCTACATAATGAATTCATTTCTGGATTTTCTTATGGAATCACCCGGGAAAAGCTCTCTCCAGGCTCCCAACACTTTTTACCTCTATTAAAACATCTTTTTCCCAAGCTTGACAAATGCAATTCGTGCCCTGCTCACATCCATTTACAGTGGGTCTGAAAAGCTGACTTCCCAAGCCTGTCACTTAAACCACATAACCCTCTCTGTCTGTTCTCTTTTGGCTCCTTCTTCTATGTTGTATCAAACAAAAGACACCTTCACTTCCTAAGCCCTTCTGGCCTGTCCCTGCCTTGCCATCTCTCATTCCACACTGTGCAACAGGCTGTCGGCATCACTTCAGCTGGTGATTTCAGCCTTCAGCATCCACTCACTACAAAAACACAACAGCAGCTTCATCCTTTCTGCCAGGAGCAACGCACTTCAAGCATCTCCAAAGTCACCTCTTCTGCTCCCTCAGCTCTCTCCATGAGGATTTCCTTGTTGCTGCAGGTAGAGAACAACCAACCTTGGGCAGCTCTGTGCTGAGACACAGCACGCCATCTACTGCCTTCACACTGTTTCTTTGTGTTCTTGTCTTTTTTAACCAGTTCTGTCTCATCCCACAAAAACAATTCATTGTTGCAAGGTGTACAGGACATTTCAATCCTTTCTCACCCAAGGCTTCTTCTAACCAAGTGTTTTTGGGCACTGTGGCAACGAAAAGCAAACAAGACCACTGCCTTCTCCTCTGCTCTTGGCTGCGCTGCTGCTCACTGAAGGCATCACGTGGAAGCTGGGCTCCAGCTCCACGCTGGTTGCACAGATCACATACATACATCAGCGAGTGCCATGTATTTACCAACCCAGGCTCTTGTCATTCCACTGGTGAGTGCTACAGCTCAAAGGATTTTCAAAGTATCAGATATTGACAAGTAAAAGCTTTCATACTGGAGAAATATGAAATGGCAGAGGTCCTGGGCATCCTTTAAGAAACACATAAGCCACAAGATTTCACTTCATATCATCAGAGTTTTGCTTTTAAAGATCAGAAATCTGTTCAAAAAGCCACTTCTTTGCCCTAGCAACCATTTCCAGAGCAACAGACTTTCCTCTAGAGTTGAAGATCTTCATGACTTACAAAAATCAGTTCTTCAGTAGTCTCCATTTCCCATGCTTTGCAAACGCTAATTGCCCAGCGAGGTTAATATTTGTATGCCTACCATAAAATGAAGATTTATGATTAGAAAAATTATATCAACATTCATCTTGGTTATTAGTTAAGGGCTGAATACTGAACATCTAGAACCAAAAAATAGGCTTTGCATCTTGACATACAGTCTATACAATAGTCATAGCTGCAGACTGGTGAAGACACTTAAGATCTATAGCTTACAGTGCACTGGCACCCCAAGAGTAGATGCAAAAATAAAGGAAGAGGTTGGAAAGACTAGCAAAAGCAGAGAAAAGGGAAATCCCATTAGGAAAGAGCTGGAAAATTCCAGGTATTTAAACAGAAGATCCTTGGAGTGCTTCAATTTTTCTTTCCCAAGAGTACACAAAATGAACTCGGATGGTTCATAAATCTATGTTTAAAAAGCTTAACCTAATATACCGAGCTTTGATCCACTCACATCAGCTTTCATCTGCAACTAATCATCGTGCTCTGGGCTGGTGGCAACAGGACAGGTATATCCTTCCAAAAGCTATTGGACAGTAACTAATTTTCAAGATTGGTTTGCAGTTTGTAATGACACAGCTCCTGTACATGCTCCATATAAATCAGTACAGTCTCACATGCTACACTGAACAGATCAATAAATCACTTACAAATAACACTTGCAGACCCTTTATTATCAACTGCCCTTTGAAACACTTCCTGCCCCTTTCACATAATATTTCCCATCTTGAGTAGCTACTAGAAAGGTATTTTATCATTTAACTGTCCATCATGTTGGAGCCATTTTGTGCTGAACTGCCAAGTTGCTAAAAGATTCAAAGACATTGCGAACTTTTCTTCCTTGGCCTCAATGCCCTTGAAAGTTCGGACAGGTGCCAGAAAACGCCAGGAAAAATACTGGCAAAAGGAAATGTGACCCCAGAACCAGATCTAGTTCAGGAACACCAACATAATATTGTGGGATCTGTGCATTCACTCAAAATAGGCTTCTTACTTTCGGTGGACGTGGTTTATGAAAAACTGCTCACAACCGAAGAACACGTGGAGTATTCTTTACCAGACTCATTTGATGGATTAATTTGGAAAGCAAAGCATTTGCTAATGGTGAATTGATAAATGAAACAGTAGATTTGATCAACTAAGTTATCAATTACAAACTCTGTTTTAATTAGAAAATTGCACCCAGAAGAACTTACATGTGTTAGAATGATTTCTAAAAGGGAAAAGATTCACATATATTCATTTCAGTTACTCATTTTCATAAACACAAACACAGCCCTCACCCCTCTCTGTATAAATTAAACTGTCTTTCACTTTTGCCTTGTTTTGTAGTTAGCTTTTCTTTTTCCCTTCCTCTCAACAGTGCTAATGGAATCAATGGGTGCTACCCCAAAAATAAATTGTTTGAAGTACAAAGGAAACGTCATCCTCTTTTTCAAAGGTTTTAGCTTTTTAATTCTTTCTAATTTTCTTCAATGCTACCAGTATGTCAACCATCATTCTTTTCAAAAAGATCAACAGATGCAAAGTTGGGATAGGTGTATACAAAAAATGTCACAGCTTTTTGTTAAGACCACCCAGATGGCATTTTGGAAGTGCCTGTGTGAATCCTATGTATCCAAATCTCCCTGAAAATCAGTCCAGCATAGCTGCTCATGCACTCAGATGTATCACAGAAATTTCTAATGGCTCATGTAAGCAGAACATTTGTGTTTCTAGCATTCGGAACTCGTGTTCCAATTTGAGATTAGTGAACATAGCTTTGCTCTTCCCACTATAGACCTCTGCTCAAGCAAGCATGTTTAGATTCCTTTATAGGATAGATGTGAGTGACTTTGTTTAAGCACCCCACAGTTGTACATGAAGAAGAAAAGGTTCTAAGGATCTCTTTACAGTCCAACAACCAACTCCTGCTGATACTGACTGGGGAACGAGCAGAGGAAAAGAAAGATTTTGAGCAACCCACCATTATCAGTTTTTCTACACTCTAATTTCCATATCCTGCCCCTGCTCATTCCAGACTACAACTCACATAACTGATGCACTGCTAGGACATGTGGCTGCAGCTGCCACGTCAGTCACCTGGGCCTGCCTGACACATGTAACAGGAGGTATCTTGTATGAAGATAAGAAACCAAGCTATCAGAACAGAATAAGCAGAATATTAAATCCATATTCCACAGATGTGGATGTAATTCTAGTCATGGACTTACATTCCCAGACACCTAAGGAACAATACATTTGAACAGCAACATTAGTGGATCCCTCCATTCTGCTCTTTCTGTGAAACCAATAAAGAGCATCACATGCACTTGAAATACAGATCATTACAGAAGGCAAGGGATTTCCATCACACCCAACAGCAAGGAGTAGATGATGGATTTTGTAATGAACTTTAAACTTTTAGTAGAACCTAGAACAACTAATCTCATCCAAGCCCTCTTTTCAGAAGAAACATGCTCTGTTCCCTGTAGTAGATGTGACAGACTGGATTCCCACAGCTAATGTAAGACCTATCTTGGACCTTACAATAGCTAGCAATTTGGCACAAAGCCACATAAAACAAAGCATTTGTATATTTGATCTAATGTTTTAGAAAGAGCAATAGCTGTAAGTTCAAAACCAAAACAGATTCAACCTTAAAATCGAGACCACTTAATATATTCTTTTTAAACTTTTACAAATAAAGTTGGAGATGCTGCTCTTTTTGGACCGCACAAATTAAGAAGCCTGGCTGAATTCTGAAGGTTTTGCTGGAGATCATCTCTTCCTCAGAACTTTTGGAAGCTGGCACACCAAACTGCCATTCTACAAGGCAGCCAGTAGCCTCTAGAAATAAGAAAGCTTTACAGAACTTAAGGTTGTCTCCTTATGTTATATAAAAATATGTGTATTTCTAACATGACAGCTGATGAACTAGTGTGTGCAGGGAGGTGAAAAATAGCACTAATGAGAATGAAGATATCAGGAAATAATGTTAACTAGGCCTTTTCATTACAAAGGAAGAGAGCCGTGCATGTGTAAAATGGGTACATAAAGTTTTATAACATATTGCCTACTCAAAACCTCTAACATTTATAATACATTTCCATTACTATTTGTTGTAAATTGCCTATGTCTTTAACATTAAAAATAAATGGTGCCAGCTAGACAGCTAAAAGGTTTGATTGCAAGCAATTTTACTTGGTAGTATCAAATAGAAAAAAAAAAATCTATAACTTTGAACTTAAAGGAGAAAAGAAAGATGCAACTTTGCAGAGTTGATCACTACAGGATGAACCTTGAGCTGTTTTCCGCTTCATTAATGCTTTGTCCAAATTCATTGGGGTTACTCTTCCACATGACTTTTGGAAAGCAAGAGAAGCACCAGCCCCTGTCCCCTTCACTCACCAACGAGCTAGAACAGTCAGTAGCAGCTTTTAAATTTGATTCAGTTTGTCAATAGCTACAACTGTAATCCTCCCTAATCAATGCTCACATAGTGCACAAGAGGCCATTAAGAGTTTTAGTGGCTTTTATTTTATTAGTAGTCAGGGAGCAGGGACCTGTCAATACTTCCTGGAGCTCTTGTTACTGTGTGAGCAAGCATTGGATGGCTTTGCCAAGGAACACCTTTATGCACTGAAGGGAAAAATAAGGGACCAGTGGAGACACCAGCCCTTGCTTTGTTAATCTCCTCTGTGTCACATGCACTTTTGTAGAGCAGGAAACAAACAAACTGAACAGGTCTATGGGCTTCTTCATGAGCAAGGAAAAATACACACATTGTGAGTGGTCCTCTCTATGTTGCTGAAAAAATACATGTATGTGTAAAAGTTTGAGCATATATCAGGAGCTCACACTACTCTCATCAAGATGCTACCTCTCGTTATTTCCCCACATCAGTCACTTGAAAGCAGATGGAAGAGTGGCACATTGCCAAAGGAAGGTAAATAATTGATGCAAACATAAAGAACACATACCAGTACTCATGGTAACAGGGAACAATTAAACCAGAAGTTCAATATCAAATATGCTATTGTAATCTGCTTTTATCTTTTGTTCTTCCCTGTAGGTGTGACCCATTGCATCAATCTCCACAGACTGACAGAGTGAGAGCAGCAGCACCAGAACTGCCTGAGAAGGAATCACAGGTCTGGTGATTTTAACTATATTGAAGCAAGATGAAGTCTTTCAAGTAGGGATACTCATTAAATCTTGCCAAAACGTACCAAGGCCTGGTCTTTGGGACACCTGCACACAGCACTCACTCAGAGCCCTACCTTCACACTCCCTCTGCCATGACCTGCCATTGCTGACCACAACTCAGACAGGATCTGAAGACCCCATGAGTGGTAGAAACAGCTAATAAGCACGGAGATGTGCAAGGAAATTTACACTCCCTTAGCAGTTTCCAAATATCTACAGACCAGTGAGAATATCTGACTGCTGGAGACTGCAAGAAAAAAAATATCTTGTCTCTGTAAATTGATGTTTTGACACTGCCACAGATAGGAAAGAGAACCTGATCCCCCCCCATATGATCCATCCATCTGTTCTTAAAATACTATTCCTTTTAACACGTACAGTTAAGTGGCATTTCCAAACTTTTTTCTCCCAGACTGAGTGGGCTCAAAATCAGTTCAATAGCTTACTCACAGTTGCACAAACCAAGACAACAGGCCTAAGCCTGTCTTCATCGACAGCACCCTCACCACCTAGTAGTGAATTACTGCGTGAGATACATGAAGGAAAAGGAATAATCTTCCTGGGTTACACAAAAATCACATGAAGGTTTTCTGGAGACAAACAAAGCCTCAACAACTAACAGGTAGAAAAAAAAAATCAGTTTATCCAACTGTCTACAGATTTCAAGAATAACGTCCTTCACACTTCATTCAGGAGCATGGCGAAACAAGGCTGTGTGTCTGCAGCAATTCAGAGCTCAGCATCTGGAAAACTTCTAAGATGTACAGAAGAGATAAAGGAGGAATTACATAAATTTAGAGCTTAAGAGAGGAGAGCAGTTTATTCCCATATAATCTACTCTTGCTTAGAGGAAGGGTGTGGTGGAATGGCGAGAAGAACCTTTTTATTCAAATATCCTACAGCAGCTCAGCCTAATGTGGGCACCAGGCAAGAGGCATGACCAGGGGTATCCCACGGGCTCCACTCAGCTGCAAGAACAGCCTTCTCCACTTCTTCCCCATTCAGTTCTCACAGTGGTTGGTCCTAATCTCAGGGACTCAAGCCACATGGAGAGCCAATGCTGACCGCTGCAGCATAGCACTGAGCAATATCAGTGTGACTCATCCAGCCAAGGGGCAGTCCTGCATCCTCATCTGCTTACAAGTAAACATATACTTTCTGCAAAGTGAGAAGCAGGTACCTTCACCTGCTATAGTGAGTGCTGAACTATGGCAGATGCCCTCTCATAAATACATATGAATTTGGTGGCAGCAACTCCATTCTTAATGACAACTGCACTATTCTGCACACAAGGTTCAAAACAGGAAACACCAAGACTTGGTAAGGCAATACTATACTACCCCCATAGCAGAATCTGTGTGCCCATCAGCTGTACGTGCACATGCTCTTTACCACCAGATTTGAATGCTAGGTGTGCTGTGATCTAACATTTAATGACAGCAGATGCATTCACAGCCCTGGAATAACGTTCAAGATATCTGAGTTCTTGAAGAGAAGCAGAAAGAGCATGTGCACATATGTACCACTGCAACCTCTGTGAATTTTATTCCTAGACGAGTAATGCAAACAATGCTATCATAAAATATTCTTTTGGTACCTCTTTTAGTATTCATAGCGTGCTCGTGTGGTCTAAAAACAATTTAGACTGAACAAAAAACTAGCGCTGCTTTTACTGATTCTGATATTGAATTCTTTTTTTCTCTGCTATCCCCTCCATGAATACACAGCGAGTCAATCTGGTATGTCTTGATGGTTGAATAAGCTCTTTGATTTTTGAATTATTTCGAGATTAACTGAATTTGAAATGTGTGCTGCATGCAATGTCTTGCTGGCACAAAAAGATGAGCTTTGTTATTGACAGAGAAAAGTTGCAGTGCTACATTTTTCATTATTACTCTGTACTGCTGAACTTGTGTTCCTGTCAGACCGCTGCCTGCCATGCCAGCAGGGGCCACCAGGTTGAAAAGTTCAGTTTCCCATATTCTCTTCTGACCTGCCTGAACTTCAGAGTAACAGAGTGGTCTTTTCCAGCATGGCAAAAACACAAATCTCTTGTATAAATAATAAAAGACAGGGGGCATTACATTAGGCTGCTTGAAAGCTGTATAATGCCAAAAGTGCATCACATTCCACCTGAGAAACACATGGGGTTTTTTTTTGTTTGTTTTTTGTTTTTTTATCAGTATAATCTGCTATAACTTCAAGAAAAATTTCTGCAAGTTCTGCCCCACTGGCATTCTGAGGAGCTCTGTCAAGTTGGCTGGTCCTTTGCAGACTTCCAAGACTGTAAAATAAATGACTTTAAAGCATGGACACAAACACATTAACACATTCCTGAAATTATGCAAACATCTATTACTGCTCTGATTTCCACTGCAAAACTGCACACTGAGAGGAGAAAACTTACTGAGCCAAATGGGCTTAAAAATGGAAGGAGAAGACCCATCAGATACCTCACTAAAACCCATACAGAGTCTGAGAGGCTTTGCCCTTCGGACAAAGAGAGGGAGGAAAGGGCAGCACTGCAAGGCTGGTTCTCTGCAACACCTCCTAAGCATCTGCTAGAAATGTCACTTCTAACAAAATCCCTCTTTTCTGCCCGATTTCCTTCCATTCTTCTTTCAAGGGCAGCCCCTAAAGAGGTCTCCTGTGAACTCTGGGTGCTCCTTAGCTGACCTCTTCCTGCCAACCGAGGATGCCTAGCTGCTACTTAGACCCTGCTGCAAGCTCATGGAAAGGGCTATATCTGTGTCCCAGCAATAACACAGAAACCAGAGGAACCCAAAATAGAACCTGAAAGGCATGAGCATGTCCATTACTAATCGAGCTTCACCTGAGGTCTAGTGAGAGGGAGGATATGACTCAGGAACTGGGCTGCAACACGAAGCTGTGAAGCAGAGCTGCATAAAGCTGGGGAGTGTTGCATTTCTTAAGGAGTGAAAATTACGTGAACCCACAAATGTAGGAATTGGAAGAAAGGAGCATTTCCTTCTCATCCTTTCATTACTGCCTACCAGCCCTTTTGTCTAGCTGTGGTTTTTGTGCATACAGTAACGCTTCTGTAGTTCTCCAACTACTTTTGTAACACTTCATACCTTTGCCCTTCCTTAGCTGTCTTCTTCAACTCTGACTCATCCCACCTTTCTCACCCCTTCTCTCCTGCCTACTCTTTCAGTTCCCCATTTCTTTCTTCCTCTTTTATCCCTCTCATCTTCCTTTTATCTCACGTTCCCAGCAAAGTGAGAGGGATTAATTTTCCCTTGCTATTCAGACACACCTGATGCATTTAAAAGAAGGGAGAAGAGAGCTCTTGTCCTGAAGAAATGAGTCTCTGTCCATTTCCAGAAAATCTATGCTGGTACAGTAAAAGCAGAATTGTTAATATCACATTTCACTAGCTTCTCTGATGACTGGTGTAATTGAAATAAATTATGAATCCCACAAGTGCCACACTAACAGAAAGCAATAAAACAATACTTATGAATAAAGATAGCAATTATCTTATTAAATCAGATGGTAATGTTATTCTACCAGAGGACTCTTCATCTCATATTATAATCAATACTGATTATGAGCGTAAAGGAAGGCTCCTGTCATTACTGTAACAATGTCCCATAGATTTTCAAAGGTAGTGAAAGATTGATCTGGTTAGTAGGATTCAGCAGAGTTATCACAGATGTGGTAACAATCTACTTGGCTTTTGAGAAAGAAAGTCCTGGATATTAAGCCAGATATTTACATAACTGCCACCAGTGTTGAGCTGATGTAAGTGTATTGACCAGTATTCTCATCTGAGATCGATGCCAGCAAGACCAAGAGCAAAATCTCAGTTGTATTTTTTTCCTTTTAAAAGGTCAAAAGAACTCAGTACAAAATCCAAGATATTTCTGCAGCTCTATTCCTACAGATGGTATTTTTCTGAGGAGTAGCATACAAGCTTGATTAAAAGATAATGACCCAAAACATATGACAGTTTCAAAAAAAAAAAAAAAAAAACTATTTTAGTCATTAAAGCAAATAATGTTCCCAAGAAATGTACACTGTGTGCTTCAGTTCCTCCTCTGTACTCAGGGACAAGCTTGACCAAGATTTTTGGAAACAATAAGCAGTTCTGACATCTCAGCTCCATACCTATTTCCTCATGGTTTTTCCACCAGACATCCCTGTTCTGGAAGTATTTTACACGGATGACTTAAAATCACAATGGTGTTACTGAAATAAGACATAAAAATGTTAATTAACATTGAGTAAGCTGTATAAATGACTTCCATCTTAAGACAAAATATTAAATCTGCATTTAACACTGTTGTTTTAAAGAGAAAATATTTTGAAGACAAAAGAATTCTATTCAAAGTTATTTTCTCTTCATTTTTCTGGGTTTGTTTAGAAGGAGGAAGGAAAATTCTGCCATTTACCAAAGTTATCTGTACAATTGCAAGCATTTCCATATGCAGACCTAGGACCTCCATGCACCTAATCAGTAAGGGATGATCCATTCCACCTCTGAAATACACTATAGACGAATAAATCAGTGAGGAGAGAACACCCCTGCCCACAGTCACCTGGGCTGTGATGCTCATAGAGATGGAATACATGGGTCAGGAAGGTCTGGAACCAAACAGCAGTTCAGAGCGTGCTACTGATCTGAAGACTGAAAAGAACTAAGTCAGCAAGAGAGAAAGGAAGCTTGCTAGAGGTTGACCCTCATGAAGAATGTTATTATCCAATAGTTTCTGTTTTATTTATTTTTTACTAGCAGCTAACACAATTGTCAGGTCTACCACGGTGCACAAGAGAAAGTTTCACTTAACGTGCGAGCTGAGCACAAGCCTTGCAGCACAGCCAGTTAAGAGCATCTCACAGAACACACAGATACACACTGGGAAATGAGCTGCTGCCACTGTATGGGCAGTGGCAGCAGGTAAAGAGCTGAAGGAAATGCACTGAGGTAGTGACAGAAGCCTGGGGCGCTGATTCCCGAGCAGCCCTTGCTCCACAACTTTGCATGCAACACTCCATTCCCTTCATTCTCTTCTCTGATTTTTAGTTTCAAACCACACTGAAAGAACAACTCTGGCTTAGCAATTTTGCCTTGTTTTCATTCTCCTCTTTGAAATGAAGGGCACTTGTAGATCACGAGATCCACGAATGTCCCCTGCTCTACATTCAGCACAGGGATTCTGACCGAGCGTGTGAGCCTGCAATGCAGTTGGTCACTATTAATAGAAACAGAGCTATGAAAAAACTTCCCAGCAATTCTGAAATTCCCAGAAAAGTTCCCTGACCTCCTGTTCCTTTACTTGCAAGTAACGAGCTTAGCCACAGTTCTCTGACATCTTTTGGAGTTTGCAATTCTTTCAAATAACCTTTTACTAAGTTCTGTGTGAACCTACCAGACTTACAGCTTTAGGATTAAATCACTCAAATCTCAATGGGCTCCGTGTAAAAATGAGGTGAAACCACAATGGCTTTGAGTTCTGCTTGCAATTTTAGGCTTGCTTTGAACTCAATGCACAAAGAAAAATGCACTTTAAGCCCAAGCAAGCAGCCTTTTGAAATACCTCTCTCTTGGAGGTAAGACAGACAAGTCACTTCTGCACGTTGTGGGGAGCTTTCTTCTGCAGCACAGGGTCAAAAGGAGGGAAAACATTCTTGCCCTTCTGACTGATAATTTCCATGTCCCACTTTTAAAGGTGTGTCCGTGTCATTCGATCAGTCTTCCCAGCCAAACTCAAAGTTGTACCTTTCAGGAAAATTCACTTTCTGCAGCCTGCCTGAAGCCAAAAATAACTTACTGTAAAGTCTTGAAAGCAGCACTCATTTCCTCCACTCCTGGAGTCTGTCTCCTCCTCCTTTTTTAACAGCCTGCAGTATATCATATATCTAAGGAACAGATTGGTCATGTCATCCATATTCTCCATGCCTCCATCCCAGCTCTCCAAATCCAGCATGCTAATGGGCTCTACCCCATTCTAGCACCTGCAGAGTAAATTTCTCATTAAATACTCCAGTATTCAAACATCCCCTGCTCCTCTAAGCAGATCCCTACAAGCAGGGTTATTCTAAGGCTTGCAACACTTGCTATCTATTACAGAAACAGACAAAACAGAAATGTTTCTGCAGTCACGAACCTAAAATCAGCATGCATTGATCTAACCTGTCATTGGAGACTTAATAACCTTGATATTTTAACCTAATCATTTCTATGTTTTCTTCTTCATTTCTCTAAAAAAAGTGAACTTAGCCAAACAAAAAGGAAAAGGTGGAATCTCATCTCATATACGCCTTTGTATCCATAATGATCTTTGCTACTGTTCTAAGATTTTCACATCCAAGGCATTATCTGCATCAGTTCACTGTCCATAAAACACACAGAAACAAATGAAAAAAACAACAAGAAGTTAATATATGTAGCACAACTGCAAATGATATTGCAAAACTAAGTCAAGTATTTCAGTAAGGCAGTTAAAACACTGTATACACAGAGAAAATAACAGGCACCAACTGCAAGTTTCCTTAGAGATCATGTTGACATAGAGCAAAGAATTAGGTATTTCATTTCAGAAACCAGTGTGATCACAACATTACATTCTTGTACCAAATCTTGGTACTCCAAATCAGCAAAAAGCTCATCTTTTTTATTAAATACTGGTATATTTCATGAACTAGTATTGGAAAAATCCCCTTTTTAACTCCTACATAAAAGGTGTTCTGTTTCCAACTTTGTTTTGTTGCAGCAGTTTTCATTTTGCTTTGACTATCAGCTGTAACTGTAACCTGGGAACTGAAAATGAAGTGATATGTCTTCCTATTTCACAGAAATCACTGGCAAAGAGTATTGAGTAATCAATAACGAAGAATTAGTACTTAACACATGGTTTCATTTGTACAAGAAGCAGAATTCGCCTCCCTCTCCTAAAACGATATTGAGTTTGCAGTGCCCAGGTTACCCAAGTGCAAAGTAATTTATAAACAAAATCTACCAATATGTCTTGAAGAGAAATGCACAACACCCGATCTAAAAGCCTTACATCAGTTCTGCAGTTCAGGCTGATATCGATAGGTTGAAACAGGATCGTGGTATAAATATGTTTTTAAAAAAATATGTTTTTATAAATATGTTTTTTGTTGTTTTTTTTTACATACTATGTATTTTTTTTTTTACACCTTCGATGTAAAAAACTAAACTGCTCAATACATACTATGCAAAATTAGAATTTACCCAATCACTTTTTAAAATTTTAATTAAAATGTAAATCTTGCTTAGAAGCAAATTTACTTGAAGGGTCAAAGTACTGAACATCACAGCAGGCAAAAATCAAGGCTCCACATTTGTTCATAAACAGAAGCATGCAGAATATGACCATGAGTCTGCCAAGAATATTTCCAGGTTCCAACAGAGCCATGCTTTCTCTAGATACACTAATTGTTTCATTTTGGCAAAGATACATTTTCCAAATTAACTTTTACTGACCCTCACTCCCACCACCAGCTTCATAGTTCTCATCACTATCAAAAGACATTCGTCTTTTGAACGAATAATGTTTATTTATTTCAGCTTCTCTCCAGCAAATGCTTTCCATCAAACATCTGTCTCAAGATATGCACTAGCTGGAGGGTTTAAGTGATGTGTTCACACTGTTCTCCATTTCTCACTGCCAGCCTTTACAGCAGTCAGGCTGTCTTGCAGCCATGCAGGCTGCATACTCTGGGTGCTTTCTGCAAACACAAGTGAATTTGCCAGCCCCCCCTCTCCTTAACTGTTGGATGCACAGCTCAACATTTGTCTCCCCAGGTCAAAGTAAAGCCATGCCAGGCTGCAGAGTGCAGCGACCAGCCTGAAGTTTGCTCCTCCATCAGTCAGCTCCCATCAAACAACCAGAATTATTTCCTGGCACAGATACGCTATTATAGGCAACCTGATCACCAAATGTGATGGTGCAGAAAGCTTAGAGCAATGAACCAGCATGAAGTCAGTGGACAACTGTATAAGAAAGACCATATTAATCACCAGGAAATGCTACAAAAATCAGGTGCCCACTTCATACTACATCTGCAGCTCAGATGGTGAAATACATGTTCCATCAGTAGTTTCCTCTGCTTCTTTTCAGTGACAGATAAGAAAAGAGGCATTTACAGCTAGTAGCAAGCACTTGGTAGCAACAACCTGCATTGCATAGTCCATCCCAGAGATGCCGACACGGGTCACAAGACCTGACTGGGATTCAGGGAAGTTTTACTAACTGTTATCTAACCCACTAGCAGTGCTTCATCTGGTGGCAAGGAAAAAAGAAAAAGAAAAAAAACCAAAACCCTAGTTCTACTCCTGCAGCAGAACTGATGTGTCATGGAAGACCTGAGGGTGGTCCTGCCCTGCCATTACAGCTGCTCCCAGGGCCACTGAAATGTTAATGCAGATTTTGTGCATTTTTTGATATCTAAAACTAGAAAGTTTACAAACTTAAGACTAAGAGATAAAGGGTCAACACAGTGTTTCTTCAGGAGCTTCTGCAGAACATGCCCTAGGACAGTGCAACATACAAAGTCAGGAGACAGGCTTTGCCTCTGTCAGACAAGCAGAGTGGAAATGTGCAGAAAGATCAGCAGATATTAATGAAGATATTGCAGTACTTCAATATCCTTCTGGCAGAATCAAGAAAGAAAGCAAACTGCAATGCAGAAAGGAAGGGAAAGATCACAGAATGGACGTGAAAAGGCTTTTTCCTTACAATCCCACCACAGTTGTACAATAGAAGTTGATAATAGGAACTGTCAAGGGAAAGAAACCGTAACAGGACAGCATCAAAGCTGAGAAAGAAGCAAAAGAACAGTGAATAATAGCAAGCACAGGTAAACAGCGGTGCAAAAGTGCCATCTACACTTATAACCAAGGACAGCACTTAATGTTAACGAATGCATTAACATTCCCAGGCGATAAGCTCACACACTCATAGCATTAGAGCATTTTAACATGTCTTGAGTAGCCTGTTAAGGGAGGAGGACAGGTAGTGCTTCATAAATTAAATCCAATACATTATGTGATCACATTTATTTTTATCTGAGCCTACACCTCTTGAATTTTTTATCACCTTAAAGAAGAAAGAAAGAATATAGATATGCCCTGCAAACCCACCAGTTTGTCAAGTTTAGACTTTGAAATGCATATAAAATTTACACCCACTGAGCATATTTTTATACCCACATAAAAATATATTCTGGCAGTGTTTTGCCAATATGTCATCTATAAAGTTTTGTTTAGACACATATATATATGGCATATATATCTATAGAGAGAGAGATAGATATGTGTATATATAGTATAGGAGTCTAAGGCTGCTTTCCATTGAAGAGCTTTTCATCGCAGTCATACCAGGGTGCTTTCAGCATCACTCTGCCCAAGCATAAGACACGACAGCTTCCAGGTGGAGAAGCACTGACCATCTGATCCCTAACTGGATTTCTGTTCTGATTGCTAAGTCAGAAAGGGCTACATGGTCCTCTCTGGGCAAGTCAAACCCAGTATTTGCATGCCTCCCCACAGACACAGCCACCTGCTTGCCTACTCTATCTTATGCGCCTGGAGGCTGAGCTATGCCTTCCATGTCCAGGGCACTCCTTCCTACGACAGACAACTGCAGAAGAGTGCTGGGCATGCTGGCTGAATGCTGCTTCTGCACCCCCAGAAAACATCACAAAAGCTGCCAACATCTTTGCACACAACCCTGGATATTTCTGGTGCAGAGCCACAGTGCAGCCTTACACACATCTCACAGCATGGCATAAAGCTATGTGTCATCCCAACCCACAAACACACACTGCAGTGCAAGAGCCAGGAACTAAGAGACAAGGAGACAGCGGCATCTGAAGTGAACTACTTTGGTTGTTTTAGAGGTGGGGGGCAGAGTGCAATGCCATAAAAGTGGTAACTACAGATTCCCACTTGAATGCAGAGTGCAGAAAATCACTTGCAAAGGTATTTTTCTGATTATTGCTGTAGCAGAAAACAATAACACAGATATGCCTATTTTCTTTTTAAGCTAAATACCTGTCACATCCCACTTGGTTCCTTTTCTTCCTTTCCAGATTCTATTTGATTAGTAAGAGACAACTTATGGAAAGCAATTTCAAAGGCTGTACAGTACCACACTCATTTTTCCAAATGCTTCTTTTAATGGGTTCTGCACACACTGTGGTGTCCAGGGTTTTGTATTAAATAACCATAGAAAGTCTCACTGTGATACAGCTTCAGTGATCAACTGACACAGACCTGATTATACGACCAAGGAAAAAAGCTTTTATGCCTCCTCTGGGCCATGGCTGTGTGGTCTCCTTTCCTTTGCTGTTGTGTACTTTGTACTCCTGTCTGCTTACTACCACCAAGACAGTAATTTCAGTGAATCTACATGGCAGGTAACGTGGCAACACTACAAACCAGCATAAACCACTTTTTGTTAACATTTCCCTTAAGCTGCACAGATGCATATGAATTTCATCCTAACATTAGTACAGCATCTATGTGCTACCATTGACTGTGATCACGGAGAGCCGTTTATCAGCTCCCCAGTGGCCTCTGAATTCCCACTGTACTCCAGGAACTTACTGGCATCCTTAAGTATGCCAATAACCGTTTTATTTCCTTCCCTCGTACTTAGGTTGACATCTGACACATTAAAACAAAAATTTGACTTGACTATGGAAAAAGTTCATCAGCTGGTATATGGAAGACATCGCAAGGAGCAGTAATATCACATGCCCCTTCAGTTCAATGGGACTGGTTAAGCTGTCATGCTCACCTTTGACTTAAGTAAAAACAGGATTGTCCAGTTCTGTTATTCAGGTTTTGATGTGCATCGTTCAGTCTCATGTTACCCTATTACAAGGTATGAGCAGAGAAATACAGGAGATCTGAGCCACAAAACCCAGGGTAAGCCTTGGGCTGTATCCTGCACTCGCACCAAACAGAGAGAGTAAAATAGCAAAGGTGGGGATGGAGGGAACACCTTCCTTGTCAAGTGGGACCATGCCCTGGTCAGACAGTACATTACAGCTCAGAAAAACGTGACCCAAGCTCAAGCCCAGAGCCGTGAGCAGCCTGCCAAAGCGGTGCTTTCAAACTCTGAATCAGTGAGAATGCTGAAAATTACCTAACGTATTATTATTTGACACTGGCACAGTCAAAATTTTGTCCTTATTAATTTAAAGCATGCAGTAAACTTCTTGTCCTCCCTGTTCTGTACATTCTCTATATCAAAGTGTGCACTGTGCTGGGATATATAATCCCTAAATCATTTTCAGATCTGACTTGCACAACTGCAGTAAATTTCACCTGGGCAGTTCTTGTGCTCCTTTTTATGTGTGAACTGAGGAATGGTATTTATGTATTACATAAGTAAATACTCCATCACAATCAGATTTGTTTGCATAAAGCAACAAGAGAGGTTGAGGCACTGTGTTAATCGGCCTAGAGAGCTGCTGTAAATCCAAACTCTTTAGTTCTTTAAAAGGGGACTTTGGGCCTTTGGTTAGACCAGTGCATTAAGCCAGCTGCAACAGGAAGAATCAATTCTGCCCCATCCTTGCTCCTACCCAGTCCTCAGCCACGTGCCCATCCTGCCCTTTCCCCAGTGCAGCTGCCTCATCCTGCAGAGCTTCTCTCAGAAACCTGAACCCTTACATCAGAACAAAATCGGGCCCAGCACAGATCTTTCAAGCATGGATTCAGCACACTAATGACAACCCAAGAGATAGAATATCTACAGCCCTTTGCACCAGTGTTCCTTACAGCACATGGTTCTGCAGTCTCCCACCACCGTGAAGCTCACTCAACTCATTTTCCTTGTAACTTTTGAGGCTGCTACAGAGGCTCTGGTGTATAAACAATAATTAACATCTGAAAGCAGAGGCTTACAAATGGCATTGTTTGACTTGCAATAAGCTTCACTCAATTTTTCTTCCGTATAGAGAATTCTTAAAGAGAATGCTGACAAACAAGCAGCATAAGGTCTGTGTTTTATTAAAATTTAAAACACATGCTGCATACACAGAATGTCAAAAGAATATGTTAATTAAGTACAGGAGTGGGCAGCCAGCTCAATCAGCTCTTTGCTGTGAGGTGTGAAGCTGGGAGGTGCCAACAGCAGAGTTATGTCGTAACCATATAGAGTACAGATCCAAAAAAGTATAGACATTTCCTCTTCAAACTCAGCATTTCTCATCTTCTTTGGTATTCCATGCTGATAGATCAGAAAGCACTGTAAACCATTTAATTTTGTTTTTGTACAGGACATTACCAGGACATCCGATCAGTGCTCCCATGCTAAATGAGTGAGGAAGAAAGGGCTAGGAACTACAATTGCACACAGCTCTTGCCAGATGATATCCAGAGCAGCCTTCAGAATATCCAGCCCTTGCTGTTCTTGTTCCCCATCCCCCTTGGGCACTCAGCTGCAGCACAAGTTACATGGCAGACAACAAAACCCAGCCACAGGTACATCACCTGGCCTTCACTTTGTCAAGCTTTCAGCACCTCTTAAAGAACAAACCCCAGAATCAGAAGACAAAGCACTTGATTTAGAAAATACATTTCACATGGCTGAACACTGGCTCGTCATCAGTGACATCCCTTATCCATCTCCTCCGCTGCTTTGACAGATAGTGACAGGAATTAAAATACTACACTCATTTTATGTTCTAGATTCTCATTTGGCTTAATTCAGGACAGCTCCTTTGACCTATGGTAGTTGAAACTGTGGGTTTTGGTTTCCAACTTGAATACATTTTCTCTCACTCAAAAGAGAAGCAGTTCTATGTAAACCCAAGATCCAGTGCAATTCCCTTTGCTGCACATTCATTCTGGACACAAATGAAAATGGATGGAACGGCATTTTTATACTGACACTATGGGGAAATCTCACTCTGCTGAAGCTGGGCATGTTCTGAGCCATCTAGTAGTGGAGTCCATTTAAATGCATAGCTTCACTGCAAAAGTAATGTTTTGGTGGTTTTTTTGTTTTAGGGCTTTTCACCCCCCCACCACCAAAAGATGAATAATGAGCAGAAACATAGCGCGTGGGCAGGCCGCTGCTCTTATCTCATATTTACATCATGCTTCTTGAAATGAAGATTATTCCTTTCAACCAAGTTTTCCTACTGCAAGAGCCAATTGCTACACTTTTCATTTAACTTTTTGTTAAAATTCTTTTTTTCTGTTAGCATCATCTGCTGTGATGTTGCTGGTTTGCTGGTAGTTATTCCTTTCATAGTAATTCCCCGGAACTCCACTGAGTTACTGTTTATACCCTGAGCTGCATCACAGGTTGGGAAAAGATGCATGAAGAGACAAGGAGAATACAGAAAAGATGTCATCAGCCCACTTTACTGCATAAATCTTTCTCAGAACTCCAACATCTTCTCCTGTTAATGTAAACCATGCACAAAAGGAAGCATAAAAACTTTAGCAATTCAGGCCTTAAATGTTAGTACTACAGGGAATTTTCAACGATTTACTGGTAACATACCGAGCTAATGGAAAGAGCAGAGCCCAGGGCAAGCACTCTTACAAGGGATGGGCTGCTGAACTGGATTTATGAGTCCAGCCGCCTTTTAAAGGTGGAGGAGCTGCTGCTCCACACTTCAGCACTGCATTTCCTTGAAGGCTGCATTTCCCTAGGACAGTAATTGCTGACAGTTATTCAAATAAAAGTAGCAAATTGTTTTTACCAATAAACTCTGTTGTCAATAACAGACTGATACTGTTTTTGAACGGCTTAAAAAAAAATAAGTGTGATTTATTCGTCAACCAGTTTTTATCAATACCTCTAAAGTTTATATTCAGAAAGCATCTCCACTTTGCTTTTAAACAAATAATTTCATCATAACACACTTCTCAGTAAAACTACAATAAGTTTTCACATTATATTACAGGAGCAATGGCTATTCAGCTCTAAATAATGGCTCCTTTGCTAGACAAGTCAATGGAAATTGATTTGTTTCAGCCTCCTGTGCTCACACACACAAAGCCTGCATACAACAACCCTATTGACTTTTGCAAACAGTACTCAACCTTGCATCCTCAAGGACCGATAGCAAATTTTTTAGATCATTCCCCTCCTATATTGTACCTGTTATGAACTGAGACTGCATTTAAATGTCAGACTCCAGTAATAATACCACAAAGAGTAAATTAGTCACCAAATTGGAAATCTAGTTCATACTGCAGCACACAGCCCAAGATATTATGTGAGGAAGAAGAGAATTAAGATGTATTGAATTTCACTATAGAAAGTATCAACTGTGTGTGTGGTAAAAGGAGAGGGGTGCCGCACTCTGTCTACACAAGAAGTTCTGGCACACAGGCCACCCTATGGGCTCCCATCTGCACACAGAGCATTCTGCATGGCAGACAGGCCTTTTCCAGTCCTGTGTGTACTGACTATTTCCTCTCTTCTATAAACAAGAACATTTAAAAATTATTAAAATAAAGATTAGGGGTATCAGCATGGCAGAAACACTACATGCAGTATCGAAGACACAAGAGACCATATGGGCCATCAAAATCCGCATTTATAAGCTCTGGAAATACAAATCAACCATTTTTCTATCTTTTTAATCCTTCCATTCCTACTTAATTCTGATTATCCTACTTAACTCTGATATAAAGCTGATATCCCTACATATCCAGAAGAAACCTGCTATTGTTGCTGTGTTTCATATTTCAAGAATTATTGCCATAAACAAAAGCAGTTGTGAGAAGTCCATATATGAATGCCTTCAAGGCTGATGCTTGACCTCAGGCTTTTGAGTCAGTTACTATCTCAGATAACTTATTGGCCCCAAGTTGTTTTACTCCTTTTTGATTTTTAGAAAACTTAAGAGTGAACTCTGGCATCCAACAGGCTTTGTGATAGCAGCTTTGTTTACACATGTCACAGCAGTATTTTCACTTACATTTCACACAATGCCAAGTGCCTAGTGACAACGCAGTACATTAAGCTTCAGATTTATTTAACTGATATAAACCTCAGAAGTGGGCACTTGAATATTCTTTATGTTGGTTAACCCTCACCCAAAAAGAAAGAACAGGTGACTGTTTTTGTTGTTGTTCCCACTATAGTAGTGTAAATACTGCGTGCTTACCAGTGCACTGAGCTAAGTGTCCTAAGTGAAATCACAAAGCTGGTAGAAATCAGCCCTGATTATGCCCCAGGCTGCTTTGCTGAGGTTTTTGGTTCATTTGTTTTAAGAACAAGATGGGACCAACATAGCTGTTCATGACAAAGGACAGCTTGGCTATTGGTAGGATGTGTCACACAGGAACGAGTTCTGGCAGGCAATAAAAAAAAGAAGAGTTGACCGCATAACTTGTTTTTAGCTGAAAATGAGTTGTGCAACTTGTTTAATGGCAATCCCATTAGCCACTGTTAATCTACGTTCTGTATAAAGATAGATACCTAAACTTCCATAAAAAAACATGTATAATCATGCAAGAGATGCCCTCTGAAGGCCAGCTGCCAGATGAGGTGACCCAGAAAAACGTGTGATCAGGTACATGAATCACAAATCTTTTGGCTGTATCAGATAGATGAGTTCACTGATGCAGCATGGGCCCAAACTGCTGCACCAGGCAACAGCTTTGATAGATCCAGCATTGCCCCAAGGATAGGTGAAGAACCCGTGAATGCCAGCAGAGATCATTCTGATACACATCTGAACTTCCCTGCCTCCATTTGTTTTATTTAAATATTTAGATGTGAACTGCCTGACCCGGAGCAAAGCTAACAAAACAGAGAACCTTTAACTGAGCACTAATCTCAGCGTGCCTGAGAATAGCTTTCAGATAAGAAGCGAAGCCGCAGATATGAAACGCTTTGGGATACAGCTGCAGATGTCATACTGATTCCTCCTGATTTTTATCTCTGAACGTTATTTTGAGATAACCTTGATTTTTTTTTTTTCCTAATTTCCAACAAGTCTTGTTTTAGTTACTTTACAGCAAAGCCTGCGAGCCACTGAAACCGTAAGGAACTCCAACCCAGAGAGAAAATAACATTATTCAAGTTCTCCCTCCTGGCAGATAGCATACAACTCCAATAAACCAAATTAATAACATTTTCTGTGTGACTGCTCATGTAATAATAATAATTTGAAAAAATATATATTTTTTATAAAGCTCCACTCCGGCTGGTGATTCCCTTCATCTCAGAGCTCTGCAGAACCTTTTGCTTCCCACAGCGATCCTACACCAGGTACCGGCCCCAGGTCAAATAGCTGTACCATGATTAGAATGTTGCTTTCAGGTTCATTTTTTTTCCTCCTGCCAGCGAACGCCACTCGAGGTGCTTCTCCTCTTACAATTGCACATTTCATATCATTGTGTCACATGTATTAACATTTTCCCTCTCACCCCATATTTGCTGCTGCGTTCTAAAACTTTTTCTTCCTCCAGGCTACAGAATAACTAGCATCCATTTGCTTCTCATAAATGGCCTTACGTATATTCAGAATTAGTCTTTCCTCTTTCTGATCTAACCTGGCCTTTCTCTTCTCTCATTTTTCTTCCTAATTGCTTCATTAGAACAAAAAGGGTCCCCTTTTGAGTGACATCACCCAAAGCAACACAGTTATCAACTGGGAACAAGTGAAAAAGCAAGAAGACCTGACCATAAACCATCACCACAACAAAAATCTTTTGCATATCAGAAATGCTATTTCCAGCTCTGAGACTGGAAGTGAAAGTCTTGTCTGCACTTTGGGGTGCCCATATTTAACAAGGAAAGAAATGTTAACTGAAAAGGCTGACTGCAAAAGCAAAATTAAATAACTTGTTTGGCCTGCTTACGTGAGAGTGCAAAATTTCCTCATCGGTATAACACTGGGACAGCCATCAGAATAGATTCAAAACCACGCATACTAATGAATGGAGAAGTGAAAAAAAGTTATGAAAATGTTCTGAATGATCAGAAAAAGATGGAGGCAGTAAGGGTGTGGATACATTTTTTTACCCTTCCCTTTAAAACTGGGAAAACATCTTAAGAAACTATATGATGATAACGGATTAGACCTGGACACAGTGATCAAGCAGATCCTCGGCAGCCAACCCAGTTTTTATGTCAGGGAAAAGTGTTCTGTGTAAAGCTGGATGTTATATAGACAGATGAGATTATGCTATTTGGTGTGGAGTATTTGCAAGAAAAAAAAAAACATATCAGCAAAGATTAAAGCAATACATTTATAAGGATGAAAGCTCGGGGGAAAATAAATGCTGACTACTTTCGGAAGAGAACTCAAAAACAAAGAAGTTGTGCAGGAAAAAAAAGTAGCAGAAGAAGAGCATTGCAAAAGAACACACATGCTGACTCTAAGTCTCCAGCCCAGGACATAATGCCATTATCATATGTACAACATCATGAGGTTCATAAATAAATTGAATTATCACAATTTTCCTCCTCCATCTTTCCTGGCAGTTTTTGATTCCCAATTAATATTTTGGAAAAGTACAACCTTGTCTGCAATAGCTGTAAAGTCGTAACCTGATTCATATCTTCAGCCCACCATCCTGGGGGCAGCCTCAGAACTGCTCACCATTGGCTGTCACCTCTGAGAGGGCTCAGCTCTTGAATGCTTCAGGAGAGGCTTTCCCTGAAGTCTCAACATTTAGTGCCTTGTGAAAACATCAGCTTTAATTTATAAACTAAATCTTCAGTTCTCAAGTTGGCAGGAGAAAGATTTACTGTAAGTACAATGATCTCAATGCAGAAAACAAATTAAAAAAAAAAAAAAACATTTTATAAAAGAGGGAAATGTGAGCTTGAGGATGGAAAGCAGACAGTGCAGGAGCTTGGCATGGGTAACTGCATCAGCCTAGGGCACAGAGTGTGAGCCCACATCGCTGCTGGCGGGAGGGAGCAAGAGGCAAATCTCATCCAGATGCATGAAACCAGGTAGAACAGATGAACAGAAATGAACCGCATAAATATCAGCAAGACCAACGACGAAATCTAATACTGCAACTGATGACAATCAGTGGGAGAATTATTAATACTTAGGGACACCTGAACGTACTTTTCTTCCCCTTTTTCATAGGGAAGGATAGCCCATTCTTTACGTAAATGTTAATCACAGTGTCACACACTGAGCAGTGTGCCAGCCTCAGCAGGAGCTTCTTTGTGGCAGCACTGCTGTGGGCCATCGCACCGCTAAATATTTAAAGCTGGTGCTCGAATTCACAGCACAGTGCAGTTTATCAGAACACAATAAGCAACAAAGGAAGCACGCCTTTATCCAAGGAAATGACGACCAATTTGTGGAGATGTTACCTCTCCATTCCCCAGTGTCTCTTGGCATTACAGCATGAAAAAGTGCTTCACTCCATCCCAAGTCATGGCCAGCTATTCAACAAGTACTAACTGGACAGACTGTTCAAATACATGGAACACAGCATTTATCTTGGCTGGACAGGATCAAAACACAGCCATTCCTACTTCATGCAACAAGAAAATATACAGTGCAACCCACTCCTTGAAAAGCATTAACCCTGGATGCTCAGTGAATGCACGTAGCCTTCCACCAACCTTCATTATTCCATACCTTCAATTTCTGAGGTAGCTGAATGAGATACAAGCTGCCTAGCTACTGCTGGGCGAGTAATGAAGGAGTTAACAAACCAGCCACTATGAAAAAGAAAAGAAAAATAATAATTTGTTTCCTCCACTGTGTCACCCTTTTGTATTTTAACAGGTACTCTCAATTAATTACAAGTCTGCATTATGACTCTTAACATTTAGACTAAAAGTTCAGCATAAACTCAGGGTCACTGTTTGCAGTTTCCCAGTGCCCCCTGAGCACACAGCCTTACTTCTTAGAAGTAACCATGAATGTTAAAGGTACAAGTATAAGCAAAAAATGAAACACAAAACACTAAAAATATCCCCGTGATCTATGCATGTAGCCACGCTGCCTGACAGATTCAATTAAATCTGTCATACATCATTCCTACAGCGTTATTGATAGAGACATAGTGGTATTGAATTTTAATTATTCAGCTAATATTGATCCCACAATAATCTGGTGAAAATCATCTCAGGTTGTCAGTACCCCCAGGAGACAACGGCTATTATCTAATTATAAATCACACTGTGTCATTTGATGAAAGGTTAGGAATTATTTTTTTTTAAAACACATTTTTGCAGTCAGATTCTCGTGTATAAATCAGAGTGACATGATTTGCTTTAAATGTTAATTATTTTCTTCGCATTGAGCATCTATTCCATTATCATGACTGACTCATAAAAGCAAGCTCTTAGTGCATGTAGCAAATTCCCAGAGATGCAAGAACAATTAAGGAACTGAGATTTCAGTTTTACTTCACATTGACCTTGAGCAAGCAACTGTAATGCTCACAGGGCTCGCCTTCCCCCCAGGAGAAGAGCGGGACACATTTGCAGCACTCACTCTTGCTAAGCATATAAGATTCTCAGAGGAAAGCTGAACAGCAGCAAACTTTCCTCTCCAGCTCTCAGACTGAGACAGAGGCCTGCCAGTAACCCTGCAAAGTGTTTTGCTACGCACCCTGCAGCAGTGACCAGGGTGCTAAGTGCTGACATTCTCTATTCTTTCTTTTTCTCCCCTCAGATCCCATTTTACCAACCTGCCCAGGACAACATCAGCCTGCAGCAACAGTGGCACAAGGCAGGAGCGTGGCACCATGGGACCACATTACCACCCCTGTGCCACTGCTCCACATGTGCCCAGGATCCCCAGGCAGCTGCTGCAGCCCCTGCTTCCACCCACCTCATTATGCTGTCTGCTCCTTTTGCCAGCAGCAAATAGCCCTGTTCTTGAGTGCTCTGCAAGATGCCTTCTTGCTGTTGCTACACTGCTCATTTCCACACTTTTCAATGCCAGGGAGATCTTAGGTGTGAGCAGTTTTCCTAACACTCACCCCATGCCCTGCAGCCAGGGGGCTACTGTCTGCTATATGCTCTTCTATGATATGCTGCTGCTCTAAAATTACTTCTAGTTTGAAGTAACACGACATGATTCAGCATCCCTGAAATAAGCTCTCAAGGTGGTCTGCAACAGTCCCTTACAGACTTCCCTTCTTCATCCATTACTATTCAGAAAACACACCTCACATCCAAAGAAACCTCTTACTGAATCTGGAACCCTGGGACCAGAGGAGGGAGCCCACCCCCAAATCACAAAGACATCCTGGCTCAGCTTCATCCTTTTGTGGCAGCTGGCTCAAGCACCCTCCACTGACCCAAGGTGGGCAGAGAAGTGCCAGCCTTTTCACTGCATCTTATCCCTACTGAGAGACCCAAGGGCAAGCAGTGCACCTCCCTGGGTAAGGCGGTCAGAGGGAATCTTTATGCACAATCCAATAGCACATGACAGACGGCATCCCTGCAGGGTACATTTCTGTATAAGGAAAGAGGGTGATAAAAGTGCCTGATCATTGCTCCCTAAAATACAATGACTTAAACAACTGCAGTGATGGTCTGTAATAAACGCACCATTCAGTGCCATTCTGGGACTCCCTTTTTTCCCTGTGCATGCCTTGAACTTTATGATACAGAAATGAGGATAAAATAAATGATCAGCGACAAATGGCCTAAACTGAGAACATGAAACCTGAAAGGGGAGGTTAAATATTTAGAAAACTGTAAGTGTCCTCCTCTAGATTTGAGTTTTATCTGATTCAAAAATGTCACTATTGAGTCAAGGACAACTTAGAGACTAAAGAAATTTTTCAGCTGAAACAAGGGACATTTTGGAAAATCAGGTTCAAATGAGAAGTATACACATGAAAGCTATCACTTGGCACTCATTGCAGTCTGTAAGCCCTTATGGGCCATGGGACTCACTTTATTTTGTCAAAGGACATTTTTACACTTGTAGTTGAAACCTCCAAAATCATGACATTTTCTGCATCTAATGGATTTTGGAGACTCTGTAGGGAGACTGACTAAAATCCTCAGCACTGCCCTCAACTGAAGGAACTTTCAGCAACAAAAACATCCATTTTTAACAACAGCTTTAGATTAGCACCTCACTCACGTACTTTCTTGGGGGTGAAGCACAGGGGTCTTCAGAAGGATTCCCCCCCAAATGCCAGAGACTTCCACACCCAGTGTATGTTTTAGATCCTTGGAGAGCTGAGATGCAGTTTGAAAGGACTGAGATTCAATAACCCAAAGCGTTATTTCATTTTTCAAAGAAAGCTAAAACATAAGGCAGAATTAAAAGCTCTTCCAACATACCTTCTCAAACCCACCCCTAGGGAGTCTAGGTGAACCACATCCAAACTCAGTGTGATGTTCATCCCCAACTGATTACGCATTCTTCATTTTTATTCTTTTAATTACCCCAAAGATCTTCAACACAATGCAGTAGAATAAACCACTACGAACAAGATCAGAAAATCTCTAGTGTTATTCATTCAAGCTGCCATTTTCATTCCATTCAAAGCATTTTCAGTCACTTTTCATGCATGCGTCAAATTTACCTCAGTCATCTAGAGAAGAAAACTGTCCTAAGTTACTGCTACTTCAAGCCACCTTGGTTCTTTGTAAATAGTTCATTTTATGACTCCTTTCTAAATTTAGGTCCGTTCTATTTTCAGTCCTTGCTTTTTAGCATATATCACACCCAACCAGTTCTTTTCCATAATTAACCCCACGCATTCACACCTACTAGTGTTTTTTCTTACTCCAAATGCAACTTCTCATTTTGCTTCCTCTCCAGAGAACCCTGCATTGTGCCAAAAGCTTCATGAACAAATAAACACACTGGGAAACACTCTCTCAGCAGGGTGTGCAGTTTTGTGTTGTTATTCCACCAGCATGAGGAACAGAAAGCCAAAATGAACCTCCAGAAGAAGCCTTAAGGAAAATGATGCCAGAAAATGTCATGTTTACCATGCACCATTTCTTCTGTTCTGCCTGCAGAAGCATTTGTCTTTTCAGTCCAAGGCCATGTAAGCTTACCCATACCCCCCAGAGAAGAATTTGAGCTCACATCGCTGGATTCACAAATGGGGCAATAATGCAGAAGGCACTAATTCCTTCTCTGCAGGGTGACACAGCTACCTCAGGTCTGATTAAGAGAAAAAGCTGTGATATCTCAGTTTGCAATGCAAAACTGAGGTTACGCCTAGAAACAAGGAAACAGCCTTTGTGCAAAACATAAGAGAAAAATCTACATGCTAATTTCGAGGTAAAGTTGCAAAGAAATTCATACTTTAAACAATTCAAGGATTTTTGAAAACCTGAGTACCTGTGCAATACAAAGAGGTTACGTGCATAATGGTTCAGATTTGTACACCTGAAATGGAGGTATACAAACCCAACAGACTGAGTGATGGCAACGACAAGCACGCAGAAGATCTGCAGCTAAACAAAAGTAAAAAATAAACAAGCAATTAAAGAAGGACTGTGAAGTGCATGGCTTTGAGTATTTCCCAGAGGCCATCAATCCAGTACCATCCTACTCGTCAGCTGGCACCAGACCCATGCATACGTAACACCTCCTTGTTGTTCAGACCCCTGCAATCGTTTCACATATTTATTACTTTTCTTTCCTGAAATTTAAACTACTATTTCATCAAATGTGTTTTAAACCGTTTGATTATAATGGAGTATTTCAATATTCTGTCAAGCGAAATATCAATGACTTAGAGATTAGCAGCACAAATAAAATAGACTTCCAAAGGAAATGTGGCCTTTGGTAAATAACAAGTGAGATACCATCAGTACTTTTGGGTCACCCTGCATAACACTGGCTAGTGTACTGATTTAGGCTGGCTTAACAATCAGGATCAGTATATTAAAGGACCAACATATTAGATTAGCAAGAAGAACCAATGAGCGCAGGTCCTAAAACTTCCCAGTTTAGTTTCACTTGGTGTGTGAACAGCCTTGTTCTTCTCAACTATCCTGCTTCACAGGAGCACTGGAGTCACAGCAGACTACTTTCATCTTTGCATCTACCAGGAGCAAGGATTTTTTCCTTGAACTGCAAGTATACCATTTTGGGTTACAGTGCATTAAGATAGAAAGTTGCATGTTATGCTATAACAAGCAATGGAAATTTGCTGGGTTGGGGAAAAACAGCTGAAGTCACCACAATGAAGCTGATAATGGAAAAACGTGGAGGAATTAAGTGATCTGAGACCACCACAGGCCACTACCACACATGCCCAGAAGAACATTACCATATATTAATGAGTTCTTGGAAAAGAATGAATATGGATGCCAATGTATTGCATATGTATGTCTTAACCGTTTAAACGTAGAACTTGAACTCTGAGAGCGCACGCTTGATTCATCAAGTCACCCAGTACATATCGTGAGGAATAAAGGAACGCCGCCTTCTAAGACCACATCTCTAACTTCAGTTAGAGAGTTTTCTCTCCAGATTTCAGTATATGCCCTAAGAATGCTGCTACCACATCTTTACATCCACCCATCTTCCTAGAATATGTGGTGTGACCACTTCAAATCAGCAAAGGTCTCAGCAAGAGCTGTTGAGTAAAAATAATGTAAGAAAAAAAAAAAAAAAAACAAAGAGAGCCATACGGGCCTTTAGCAGCACAACTCTTAAATTTTCCCTGAACACTTTTAACAATCTTGGATAATTTTCTCTTTAGGACCTCAGCATTTTTGTCAAAAAGCTAAACTGAAAGTTTCATTTTTTTTCAACAAAAGATCTTAATGTTAATGAGGAAAAGGTGTACTAATATTGACAGACAGAAAGAATACGTCCTTAGGTAAGCGCTGAACACATTTGAAATTCTAGTCCAAATGCATCTTTGCTGCTGAAGTATACAAGGGTTTTTTTTCATCTGATATCTGTACAATCAAGTGATCTGATTTAGTGAAGTACGTATTGAACTAGTAATCAAACCCAGAAAAACAGAGCCCCTCGAGCAAACTAAGTGGCTTTCTGATGTCCTTGCTGACAGTATTTCTAAGAATTACTGAGAAGCAGTAAAGACTCGCAATGAGAGACAGAATGACTAAAGATGCACTTCAACAGAAAGAGCTGCCACTCCTCCCTTTCTGTTGGATATAAAGGGAACAAGAACTAGCTAGAGCTGTGAACTCATGACATTTCAAACACTGGATTTAAAAAATAAAGGTTTTCTGAGAAACACAACAGATTCATTACTCCATCCAAGATGTTGGCAAGCATTTCTGCACTCCAGCAGCCAAAGTCAAAGCTGCAGGAGGAAGATCCAACAGAATCAAGAATACATACAGGGGACAAAATGGGTGATCAGGGCATAGCCCCAGGCCCTCAGCGCAGCTCCTTGGATAATGCACTGTTTTGAACAAAAGGAAAGGCAGTGCTGGATAACCAATTTGTCTCCATTCACTACAGGGCCTTGGGGCAGTGGTGAACTTGCACTGTGTAACACTGATGAGCCAGCCTCATCTGTGATGCAACATTTCTCAGCTTGCCTCAGAAGGAGAACGGCTGTTCTCACATTAAAATCATATCTATTATTACAAGTGAAAGATGTCTAAATTGCACATAGGTGGCAGGTGCAGAAACGCACTTCGGGGTGAATGCATTATTGACTTTAGTGTCACAGGGGCTCAGAGGAAGAATACGCAGAATCAGCCAAAGCTGATTTCTGAAAAAGAAGCATTTCTAAGAATACTCCATGATTATAGAACAGGTTTTAAAGCATCATCACTTTAATTTGGGACATGGCCCAGGCAAGTACTTAATGAATTTTCATAGAGCTGACCAGGATCCTACCTGTGCAGTAAGAAAACTTTCACGTGGATGGCAAAATCACCAAGGTTAAAATGGCTTTCTGCTCCATTCAACAAGCAGAGACACTCACTTTGGAATCCAGATTCTTCTTGCACCCTTCTGCATGTTCCTGCAAGTCCACACAACAAAACAAGCTTCCACCTCTGAACTAGGCTGTGTTTTCTATTGAACAACACTGTGGAATTCAGTAGTCCCTACCTCACGCCAGTCAGAAGAGATAGCAAAATTAAAAGTTGTCCAAAAATGAAATGCAAGAGTTGCTGCCTTAGTCACACCAAGCCTCTATTTCTCTGCTTCTCACACTGGCATTATTGGATCAGCTCAAGGAGAGTCATATCCTTCAAAGACTCCTGGTTGAAACCTACATGAAAATTTATGGTTCGCTTTTATCTTTAGCCTATATCACCTGCAAGGCTCATACTGATCTGTAACAGCCTGAAAAAAGTAATAATTAAATTAACACAGGCAGACATCTGTGACCTCTGACTGAGCTTCACCTGAGATTTCCTAACCCAAATTGCTGTATTCATAGAGCTGCTTTTCATTCTCCTGGTAGTCATCGCTGATGCTAGGAGATTCTCCACAGCTATTTCCTGTCCCTCTGAGTGCCCCAGTCCTGCTACAACTGTACTTCCTTCTCCAATGCCTAACACAGATTTTTAGAACTTCAAGAGTCTTTTTTTATGGCTAAAACCTTGTGGGATCATACACATCATTCGGTGGCTTGAGATCATTTTATTTACTTCCTTAAACATTCCTCCACAGACAAAAAAAACTGGATGACAAACATACAAGTAGCAACAACTTCAGTCAGCCCATGATGGACAAGGACAGCACAGCCTTGACTGTACCTGAGTGATACTTGGTGGCATAGAAAAGACTCCACTCCAGGCTTAATGACAAGCAGCATGAACTGGTAGAGATGTTTGCTATTAAAATAACTTATTTCTGGCTCTGTATTTATCTGCAGATAACATCAGTGAGACTGTGCTTTTTTTCTCCTCCTGATGGTTGACGCTGCCATCAACTCACTTGACCCATTCACCTACCACAGCCAACCCACAGGGGGACTTCTGCAATAGGGCCACCTCCTCCAGCTTCTCCTCACAGATCCACCACAAACTGCAACATGCTGAAATGGCTGCTGTCACTCAACGTACAGTTGCAGCCAAAGACCCAGTCAGTGTGACTCCTCCAGGATTACTCTTCTCAATCTGTTTCACTCCAAGGGTGAAAAAAAATCAATGCTTTGCATTCACTTTCTTTTTTCTTTCTTCCCTTTTCTACGTCGAAGGAAATGAAGCAACATCCATTCCAATTATTACTACTATCTAAAGCCTTTCCAATAACGAGGCATATGGACAGCTAAACACGCACAAACTAATCAGCTTTTACTGCCTGATAAAGCGTCACACTTGTCGTGTTTCCTGATCAGCCAAGCTTATTAGTTCACTTCACATGACGGTCACAAATTTGCATCTATTATCCACTGTCTGAAGATTTAAGAGCTTCCTGTTCTGTAGAGATTATACATCAATGGAAACAATTCTTAAGGGAGAGAAAAGAATATATTAGTTCAGTGCTAGCTTTGCTGGGCAGGCCTTGTTGGATTCATCACTTTAGTCTACTGCACTGACTGAAACCAATGCAGATGGTTTTACCCAACTCCCTCAGAACTGAATGGCACTGTACTAGTAATAATAGCGCTGAACACTCTTCTGAATCCTTAAGAACATAAAGCAAATGAGACTTCTTTTTCTTTGGTTGAATAATAAATAGTTCATTATATGCTCATAAAGTCAAGTGGGCACCTGAGCAGATGCGAAGTACCTTCAAGGCAGCACCGTGTTTAACAATTTCAGAAACAGCTTCCTCACACCCTGCCATTGCTGTGTCACCAGAGGTGCAGACACAGAAGGAGGGAGCAGGACAGCAAAGGTTCTCTGTGGTGCCCCACTCCAGCACGTAACAGACACCCAACTGCTCATCTCAAGCACATAGCTTCAGATACTAAAACGCGGGGATGCACTCAATCACCAAAAATAAATCAGTGATAATCTTCATTTACACATTCCAAGTAGGACAAACAATAAGTGGAAATCAGAGCCAAATACTTTCCCTTGCAAACATTAGGGTTTGAGTCTTATATTGTTGATTCAATCTGACTCCATTTCCTTTCCCAATAATGCCAGTTTCTTTCTCATTATTACCTCCAGCCAGAAAAAAAGAAAAAAAAGGGAAAAAAAAGGCTGATAGTTATTCCAGCCATGAATCAGCAAACGGAGGAGAGTACATGAACATTCAGGATTGCATCTTCCCTGAAGAGACTAATTGTAGCAAGCTTGCCTGGCCTTCTGCCACCTTGTTCTCCTGCATAACAATCTATGCACTACCGTTTGCCACCCTGCCCCTCAAAATGGGCATGGATAGCTGGTGTAAGTGTGCTCTCTAACAAGTCAGAAAGAGGGAATTAGCTGCCCTTTACTTTCTGCTCAGGTCAGCTAATTCTCAGAGTGGTCAGACAAGCTGCAGGGGGAGAGCTGTATGAAAATCACATCAGGCAGACAGATTGGTGAGTCCATTATCAGTGTCTTCCACATTGCCTGAGAATCCAGAGCGTGAGGCAGGAGCAGGGAGAGAGGGGCAAAGGGAGCAGTGAGGCTTGGTACTGTATGAACAGCCCTTCCACCAACATGCAGCAAGGGAAAGGAGAGCTGCACAGTTAAATTCATTCTCTTGTTGAACGGGGCTACAGATAGAAAGAATCAAAAAGTGAGATGTTAACTGTCAGTGCAATTCTCAGTTGCATTTACAATGAATACCTAAGAGCTGGACCCTTTCTCTAACTCCCTTCCGTATTTCCAATAAGATACTCAGAGTCACATCTGAGAAGAGCAGTGTGCACAACAAAAAGCTCAACATGCTAAAAGCGATGCATTTCAATAAACACGTTAAGGCTCTGTTCTGCTCACAAGGAAGAAAAATTGCTTCTCCTGGTGACACCAAGCAAAGTTTTTGCAGGTAGGCCAACAGTCATATATAGAAAGAAAAGCTGACATCACCCAGCTGGTGAAGGGAATCTCCGACTAAACAGCACTCCTCCTCAAGAAGGAGCCTAGCTCCAAGAGACACTCTCCCATCCATGACTGGCCCTTATGCGAGCCCAGAGTGGTTGCACCCTCGGTCCCCCCTTCTGGTCACTTGGGAAGCACAGGTGCAAACAATTTATCTACGCTCCCTGGGCAGCCACAGCCCTTCACTAGATGCTCAATCACCCATTCAAGCCCTAACGGCTCCCCTACAGGCACCTACTGACATTTATTCAAGTTCTGACAACATGGGTGCTGATGATGAATAAGCTCACTTATTTGGGCTAATGCTGCAACCCTCTCACCCTCACATGTTCCAAACTTCACAGATATTCAGCAAATCCCCAAAATATCCCAAGTATCCCATAAAGGTCAGCAATCCTACTCCTGGTCTAATATTCACGAACCAATTCAAAAGCTATAGAAATCACAAAGCACCTGTTGGCATCCACTGGTCACCAGGATTTCTGTAAAAAGCACAAATTCTCCATAATAGACTGTATTTATGTATGTATGTATTAATAATCAGTAATGAAGAGCAAAACACAGAAATACCTAATTTGTTCACAGTTGTCAACTACTTGAAGCTTGAATGACAAAGAAGTACTGAGAAAGCTGCAGCAATTTTGTTGTGATACTTGCATGCTCTGTGAGATACCTCTTCCAAAAACATGCTTGTCATTCATAAAGACAGGGCCATGTAATCAATGGAAGAAGAGATACGTTAACTGTGAAAGACACCATGTGAACAAAATCTTTTTTGTCCCTAAATTCCAAAAGAGAAAGATGGAAAACAATTCTCTCTGACTTAGTGACTGGGAAGCAGAGACTTCTTTGTGACCTGCACAGGTCTAGGCAGCAGCCAGCAGCCTGTTGTCTCAGTCCTGTGCACCTGCACTTTATTCTTCACATCCTCCTGCTCCTGAGACCACTAAGTACTTAGAAGAAAATAAGTATTTATAAGAGAAGGACATAAAGTGAGAAAAACAGACAAAATCTTTTACAAACTAGAAAACAAACTGTCCCTGCTGTTACATAGTCTGTAACCAAGGGCATTGCGCCATTCTCTCAGGTCTTTCTCTCCCAAACTGCTTAATTCCACAGGGGGATTTAGCTTTACAGGTCTAATTCTATCTGTGAAGGTAACAAAAGAAAAACTGTTCATTGAGCCCATTTCCCTTTATGGCTCTGCTCAGACTCTCAAGTCAAGCTCCACCCTGGAGAAGAGGCACTCCAATCCCTATGGATAGTGAAAATGCAGCCAAATACAAGCCCAATTTAATGGCAACTATTTAAATCACTGTAAAATAAAGTGTTTTCTCAGGAACTTAATGAAATAAAATACAAGTCAGAACTATTTTTTTCTCAAGTAAACCAACTGGAAGAGTAGATAATCCCATTAATGTAAAGCACTGAAAATAGCTGAAAGAGGGATTCCAAGAGCTGCAAACACAATGCACACTGCAGAAGATGGAGCAGCAGCAGATTACCCATCCCATCCCTATTTTCTAATGGTGTATAATTAGTGGTTCCTTAAAGAAGCTGCACATGGCATTTCTTCAAACTAAGCTTGGGTTCTGTTTACCAAAGACACAGAGCTTCATTCTTATCTCAAACACATTGCAATGCCTGGATATGCCCTTCCTTAGGAGTGTGTTCTCAAATAAGTACCATACCACATTTCAACAGCAGTAGGCTTGTTCTCTGAAAAACCTTCTAGAATGTCACAGGAAGGAGTTTTAGGGGAAAAAAAAAATGTTTGTGTGTGAAATGTTAAAAGGGATGCATAATACCAAGAGCGTATTTGCTAAGGAAGCTGGCTGATTTATTTGAATATTTGCACAGCTTTTGCAGCAAATCTCCTTCGCTGCTTCTTCTGCATTTTCAGATCAGGGAAAAACACAAGCACATACAAAATAAATAAACACACACACACACACACACACACACAAATGGAGGAAACAATTCCAGCCTCAAAGGAGTAAAGCTTAAAGAAAAAAAAGCTTAAAAATACATACACACAGGAAGAACTTAAAAAAAAAAACCTGAGTAAGGAAATAGTTTTATGCCATTATAGATCTTATTGCAGCAGAGTTAGGATAAACAACACATCATATCATATATCATATCATATGGCTAACCACCAGCAAAAAAAAAGTTATACGACTATATACCTTTCAGGTGAAGATCTTAACAGTGTGCAAAAAGTTCAGAAGTACACCATGAATTGAACATGTGTCCATAACCCATTAAGTCACCTCACCACTCACGTTTCCAACTATCTCAATTAATCGAGAAACATTTTTTCCCCTGCCAATCTCAGCAGGTAAATGCCTATAACAAATCGAAGGTGCACATATGTACCTGTGGCTGAACATTTCTCCTAAGAAATACATTACAATTTCAAAAACTCTCTTTTGACTCCAAGCAATTCCCTATAAGCAGAAACACAAATGAATTTGTAGCTAAAATCAAGTATTGCAACCTCATGCCATCAGGTCTTGGTACAAGAGTCTGAATGCCATTTTTTCCCCTGTATTGCCTATACAATACACAAGGAGCAAGACAAATCAAGCATGAATTTTGAAAGAGAAAATCTTCACTTACTGTGCGTTGGGCATATGTCAAAAGTACATCAGAAGTCACAAATAGGATGCCTACCTTATGAATCCTTAGTTAACTGAGAAAGAAGCAGGAATCTCCTGTCTCAGTTCCATGAAGACAGAATCTCTCTGGACTGAGGTAGAACTCTTAAACCTGGAAAAGAAAATTAAAACAAAGACGTGAGTCAATGATAAGACATGACTGTCTTTGAGGCTGAGTGACAGCTAAGCAGAACTTGAGAATCAGCATTTTGGATGCATCTTAGTTCTTCATCTATGAAATAAGATGAATTTACCTGCTTTATGGACAGCAGTAGTAATTATAGACAAAGCACTAAGATAATACAACACCATCAGCCATGAATACCTATGAAAACCTGGAATCTTGCAAACTGAATATTAGCATACAACAAGTTATGTTGGATTATGCAGAGAACTCATTAAAATTAGTTCTGTTTAATAATATGTTAAAATCTCTCTACATAGCAGTACATTAATTTTAAGACCAATTAATGACTGTTTGCTTCAAGACGCACTACAACTACTGTTGCTCCAATTACTCACTGTTACAGCAATGGCATTCAAGAAGCAAGCCAGGTGCAGTTTGCCTGTTCTCCCTGGGCCAGTCACACCTCTTCACCATGTGCTCGATCACCAGCTCAAGCCATGACCTAACAGTTCCCCTACATGGTGACTATGTTTAAAAATAGTGTTTTGTAGCTGAAAATTTGCTCTATCAAATAGCTTTTTGTTGTATTCTTTGTACCTGTTGTAATTTCTGTGGAAATAAATAGGAGGCATTACTTTTGGAGCAACCTACGTAGTAGAAGCTATTAATTAATGAACACGTTCACTTACATGCTGACATGCTGATTGCAATAGAGCCTCAGGTGCTCTCAACTGACAGCAGACAACAAAGCAGCTTGAGATGCTCTGTTAGGACTGGTGGACTTGAATTCTGCTCTCATTGTAGCATCAGATCCTACAGCTACTGTGGGCCAGCTGTTTTTTACAAAGAAAAAAGAGGTAGCACAGCACCCCTCTAGGATTACACTCAGCATGACAAGCTCGTTTATTCCCAGCAGCTGTTTACCACTCTGTATCTTTCCTGCAGCAAGTAAGACAAAAGCAGAATTTGACTGCAGAATGGCTTGAATGCTACAATAGAAATGGGGCATAGGAGGACCTAGATTCTCTTCACAAACCAAGTGCAAGACTCAAGTGAGGCTTTCAGCATCTTCTTTCTCTCGTGCACCTCAGTTATCCTCTACAGAAACCTGAGATACTCAGATGAAATATTATACCCTACTGTTGATCCATGTGAAATATCAGCTGTTTGAGATCTCAGGACAAGAAGGGCAACAGATCATCAATTTGCAATTTTGCTCATTTTCAGTGAGGAAATTTCCTGTCTCTCTTCTACCTGGTAAGGGCATCCTACTGGAACCAGTCTTCATGAATGATGGCAATAAGAAGCTGAAGTCACTAAAGTTTCACCATGCACTTGGTGCCAAGTTTATAGCTTGCAAAGCGTGAAACTAAAAACAAAGTTATCACAAAAACATATTCAAGGACTGTTCCCTTTCACTGCAGCCCCCTAAGCTGTAAGGTATCATCATATGTATCATCAGAGATCAGATTTATTATTATTTTGAGTAACTCAGGGTTGATTATTCAGAGCGGAAGAAATATGATCAGTTTGGGCTTACAGGAGAACCCACTGAGGAGGCTGAGAGCAGCACCACTGCAACAGCTCAGGCAGGGCCAATGCCCATCTGGGACTCTGTCAGGGCATAGCATTCAGCCTCAGAACCAGCCAGCCTATTTGCTTCCTGCTTCTGCAGGAATTGGCCCTACCAGCCCATTGTCACCTGGAGAAATTCACCCCTTCTCCGGCACACTCTTGGAGCTGTACCTAAAGTCTGAGGGAGGAGAAAAAGGTAACAGGCTTTTTTTTGGAAGAAAAGAGAAGTAATATATTAGTGTACATATATATACACACAAATGTGAATGTATATATTTGCCATGTATTTGACTTACTGTGAGACTGTTCTCCCTAATAAAAATGCTGAGAGACACAGTCATCTTAACAGTCACCTTGCAGGAAATCACGTTTTGGATTTGGAGGATCTGGATTTATAGAGTCATTCTATTTTCACTACATTTTTCATGTGTTTCATAAAGCCAAACATGGAGTAATTTATTGCTTGTCTAGCATCCTTCATACCAAAAAGATTACAAAAATGTTTCACTCCCAATTAGAGCTAACCAGCTGGCATCAACCAGCCTCACTCAAAGGCAGCTCAAAGGTAGCAGAGCTAATAAGTTGGACTCACAAACTCAATTCATGGACAGATGAAAGTTCTTAAAGTTCAATTACTTTTGCATGGCCTGAAGTCTCACCATCTTCCCACTAACCAAAGCCTTCTGAGGAAGAAGTATCTGAAAGCTGAATAGCTCAGCAAACGTGCCTTAAAATAAAAGCTGTTAGCCAAGTTGGCTTAGAAAAAAATATGTCATACAGCATATCCAGGAGCAGGATACAGAGATGAAAAAGCTGAATGCTCTCCACCTCTAGCATCCTCAAAATAGCAAGTGTGGGACAATGAGCATGGTTAGAGTCATAAGATAAGAGAAATAGGCTGGGGCACCACAGCAGGGAGGTTTTTAAATGAGCACAATCATTTGTATTTGACTTTGAAGAGAAATGATATGAATACCCTTAGCCTGGTGTGGAAATATTTTTATTGCTTGACTTTTACATGAACTTATCAAGCTAGTATTTGGACAGTAAAAATACATTGCAGAAATACATCAGTATGTCTGCAGTGCATCTGGCAGGGACTTGCAGCCTCTCTGTTCCAAGCCTCAGGCAATAATGTCCTGGGTGACAAGTTTTTGTGCTGAAGCATGAAACATCCACTGGATTTATGCAATTCACAATGTTCATGTGCTGACTTCAAAATCCATGAAGTATAGATGGCACTGAGATTTTTTTCCCCAAAAAAAAAGAAAGGGTTATTCTTCTTCTTTTAGAAGATGGCTGGAGCCACAGACAATGCATGATGCTATGAAGTCTGAGCTTTAATTAGAGAGATAAAGAAACGCATGTCTTCTGTTAAAAGGGAAGGTTGTATTGAATGTGTGACAATGAAACCGCTTCCAGGACAACCGCTGGAGCTGCTCCTGCAAGGAGCTCTGGAGAAGGAAGATAAAGAGCTCAATCTTCACAAACACTGGCTTTTTGCCATCTTTGCACTTTTGTGACTCATCTCCTACTGATTTCAGTACGAAACAGAAACCTTTAATGTAAATAATACTTCTCATGGAGTTTTAACAAGGGCACCTTCCAATGCTAAATCCAAAACTAGTAAATTCTTTAAAATTAGTAATACTGAGGAAAGAAAGGGATGTTCAGGTGGAACTTTTCTGGGACTAGTGTCACATGAATAAAGTATTATAACCCATGAAAGAGAAGGGGCCTTTGGAACAGAGCGGGTTTAGTTCTTGCAAGTTCCACTACAAAGAGTTAAAACGGAGACTTCCTCATTTAATAGAGACCCATACAACAATATGCCAATCAGTGCCTCATGCTTTGGGTTTGAAACGAACCTTTGTCCGGCACAAGCAGAGAACAGCGTAAGCAGCACAATTCAGTCTTCTTCCCTGGCACATGGCAAACAGCAAGCAAACCCTAAATCCAGGGTAAAAAGTCTCAGCAAGCAGCACAATTATCTTTGCACCAGAGCTCCTGTATGTTTCTCTCTCTGAGAAAAAGAGATCACAAGATCTGGGCAAATCCTTCCCTAGAGCACTGACAAACAAGGTTGAAATGACCCCTGCTGCAGGAAAACATAAACATGCAAAAGAGAACACAAAAATCTTACTTTTAAAATGACAGCCTGTGTTTTCTAGCCTATAGACTTCAAATAATAGATTTTCAAAAGCTGATGTCTGAAAGAACGAATAATGTTATCAATGCAACTTAAAAAAAGAAAAATCTAAAAAATAACATAATAATGGCTCAGCTAAGGACCAGCTTGGAAGTACAACCTCAGGGGAACCTGCTTTTTCATGAAATTTTGGAGATGTGCATAAAAACAGATGTTTAGATTATGTATGTAGTATTGTGTGGAATGAAGTACCAGTAAAAAACTCTTCAGCAGTACCCATTTACTGCTGCAAAGAATAAGAGCTGACAATATGGATGCTTAAAAACAAGATTTACCTGAACCTCAGCAAAACTTCTCTTCTGCTTCCAGTGCGTTTTCCATTCCATCCTCCTCACCTCAGGAGCCAGACCACTACAACTGCAGACACCCCAGAAAGCATAAGGATGCTCTTCTTCTTAAGTAAGGTACAATTTACTTCATGTAAGGATTCTACTTTTCAGACTTGGAACTCAACTTCAGTGCAAATTTTTTTTAGAAGTGATGCTGCAGATTGGCATTCATAAAGCAAAGGGGAGTTTCTAATGGCTGCTGCTACAAACTCTGGGCAGAGCTGAGCTTCCCAGGCTGGTAGCAAACCAGCATTACTGTTTCCAAAGTTGTTACTTCTTACACATATCTCTGTGTCCCTGCCTGCTGAGCAGTTTCCGTTCACCGCCGGAGTCCCTGTGGTGAAGCAGTCCTTGAACCCAGAGCAACGAGCTGCAGCAGAGGGGATTTCCAGCAGGGCTAAGCTGGTGCACAGACTGAATCCCGCCAGCAAAAGCACCATGTATCGCTGTCGTGTGGAGAGACATCACTATCTCAGTCTCAGCATCCTCAAGTTTGTTTAATTCTCACATTTTAATTTCACCATTATTCGCACTATTCCTCCTGATCTTGTAATTATTTTTTTAAAGCAACAACAACAAAAAACCACTAATCAAGATCAAGCCCATCAAATACAAACGGAATATTTCAGCATACTATCCCCTCCCCTTTTGCAAGTTAGTGCATCACTTGCAGCCTTGCTTTGATTTCCCTGACGTAAGGATCATCCAATTTGCTGCAATGCTGCACAAAATAAATCACTAACCTCTTAAAACAACAAAAGGAGGGTATTTAATGAGTCAAAGACAATATTGTATTACCAAAGCAAAGATTAGAGGAACTGAATTGTTCCTTCAAAATAAAATTTGAAAGCTTTACAGAACCAAAAAAGGAAAGAAGAAAAAAAAAAAAAAAAAAGCAAAAAGCCATACATAAAGAAAATACAAACCATAGAAATACTGATGTTATTGGTAGAAAACATAGCAGGGCTTTTTGAGAGAACACCACTGAATGAAAGCAAGAGAAGCAAAAACCAGATGAAAGGAAGAAAAGAAGAGACAGATGAAAGAAAAGATGAGAGCTGGAGGGGTCATTGCCTTCATCTAGACTTGCTAACTTCACTGTTCAGAAACAAAAGCAGTGACTTCTTCCCAAAATTGTCTCTAAGGACTCTGTAGCCATTTGATGATTTAAAAATATACATATATATGATTTGAAGAAAAAACTATATTTTTTAATGTCACTCAGCAGCAGTTCTGCAGCTGGGGATTTCTGTTCATAGAATGATTTGAATTTGTTTCTGCTCTAGTTATTTCATTACAACCATAGGATTTATTACATGGTAATTCCCCAAGCTCTTATAAATCTATTTGTTGTTTTGTTTGCAGTTTTTTTCTTTTCCTATGATTCCAGTCTGGCAACAAATTTTCCATATAAAATTTAATCTATTGTATCTCACTTTTGCATAATCAGATCATTAAAATGCATTGCTAATATGTAAATCTGAGCTAACCTCATTACCATAATTATGCTCCATAATTATTGAATAAACAAGCATTTTAGGAGTTTTGAAGTCTGCTGAGAATGCTTTTTGACTTTGGGAGTGGCCTTAATTATGTGCTCCCTAATCATTATGATAAACCTTTGTGACAACTCTGTTACGTGACCATTTTAAACGCTGCTCCTAATCTGCACAGCAAGGACCAAAGGTGGATGTGCTGAGAGCACGGCAGACAGCATCCCCCAGTCACAGCCCAACTGCCACATTCCACACAATTAGTATTACTGCTTAATTTATAGACAGTACTTTGCTCACAAGCCTCCACATACTTTAAGGAACGACAAGGGATGAGTCAAATTTTGCCTTTTCCTCTGGAAGCAGTAGAATTAGTGAGCAAACATCTCTGTGTGGCCTAAGTTTATTGGATGGAAATTGTTCTGCAATAACACACTCATCATCATGAACTTTACACCAGTACTGCATGGATGCCTGATGAAACTGCTTTCAAAAGCAATGACTAGTAAGTTTTTGGGGTTTTTTTGGTTTCTTTATAAGAGTTTGTTTGTAAGTTTTTAAAATATACCCCTAAATGAGGCATAGGGTAAACACTGAAGCTAATAAACCTTAGCCAATGTATGAAAGATTCAGCCCATTACCTTTAGGAAGCATCATGAGCAGAATCCCGCTGGCTTCCTCAACTCTGTCACATCTTTAGTAAGAAGCAGATAGTTCCATGACTACCGTTGCCAGAAGATGTCTGAACCTAAACAGAAAATGGAAACCTCATTGTTTGCAAGACCCCCAGGAAAAAAAAATCCAAAATCTGTGGTAGATTGGCTCTTTGAACAAGTGTTTCAGAAATGATCAGTAAGGACTTGGCAACAGTTGGGTGTCCTTGGCCCAGAGTGCTATAAACAAAAATACCTGCGTATTGAGCTTTTCTCCTTTTACATGAGATTTTGTGCAGGAGACTTAATTAAAGTTTTTGTCAAAGTGTAAGAAGGTCAATAAGATTGATCCATAACAAGTTTTCAGGGTGAAAATGAAAAAAGCTGTTTGATCTATGTTTTAGGAAAAAAAAAAATCAAGCATATAAAGCGTAGTAGGCATACTAACTTGCTAGTATAAAAGACAACTGATAAACAACTCCGTGGTTGTCCAAAGGGCAACAGAAAATATAAAATCCACAGATTATTTTAGCCATTTTTCTTAAGTTCCAAGGCTGTTTTGTTGTTAGCTGATTTTCTAATAACAAACAAGAGAAAGTGATGGAAAATTTTTCAGCTCTTTCAGAAAGCAGCTCTCTTTCACTACTCCTTTGTAACAAAGCCTCTCAATACACAGCCTCTACATACTCAGTCCCTCATGTCTTCTTCCCTGGAAACTGAACTAGAAAGGAAACTCAAATTAGATTCAGGCAGTGATGAACATTACCATTTTGGTGATCTGAAGCTTGTCAAGCCTTCTTATCCTTTCAGTGAACATCACATTACCCTGCCACTGGACAAAGATTTGATGTGAAATGACACTTCACTGTGCATTTAAAGGACAGACAGACTGTTTTACCTTAGATGGGAGGAGAAAGAACAGAAAAGAAAAAAGGATTATTCGTGTTCATGGACACAGGCAAACACCAGCACTTCTCTACATATCGATTTTGTATCCTTCTGCACAGCCTTTTTTTTGAGAGTGTTGGGACATGACAGAAGTAAACGTCAGTGAAATAAATCATTTGGTTTTAAGGAATTCAAGACAAAGAATAAAAAGAAATTCAAGTGATTCGAGAAATGCATTCAGGGAAACATTTTAACCTATAAATTAGCCACAAGAAAATTGTTTGGGTATATGAAATAACATTCAAACTACATTTAAATTTTTATTGATCCCATTAAATCTCGAGTCCATCCTTTCCATACAGAGTAATTTCCAGTGCAGAATAGGTTCTTCTGTTTGCAGAACAGGTAATAGAAGGAAAAAGACGATCACAGCTTTATTTGGTGGGAAAATCTCAGCACAACACCAGCCTGCAAGCCCACCCCAAGAATGGCACTGAATAATACAGAAATACTTCTCATTTCTGCAGAGACTTTCAGTGCAGAATCTGGAAATATTTTAAGGTATCCATTTCTTAAATTTCACTAATGAAATGATAGGGGCATGCACATCTTCTGGATTTAAAGAAACAAAAAACTATGTAAAGATACATGGTTACATTCCTTTTTGGGGAGAGAAGGGAAAATGACTAGCTTCAAGTCTTTCTTACAGGACTATTCAGACATCCTATTATCCCTTTTTCTGCAATCTGAGTTTTTTATATCCATCTGCATTGCACCCTAATTTTACCATGGTTTTGTTCCTCCATTACCCAGGTGAAGCAGGTTTGGCCCCAGTCTTTCCTCCTGCCACTTCACCCAGACACCCCTAAGCAGCCCAGATAATTTCTGTGGTGATGCAGGTTTTTAAAAAAAAAATCAGAATCCCCACAGTGCAAATAAGTAGAGCCGGCCAGGACACAGCCATATCCCTTAAGTCAGTATCAGCAGAAGAGACTCAAAGTGATGCCAGGCTCCCTTGCCCACTTGCTGCAGCACTTCACCCACAGCAGCACAGCAGTTCCTGGTGCTGCACTTGGCTCAGAGCAGAAAGGGGCATTGCAAGGTGAGGAAGGAGCAGAAGGAAGAAGTGCTTGCCCTGCTTTGAGAGAAGGGGCTCACGACTTTACAGAGCCGCCCCATTGTTTAGGAAGAGTTTCACAGAAAACTCTGATTAAACCTGCAAAGCTGCTGGGAAGAGCTGCCCAGTGTCACAAAATGAGCGGGCTGAGTTGGAATCTTTCTCGTCCGTTCTTCTGTTTGCTTAGTTTGCTCAAGGAGTTTTCAGGACCATCCACCTCTCTGAAACGCTATCCCTGTGTCACAACCACTTCATACAGGCTGTACGTTTGACAGTTTCTCTGTCACAGATAAGCAGCAGGTATGACAGCAAGCACTATCATGCCATATGCTTCATTTTCTTAAGTGAAAAAAATGGTGCTGATTCATCAGTAAGAGCAGCTATTTTCTCGAACTGCAAAGCTTGCTTTCACTAGGTGTCAATACGTCAAGATACCAAACCAAGATGGGCCATGCCTTCACCTCTGTCAGCTGATTTGAACTCCCAAAAAAGCAAAAAAGGAACTCTGTCTGGTCAAGGTGACTGCATGGTGTACTGCTGCCACAGCACCTTCCATCACATCTGTCTCTCCCACAGGCCTCGCTTGTGAGAAAAGAAAGGAGCTGCATAACATACCATGGTGTCAACTCAGACCTTCTAACATTCCTCCATTAACTTCAGTAGGTACATTTCCCAAATTCAATATATACCATGAATTACACAGCTAAGAATTGTGAGCTGCCCTTGTAATTTTTTCTGCCTATAACTCAGAATGAAAAGTACTGCTTATAAAGGGCACTTAATGACTGGTCCTAGAATTGGACAGGTTGGGGGACCTTCCCATTGGCCTGGAAACTGTAGTAAGGTGATGCTCAGAGTCTCAAATTCAGTTTCAAATGCACTGTTTCACTGGCACAGCCTCTCAGCTGACTTCATTTTCTCCTTTGTTGAAGAGCGAAGTGACCATTCTGTTCCAAATCTCACCACCTTCCTCTACACATTTCCTAAAGCATTTTTTCAATGCAGAAAAGTGGTTATTGCACTCTGCACATGCTTGTGACACTTTGCTTCAAAGAAAGAACTGCAAACCCCTCTTCCTGAAGCAAAACAGTTAATTACACTAAGCTAGTTAATAGCCTTTCATCATCAAGGACTGGTTCTTCCGCACACACAGGGACAGAATCCATTAATTTTTATGTATATCCTTTTATTTATCTTTCTCCTACCAGCTGTATGATAATTTATTCTCTGTCACTGTTCTTAACTCATGAGTTCATTTAAAGTGTGATAGCAGTAGAAATATATTAACAGTTTCCAGAGAATAAAATCTTTCTGAAAATGGAATCCAGCACTTTACTTTTACAAATACAGAATTTAAACCTTTTGCACTTAGCTTAATTAATTAAGTCCATACGGAAATTACCCAAGCAGCTCTGTATGGCACAATGTGTGTGCTGATACCTAATTATCATCAATTCAGGCAGAACAAAGAAGCCAGAAAATTGCCTCAATATAAAAGGTATGTTGGGATTGGCCACGGAGTGAGCAGAGCAGCCCCACACCAACAGGAGCTGCTTCGAGGTTTCTGGGCTGTGATCTCTCAAGCTAAGGCTGCTGCAGCCAGAAGGAACAGCCACTGTCTTTTTCCCATCTATCCCTGCACGCGCATCCCACCTCCTCTTCTATGTCATACACTGTTTATTTAGTTTACTGATTCAGCTGAAAAGTGAACAGGTTTGGAAAAGCCTGGCAGTGGAAAGTAAGCCCATGGAACTGCACCTTGGGCCACCACAAGGTTCTGAGATGCCAGAGAAGTACCCCGATGACCTTCCAGAGCCATGCTGCCTCGTGCCACAGCCAGGGCAGGATGCGAGGCCCTGAAGAACAGACTCATCCATGCCCCAGCACACTTACCCTGGGTTGCTGAGCTCTGCAGGGCTTCTGTGAGCTTTCAGCATTCAGCTCCCTGTTGGTTTTACACACCAGTAACACAGCCGTCAGCAATGCTTTTGCAGCATGTAGAAGCGACAGCCTCTTCTCTCTTGGGAAGCGAGTTTGTAAAAGAATTCTCCTCCTTTAGCCGCCAGTCCTGCCAGTCAGCACGGCAGGGACACCGTGCGCCCTGCCCTCACGGCAGCCACGTTGCGGGGCCCGGCCCTCTCGCCCTGTGGTGCGGCAGCATCCTGGGCCCCGTCGCGTGGTGTTGGGCAGCCTTTTCAAACCGACATTTCCGCTCCTCCTTTCTCCTCAGCACCTTCAGTGTCATTAGGAGTAGTTAGAAGATAATTAGTCAGGAAAAAGCTATCCGATTCTTACGTAAAAGAGCCACTTGGCAGAACAGCTCCCAGAAACGGCCGCTGCTTGGTGTAAACGGCCTTGCAGAGCACGGCAGCGCCAAGCAGAATCAGAGATGGCACTCAGCTCCTGAGCTGCAATGAAGACAGGAGGGACAAACTGACATAAAGCCCTGCCAAGCTGAGAACTGCCAGTCTCCCCCAGTGGCTGTGGAGCGCTGCAGGGAAACCTCTGATACGAGCAAATAAGCAAAAGAAAACTGAACGTGGGGAAAAGTTAGGAAAAGATACACATCCACATTCCATCCTAGCAATCATTATTATTGATTTCACTGCTGTCTTTAAGGGATGAATCTATTACAGGAACCAGTACTTGGCAAAATTACAAAGAAACACATGCTTTCCCATAAGCAGCTATAGACAATTGCCCATCTCTATTTGTTTGTTATAACTCTCAAGATCCAACCACTATCTGGAAAAAACATTTCAATATTGACATCCGCTTTAAGCAAACATGTAGTTAAGGAGGAAAGAAAAAAAAAAAAAAAAAAAAAGAAAGAAAGAAACCAGTGAGAGAGGAAGTATAAAGTAAATTCTTCTCATTCTCTTTCTAGTTAAACAGGTATGTTTTCATGGCAGCACTGGGTGGAAACTTTCTGCTTCCAACAAGAAGAAACTAATATGCAGTAGTCAATATCCTAGTGGAGAAGAAATAGGTACCATATTATGTATAAAAAAGTATCTCAGTCTTCTTGTTCACCTGTCACACCCTTGCTCATAAACAGTTAATTCAGTAGAGCATTTAAAGGTCAAAGGTTTCTCAATTTTAAAATTACAGTTCTATTAATCAGCCTGCTTTGGCTAGGATTGATTTGTATTTTTAAATAAAAGAGATGTAAATCCCAGAGTTTATTACACAGGCCTTACAATGGTTTTATTAAACATGTCTCAGATGGTTTTCCTCATGTCTAAAAGTGTGGCTGTAAAGTCACCTGCCACAACTAACTCAGAAAGAACCCACTGTGTACAACCTGGTCAATTCCACATGGCTCCATCTCGCTCAAAGCATGTTACACACCCATATGAACCAAAATGTTCATCTTCAGTTATTACACAGTTAAACGACATAGTTGCCCTAAGAAAAACAAGAGAGTTTTTTTTTTTAGTTCAGTTCTGTGTACCAGACCAAAATGCAAAAGCATTTTCTTTTATTTATTCCAAGATCAAACTCTCGGAGCTTTTCAGGTTAACTAGATTATTTCTGAAATTCTGTTCATATATAATAGAAAATTGCCGCATTTCAGTGTAATTCTTGCTTCTCCAAAATGCAATGTCAGTAAAGCAGGGCTGTACTAACATGGAAGTAGGCAGTAGCACAGGCCCACCAAGTGCTGCCATAGACATCAAATTAAATACAATTATGGAAAACCTCTAAGGAATTTTATAAAACATAGTGGGCTTTTTAGAACTGATTATTTAGAGCAAGATTATTTTTCTTCTAACTAGTACTACAAGTTTCAAGAATTTCAAAGCTATCTCAGTCTCTTTTGAATTCCATCTGCTTTCAGAATCACTTCTATAAAATCCTGTTTCGGCCCAGTGTTAGCCAAAACCTTTCTCAAGTACCCAAGTTTAAACATATGACTTGCACCACCCCAGCTCCTGAGAGCACTTCAGCTCATGTTAATTTTAAGCACATGTTAATTTCAAGCACATACTGAAGGCTCTCCTGAGCCAATGCTAGTAAGAGCTGTGGCTGTACATCCTTGGCAAGGGGATTTCTTCAGCTTCAAAGCACTTGGACCCTGTTTTTACTAACATTGCAATAGTCTGCCTTTGCCCCTTGACAGAAGATGAAAATCCACATGGCTGTTAGCTGGAAGGGACCATGAACCCTGCCGAAGCAGCTTTAGGTCCCACATGTGCCACTGAAGGCAGATTTCTACCACTGCCACCCCTGGCACTTCTCTACTACCCATTTTCCTTACCAAGTTATACGTGTTGCAGCTGCATCTCCATATCTGCCTTTCTGCATACAGAGAGAGATGAACCACAGCAATAAAAATGAATCTGAGTTTACGAGCAATACTGTTTGCTCCTAATGTTTGGAAGCATTAATATTTTAGAATTTACTTCATCCCTTCAAAAAAGCAGTCTCTGCCTCAAATAGATTCATAGCATAAGAACTTCAGTTTAAGCTGCCCAAAAATTAGAAAGCAATCCAGATTCCACAGTTGCCTGTTTTACAGCACAATGGTTCATCACATATGGGATTGTAAAACTGCACTCCTATGTGCGGGCAATTTTAACACCTGGGGAAGGCAGGAAGCTGAGCTATACAGATCCATGCTCAAGTTTCATGCCCATGCAGAACAATCTTGAAACAGGATTGCCAGCAAACCCTATGCAAATGATAGCAAGTTATGCACTTTCACAACTTTTTAATTAACAACAATCACAATGACATCCATGCTAGCAAATAAACGGGTGGTGTTCTGTCACACAGTTGTTAGTTTTCTCCTCGCAGCTCAACTTATTTGAGTGCTTTTGCAAGGAACTCCAGCATGTCCTACTGGGCAGCAGAACACACAGAGAGAAGAAAGCTGTTAGCAAGTCGATCTTAACATGATTTATTTCCAAGTGGCAGATACCAAGCAGGTAGTATATATTTATCATTTGGACAAGGCCTCAATAGAGACAAATTTGGACTGTGAGTCTTTCTAAGAAACAGCTCAGCTACAGATACACCAAAGCTCACTTTGCTGCTTAATTAGACGCATGCTTCAGCTGGTCTAGCTGGAGGTTTTAATATAGTTGATGTTTGTATTCAGATATGAATTTTACTACTAGCAGTTTAAAATATGAGAGCGTTGAGGCCAAAGAGTGCAAAATCCTTTTCAGACTGTGTTTCCAACACCAATAATCAGTAGACATTACACATCAAAACACAGTTCCTGAGACAATAATTAACGTCTATTTATTTCCTGAATAAAGGTACTGTAAAATCTCATTAAAATACATGAGCAGCATTGAATCCTGTTGAAGACTCGGAATAAATGACCAGTTTAGGACAAACAAGCAAGATGTTGGAAGTATTTCTGGTCACCGTGAAATGGAGGAGGGGAGTGGGAGAAGCAGAGCGGGGTAGAGGAAGAAAAAAGCAGGAGCAAGTTTCATTTTGCTAGAAGAAAATAATACACTAAGCTTTCTTTTGTCTATGCCTACTAGCTGGCTATCCATCATAAAAATCATCTATTATTCACTGTAATTTAAAATATTTTCTGTGCTCTGTGGTATAGTTCCCCAGTTTCTTTGAGACTAACCTAGAGTCAACCCAATAGTCATGCACAGATAATCTTTCTTTCAAGTCAATGGGAGCTCTGGGAGCACACAGGTTGCAGAAATGAGGCTGAGCAACTCCATGGGATTTAAATACACGTTCCATCAAAATGAATGAAAGGTAAACCTCCTGTGTGGCTTGAAAATCTCAATTACTGTTCTGAACTTAATTCAGTGATAAAAGTTCCCATCGTTCATCTGCTCAATAATATGTGGAGCTGCCATAGGACAGCATGCTCTGTGGCTGTCTATTAGCTTTGTAAAATACAAACATAACCAACCTGACTCTAATGTCAAATCTCAGTTATAAATAATTCTGTTCTACCAAGTGACTGCCCACGTGTCCAGCATTACACACGTAATGAAAATCAAGTTCTTTGCTTGCCTACTCTGCCATCAACCAGGAATAACTCATCTGATGTCAAGGGAGCCATGTGGAGTAAACCCAGTTCAAGTGCAAAGAGGGGAAAAAAAAAAAAGGAAGCGTCTGATCTGTGATTTCTCACAAACTCCTGAACCCACTGTTCTTCTAAAGGCAAAAAGTTGCCTTAATTTCTGTCCTTTCACAGGTATTGTTGGAACAGCCTTTCTAAAGAGAGTTTGCAAAAGCAAGGATGCCAACCCACTGCAGAGGAGCACAAAAATATCCTGAGCACTTTTCCAGTTCTCACGGTTCCCATCACTAACAACATGGATGTCTGAAGGGAATCTAGAGCTTAACTGCACCAGGTACTTACTAGCTGGAGAGCTGGCAAGCACCCAGACCAGACCCAGCAAGCCTTCTGCTGTGGATGACAGATCCACTTCCTACATAAACTGCAAGCCATATTTACAGCTGTTAGGTCTTCTTAAAAATACAGAAGCTTGACGATACATTTTAAAACGGCTCCTAGAAAAAAAAAGAAAAAAAGATTTTTGTTAGCGTATGCTGTTCTCATGTGCTTCCCTCCAACCCCTTTTTGAGTGAAAAATCAAACAAGAAATCTGCACAGGGCTACATAGAAGTGTTCTTTGCACCAAGAGCCCAAAATATTTCTTAACGTGATGTGATTCAGACAGGTTGTACAGGTAAACAGCCCTTCTCCTAGGTGACTGCCTAGTGCCTCCCCTAGCCTGAAGAAAGCCCTGTTTTCTAAAACCTTTTATGCACCTCGAAGTATTATAAGCAGTAATAGCTCTTATCAAGCTTGTGTTGTAGCACATCTTCCTTAACAAAGGAGACCAAAAAGACTAAGGAAACCTCAGGGAGAAATGGCTCTGGGTAAGGCCTAAACACAAAAGCTGAATACTCTCACGGGAAAGGAGAGACAAAGGAAAACACAAAGGATAAGCTTCTCTACAAGTTAACAGAAAGAGAACCTAACAAGCAGCCATATTTCAGGTTATCACAAACCTCACGTAAATGCATTAAATCATTTATTTCTGAAAAGAACATGAAGATTAACCCAGCCCATCTTGTTACCTGCATGGTGCTCATTAGTTTCACTGAGAACTCACAGCAGAAAAACAGCAGCTGGAAGGGCTGCCAAAGCCTAAAGGAGCTGCCTAAAGCCAGGGTAGACTTGACTGAAGATATCCACCTGATTCTTCTTCACAGGAGGAATGCAATTGAAAAATTCCAGCCTGACAGGTAATTTGCATTGTTGAATGATTACATATAATTTAGCAGCTTTTTAGCTTTCCTTGATGCATCTGTGTTAGGCAAGTGTGGCAGCACAGGTCAGCTAACATAAGCTAAATACCTCAAAATGCAAGCAAAGGGGAATTTTTATTTTATTTTTCTTTTTTATAAAAAACACATCAACAGGCCTTCAATGTCAGCGTTAAAATTCTGTGGTCTAACCTCACTAAGCAACAATTGTGGAATGCCAGGTGTCAGGCGGATCGGGAACTGTAATGATTTATACAGCCAAAGAGTTTTTCATCTCAGCATTTACTGAGAATTTTAAAAGCACTCTCCCTTTTACCACGGATGGATCTTAAAAATAGTAATCACCGCCTGGTATACTTCACCAACACTTAAAAAAAACCCAACCAGACGAGGTTGTACTTTGCATTGAGGCAGAACATCAGTAGGAAAGGAAGTACTATGTACTGTGTGCTAATGTAAGTAGACACATGGAAAGAGAAAGACATGAAACAGTTTAGAGGGCATAATATAACAAATGTTGGCAAGAGTTGGCTTTTTAACAGCAGTGGCTTCAGGAATTGGGCAGGAACCCATCAGCTAGCAGGTGCTGAGATGAGAATAAATTGCTTATCTGTCCCCGCTGCTCAATCTCAGGAGAGATGCTGTATCATGTCATTCAACTTGCTGATCTCTTCAGACAGATTTTTCCAGTGAAAAAAATGTAGTGCCAAAAGTATTGGTTTACTAATAGGGAAACATAGCTTCTCTGAATTGACATTTCTATATGCTGAGCACATAGGGATCCCCTTGGGAAGTCACAAGTAGCGACTGTTTTCTGATTAATTAATCCACACATCTCTTCTTTCAGCTACATCTGTATACATCAGTACTGACATCAAGTTGTCTGTTAACTTCATCAGAAGTATTTCCTTTCCCTGAATTTCCCAGGGGTGTATCAGTACCTGCTTCCCTAAATAAAAGTGGCAGGCAGATGCAAAGTGGGTATCAACTGACTCTCCCATTCAGCATATCTACTGTGCAGACAAGAGTTCAAAATGGTTATTAAAAGGTCAGAGAACCTTCCAATTGACAAGGCATCAAGTTCAGGTGATGCTCATCCAAAAGTGCTAATAGAAATGGGGACCAAAATTGGAAAACCTGCAGGAGACATTTTGACAAGCTCAACCAAATAAGGAATCCCGGAGGACTAACATAAAACTGTGTTTTAAAATGACCCAAAAACAAACAAACATAAGAAAATATTTACAGACTATTTTTCAGGAATATTTTGAGCATTATTTTCATGGTTCAGAACATAGAGAAGTCAGGCTACTTCAGTATCTCAAGCAGATGATACGGTTCCAAGAAAGCACAAGCCTCTCTTTTTTTGCTGCCTCCTGCTCTTTGCAAACTAGGTCTTTGCTTTCTTAGTAGAAGAAAAACCCTGTTAGAGGGATCGCATTTAATGAAAAGGGGCTGAAATGGAATTCTGACAGCATCAGATGTCAGCAGTTGATGCCACTCCTTATATATTATTGTATTCAGAAAATCCTACAAGTACTCAGCCAGAGAAAATTCCCTGACTTAAAATCAATACTACACTGAAGTCCTTTATCCTGCCAGTAATTGCTGTTTGCATGCAAAGCTGATGCATACACCTTCACTGGGAGGAAAATTAGTAAGAGTTTCCCTATATTGGCAGAAAAAGAATGAACTCAAGTATCTGTTCCTAACACTTTTTTCAGGGATGGATTGTGAGGAAATGGTAATGGCTGCATATCTTGCCGTGAAAGCCATGCAGAACAGCGCGTTTCGTTTCTTCAGTGAACTGCAGCTCTCTAGATTGCAACTGCCTGCATAAATCACGTCAGCCCATTCTGCTGTGTTCACATGTAATTCCTTATGTATGTGCCCAAAACATGCAGTTCTTGCATGCTGTAGAGGGATGCCCCATTACCTTAAGGTACACAGGGAGGCATCTAGCTAGCGATCAGAATGGAAACCACAAATACCTATATAAAGACAAGTTCTTCTAACAAAATCTGATTAAATGAAGAGATGAACATTTTAATGCTTCTCTGAGCTGCCCAGACTGTGTGAATTTAGAAAAACTGGTCAGGAAGTACAGCTATCACTAAGGTCACTGGTGTGAGGATAGGTGTCTTTTCTGAAAATAGCTAAACTATCCACATTTCAAGTTCTTGCTTCATTGACATCTCATTTCAATCTCATTCAGATTGGATGGGGCCCTGGGCAGCCTGGTCTACTATTAAATGTGGAGGTTGGTGGCCCTGCCTGTGGCAGGGGGGTTGGAGATTCATGATCCTTGAGGTCCCTTCCAACCCTGGCCATTCTGTGAATCTGTGATTCATTTTTTCCTATTAACAGGCACTGAGCCCTGTGGCACACTGGTGAGGCTACATGTATGCACCACACTCCCTGCAAAAAATCTAAATCCCACGTTGCTGCAAACACCGATTTACTAAGTAGGTTCACAGGTCAGTACGGGAAACAGCCCGAAACATCAGCTGCAGAACATCCAGAGAAGTTTGTTCTGTTTTTGTTCTGACAAAATGACCAAATTTCAAGGAGCAGAATTGCAGCATTTTTTCAGAAAGATTCACTGTTACTAATTGGTAATGGACAGAAGATGAGGTGCCATACTGAAGGCTCCTGTTGTAGAAGGGCCATCCTCGATAGCCTGTGCAAAGGGGGTCGACTCCATCCTCCTCAGATCCACTTGTTCTTTCTGTAGGAATACTATTCCTGTGTGGCAGTGCTCAGGCCACAAGGCAACAGCTCCTCCTCACCCTGCAGATTGACTTTGGTTTAAAAGAAAGACAGCAAAAAGAAAAGACACCAAATTCTACAGATCACATCTATCCCAAAACTTCATAGGATGCTTGCACACACTATAGAAATTGCAATGTATTCTCTATAGCATTTTCACCTGGGCTGCACAGATTGTTGGCTTTGCAGTTGGCTATATGATGGGGGGCATTTGATCACCTCAGGCTGGAAGATCGAATTTCTCTTTTGTTCCTCTGTGGCTGCAGGGCTGTATTAAGCTGTATTTTTTAGTCAGCCGTTCCACAGCTTCTGCAGAAGTATGTAATTTCCACCAGCACCTTTAATGCCAATGTTGTTTAATCCATTCCCGAATCACAATGAAAAGGAGTTTAGAAGCAAATGAAAGGCACCTGGATGAATAAGGAAATGGAATATCACTATGTCAAAGCCTGAATTAGTCACTGTGCCTGCATGCGTGTTGTTTATTATAGTTCTGACTATTAAAAATATGCCAGAGCACCGCACTGGTGGAATCAGAGCTTGTGGACTTCGTGAGCTCTCTCAGTGAATCAAAATCAGACAATCTCCTCTGCTAAATAACTCTGTGCTGATGTGCTCTGAAAATGCAGAGACTCAGCTCCTCACTCTGCTTGCTTATCACCTAAAGTGGGCTGGTATGGAAAGAACGTTTTGGCTTTGAATCTAAATGCAAAGGCAATAGACAAACATCCAAGAAAAAGCCAGTGCTTCATGGGAAAGCAATCAGGTCCGTAGTTTCTCAGGCTCACTAAAGGACCACTGGCATTCAGTTTTTGGGAAGAGCTGGTTTGTTTGCTTTTCTCTATTTGATAGAACAAGATCAGATGCTTTCATGTTATGCTCAGGTGTTCAAATAGATGACCTCTCTCTGCTCAAGGGGGAGCCCTTCAGCCACTAGAAACACTCTAGAATTTGAGAAGTTACAGAAGGAAACTTGGGATTTGAATCCAGCTCATCTAAACACCCACCATCACACCTTTTTCCAGAGCAGTATGGCTCTGGGACTCTGTAGGGTTCTGAAAGCTCTCATCTTGATCTAATTTGGCACACACATCAGTTGGAAATAACTCCTGGGATGTCAGTAGTAGTTACTTGTAGCCGTGTCCATTATATTACGAACACCATGTGTCCAAAACAAGTATGAAACACTTCCAGAAACCATTCTTCTCTCTGTTGGAACAAAATGGCATTTCAGACTCACTCAGAACTGCCTGCTGCACAGGACCGTAAAGAATCAGTTCCCTAAGGGGAAAAGTATTCAACTTTCTGCACTTACCAGCTCAAGAAAACAAGAGATTCTGGCAATTAAGTGTTTCAGGAACAACTGAAAGCTATTGAACTCTTCCCATGAATCATAGAGTCATTTGAATTGGAAGGGCCTTTAAAGGCCATTTAGTAACTCCTCTGTAGTGAGCAGGGACACCCACAGCTCCACCAGGTGCTCAGAGCCTGGTCCAGCCTGACCTTGAGTGTCTCCAGAGATGAGCCACCCATCACCTCTCTGGGCAACCTGTGCCAGTGCCTCACCACTGTTGTAAAAAACTTCCATACAACCAAACTAAATCTCTTCCCTTTTAGTTTGAAACCATTTCCCCTTGTCCTGTCATAGCAGGTCTTGTTAAAGAGTCTGTCCCCTTCCTTCTTACAGCCTCCATTTAGATTCTGATAGGCCACCTTCTGGTCCCCACAGAGCCTTCTCCTCACCAGGCTGATCTGCCCCATCTCTCTCAGCCTACCAAAGAAGACCCACAGTTTGATTTGGACATATTCCTCTTCCAAGTCCCATAAAAACCATCAAGAACGGTACCAACAGATGATGTCCAAAGCCGCCTTTGTGAATTGGTACCCCGTTCTGCTTTGTCATCAGTCTAAAGTCTGAAGCATGCAAAAAGTAGAGACAGAGACTATGGCACAGAAAAGGATGAAGTAAGTGGGGAGTTAAACAGGATATGTTATTCCTATTTCCCATGTTGTACTGTATTTTATTTAATTTTTAATAAAGGATGGGAGACAACAAAGCTGAATAGAGCAAGAAGAAAAAACAAAGCTTGTTATCTACCTAGCAGAGGTTACTAGACTAGAGATGTTTCTGGGAGAAATGGGGAACCTGCTCTTGACCTTGTTCTAATGGGACAGCCTCACAGCTCTGCCCTGTCCTTGCCGCATTAACTCTGGATATCTTTCATCCAAGTCAATTATTTGGAACAAGTACCAGTCTCAGTTCTTCCCCAACATGAATTCTAGCTTTTCTTCACATCTTGTCAGCTCTCACACTGACTCCTCTCAGCCCCCATCTCCTGCTGCAGCAGGAGACCCTTCTCTATGCAGCACTCCCTATGCCAGGAGAGCAGACAAGAGCTGCAGCCATTTTCAGGACATGGGCTGCAAGGCAGGCAGAGAAGGGCACGTGGAGCCAGGAAACCCTTAGCTGGTGTGCTGAGTGAGCACTAAGCCTTGCTGACAAGTTCACACTCCCAAGTGGACATTTGCTTTTATTTTTAATTACACTTGAATTTCCCATGGCTTGCGTGGAAAGGAGTTAATGGCAGCTGTTTAATTAATTAATTAATACTCCAAGGAAGAAGAAGTCCTGCCATGCTCTGAACTGCATTTAGATATGTTGACTGTGCTCCAGTCAGGCAGTGAATCCAAGCAAGATCCTCGGGCTGCGAACTTCACACAGGATGCTTCAAACCAATACATACAACTGAGCTCAGGACAGTAGCTGTGGTTATGGCTATGGGTAGCTGCTTACTGCACATTTCCTTACATGTGCCAGGCAGATCAGTGCCTACAGCTATACTTTTGACAATGCTGATTTAAACCCACGCTACGGATTTCAGGGACCTCTAATGCCCTTAGAAAGAAGAGAAGCTCCTGAGGCCTCCCCTGAAATAATCTTTACCCAAGTTATGTCAGAGCATGCACATACACTCATGAATCTATCTAATAACTACTTCTGCACTGTGCACTGTATTCAGAAAACTCTGAGGAATGCAAGTAGCAGCAGCACTGAATAACAAATACGGATGGTAGCTCTGCAGCAGCTCTTCTTGTTAGCTGTCAGGAAGCTGGAGTGGCAGGTGAGCCTGCAACAAAATGAAGGGTAATGCTCTCCAAAGGGAGTGTTCTCCATCCTGTTACTGCGGCATGGTTTTCAACTTCTTTTTTCTTTTACTGCAGTGACACAATACCTCTATGAAGTGCTGCTTTACTTAATTAAGTCAAAAATGAGACAACAATGCATATTAATGAGCATCCTAATGAGCATTAATTTTTGATGCTCCTCATTAACAAGCATTATAAATTACAACAAATTTCTGTTTGACTGAATGTCAAAATTTGGACGAGCGGTGGCTTAAAACTGTAAATCTGAATGCTTCCCTGGGGGATTAGAAGGCTACACATAAATACTCCAAGAGCTTGGAATGTCAAACAGGAAATATAAATGCTGCAACGGGCTATCTTCCACTGCCCTTCTACACATGTCTAGTGAAATAGCACTCGTGTCTTTCAAATAGAGGCAATTTAGATTCAGAGAATGAAAAAAAGTAGCACCTAGCTCTTAAATGGTAAAAGCGGATTACTCTGCTGGCACTGAAAGCAACAGATGTCTTGTTATTGAAAGCTGTGCATAAGCAGAGGTGCACTCACCCCTCTGAACTGCATTAGTGCAATCAAACATTCGAGCTCACAGGGCAAGGTATAAAGCATAAACAAATATCTTTAAAAGATGAACACTTTAAAGAAAAATAAAAATAAAGAACTCGAGAGCACACAACACAGTGATAAGACGACTTCTCGGTGAACAAACATATGTATATAATCCATGCAGCTATTGTTACCAGGGGTTTCTAACAACTCGAGCAACATGGTTTTGTCACCTAGCAGCTCTTCCAAAATATACTCCCAGTGCCTCTGAGTCACTGCTGCATTTTGCTCCTTTACAGATAATCAAAGTAGCTCTTGCTTTTAGGCATTTCTACCTTGCTTTTGCGTTCCAGTTCTATCACAATCAAGCACTACTTGAAGGTGATAAACATTACACACCAAGGCAGTCTCATTTGTGCTTCTCATGCCTTGTTGTTTCAGAAGGAACAAACTCATAGCGTAAGACCTGCAGTAGTAAACAAATACAGATAACAAATCAAGTGAGGAGAGGTAAAGTTGCAGAAAGAATAGAGTCTGGCCTGCTGTGATTTCACCAGAAGCTCCAAAAGTTTGCTGCTACGCTTCACCATACCCATCTAACTATCCTCCAGGCATGAGATTCCCATTCAAAACCGTACTAAAATGAGAATAAGATGGTACTTGTGACATAATTAATATAACCAAAACTGAGGTGAAAGAGGAATAAAATCAGTTTCATTAAAAGCTCAGCTTCCTGAAATTCTTTTGCAGAGTATTCAAAAATAGTTTGAAGAGATTTTAAAGTTTTTTAGTATTTTCCTCTAAATATCATTAAAATCACAGTAGTTACATTTCACTTTATCAAAATATGGTATTTCTTAAGGGACAAGAAAATAATGTTCATATATGCCCCCCCTCCAAAATAACACATTATTCAATAAACTGCTTTCCCTGACCAAGACACTGATCAGTCCATCATAGATTGACCTTGTAGCAATTAAAGCACCAAGGATGGGTTTCCGTTTTCCTGAAGCAGACAGCTGAAACAGGACTCATAAACTATACCCCACAAGTGCCTGTCCATTGAATCCAGAGAGACTAGGGGGCCCCATCTGTATTAAACAGGTAAAGACGTAAAACAAATCCCACCAGTAGCACAGAAGTGATTGTTCTCTATAAAGGAAATGCAGCCAGATTTTTAGTGCTATCTTATTCGTCTGTAAAGCTGAACTCAGAAAGTCGGTACATAGGAGCTCTAGCCAAACAGGTGACAAATATATATTTCACATGATGTGTGAAAATGAAAAACATTTGGGAAGTGCCTGTGAGGCACCATCTGCAGCCATTACACTGAGCTGGAATAACCACTGATACTCTTGATTACCCAAGTAATCCAAGGTGTGCCCACCTGTGCCTGGTGTCCATGCCCAGCAGGGCTGCAGGACCCTGCAAGGGACGACTGGGGCTGCCACAGATCCATCCCAGCTGTCCCAGGTGATTCCAGCTGCCCCACTACAGGGCATGGCTGTACCCATCAGCTTTTAATTGGCAGTAAACTAGATCTCCCCAGGTCAAAACTGTCTTGCTCATGACAGTAACTGCCATGCAATACCCCTATCTGTCTGTACTGTCCAGCTTTTTATGTTATTTTCTCCCTGTCTGTTGAGGAAGGGAGCAAGCAGTTGGGCGCCTTCTGCCAGCCAGCCACAGCCAAGCCACCACACCACAGCGTGCAGGGTTCTGCAAAACTCTGCTTCCTGCTGCTTGGTGTTACAGCTGCTGCTGACACTCCACAACAGCGTTCCCCTCATTACTTAATTTAATAGGTATTCCTCTGCCCATGCTTAGTTGAACAGACTCCCTGTACTGCTCTCACCACTGCTAATAAATTAGAAGATGGGCATTAAAGAAAACATCCACTACTGTCCTCTTTCTTCAACAGCCACTCCTGAATTGCCAACTGGTTTTCTCTGTGATTGCTGACACTTTAAACAGCACAACTATTTCTAACACTCACACTAAACCAACCTGGATGTTTTATACCTGCTGAGCATCCTGTGGTCCTATTTTTCCAGCTGGGGAGGTGAAAACAATGTTGGCATTTTCAAGTGATCCATCACAAATTTTCATTTCTATTTTCAGCTTGCTTTCTATTGGTATGGCTTTGATTTCTACTTTGATGCTGTTTCCAATGATCAAAATAAGAAATACAGCCTTTTACTGACATCTTTCAAAACCATCTTCAAATTATGCTGTTTCAGCATCACAGCAGGAAAACTCAGAGAGATCTTCTGTTAGTATTTACACTGCAGGCTCGAAGTTTAAAAAATGGATTATTTTACAACCTTTGTTTGGGTCAGGAATATAATCTGTAATTGGCAAATAATGACATGCTTATTTTTTTGTAAAAGTGAACGATAACTGGCAAATGGATTTTCAAAATATCTTCCATCAGAGTATTATTATGGGGGGTTAACTATTTTTCTTTTTGAATCGGTCAAACTGTCCAAAAGGGTTTCTCATTTTTGCATGGATGAAACCAGAATTGGTGTACCCTCCAGCAGATGGCTATTTTATCTGCTCAAGGTGTGATTCACCACCTGTGAAAGAAATAGGAAAGTTTGGGAAAGGGGAATGAGGATTCTCCAACAGGAGCAAAGTCTCTTCAGGATCCCAGGAAATTTCCCAAACCACCCAGTAAACATCAAAGTAGCACTTGTGCTTATTCCTTGGAAGTAACATTAAACACCTCTGCAAGAAAACAAACATATTTTGTCTTGATCAATGGATTTGTGCTATTTGGCATAGCTCAGAAAACTTCAGAAACCTCTGTCAACACAGGCAGGAATCCATCTCTGACACACTGAAATTCATCAGTTGATATATTTCAGGAACAGCAGACTACTCAGTGAATAAGGAGTTGATTGAATGGTCACAGAGTGTTGTGGTCAAAATCTCTACGTCCAGGTGGAGGCTGGAAATGAGTGGGCTCTGCCTTGGGACTAGTACATCTTTATCAAAGACCTGTACAGTAAGACTGAGCTTGCCCTCCGCTGATGACAAGAGGCTGAGAAGGAAGGCCAGGTTGCATGGGGCCCTGGGCAGCCTGATCTACTGGGTGGTGACCTTGTCCATGGCTAGGATTTTGAACTAGATGATCATTAAGGTCCCTTCCAACTCAGGCTATTTTATAATTCTAAGAGAGCACTGGCAGTGCCAGCATCCCCTCTTTCCTTGCACTCCAGCATAAATTGCGGTCAATCACAGCATACCAAAGCTTGGGCATCCTGCCCAGGACTAAAGGGGGCTGGCTGACCCACTGGGCAACCATGAGGCCTTTCCCCAGAGGAGCAACCATGCAGTGTGATGTGGGGACAGGGTGATGCAGGAGCTGTGAAGAGGAAGGGAAATGACAGGAATTACCACCTGCCTTACGAGAAAGACAGCCTGCTCCCCTCTGCCAGTCCATAGCAGTGGCAGCATCTACAAAGTTACTGTCAGCCTGATATTTGAAAGCCCTACTACCCTTTTGCCTGGTGCAGGCAGCAGGAGTAATCCTCATCCTGCCTTGCCTCAAATTCAGCAGAGCCCCACAGCAGCAAGCAGTAAGCTTGCATGGCACTGTATGTCTGAAATTAGCTTTTGATACTCAGAAACAAAGGGCTCAGTTGTGCACTCCAAGCGCGTACCCCTCAAAACTTGCCAGCAGGCTGCAAGGGCCAGGGGAATGGGACCAGAATCAATACTTGCTGCTGTTTTCACCTCACCCCACTTAAACACATTTATGGTCAGTAGCAGAGGTTTACTCTCACTATAGTCACTGGGAAGATACAAATAAACTTTAATGAATATTGCCACTGCCCAGGTCAACAGATAAATGATTCTGTTATTTAACATAGCTCTCAGAGCTATATCTAGAAGTGGAAACCTACATTTTATACCTCCTTGTTCACAAACAAATGTTACAATGAAATTTAGCTTGCTATTGGCGGCATTTTGTGAGTTAAAGGGATAAACCCCATTAATTCTCTGCTGATAAAATGTTATTGAACTCACTGTAATGTCTATTTTTCCTTTGCCAAAATCCCTGATTCCTTTTTGTCCTTGCTACTTCCTCAGTGCTATTCCCTTACTGTAGGCTACATAAAATCAAAGCCGACTATCCAGGCAGCAGAATATTTCCTTTATTGAAAAATCTCCCGTATTTTCAGTTTATAAACTGTCAGCCTGCAAGGGACAACTGCTCACAGCCCATTCCACACAATAACCATTCTTTGCAGGGCATGGCAGGTTGCAAGAAATGCCCCCTCAATCTTACATCCTTCCCACAGCTTCCAAACAGTAAAATTACTCTAAAGAAATACTAGGCTTTCTAGATCAAATGATTTCACATGAACAGTTTTACACAAAACCATCTTCTAAGCTAAAAAATATATATATTTTAAATATTATAATATTCTGCTTTAAGATATGAGACCAAATGGTTGGGCTAGTAGGTGAGACCACTGGGAACCAACCCAAAATTGATGTATCTGATTTCACTTGCCAAGCTGAATGACAAGCTGAGAATTGAGGCAACCAATTTCAATTTGAAAATAGCTGCCATTCCCTCTTCTCATGATGTAGAGCAGAATTAAGAAAAAGCAGCACCCATCCTTCCTGAGAGACAGTGCTGTTAAAGCCACCCACCCCACTTACAGAGATCTTCAAAACAGCATGGTGTAAAAGCTGACTTCTGCCTGGAGAGCATGAGCCTGTGCTGGTAGAAAAGAATGCAGTTCACAACTCCAACAACAGGACACCGAATGGAAAATATTTGTTAAGAGTGAGGAACTAATGTAAGGAGAAGATGATAGGACAGCCAAGGTGGAAAGGAGGAACTTGAACAATTTTGCAAGAACTGAGTGCTTTTCTTTATTTAATATATTTATTCACGAGTCAGGATACTATTAAGAGTGTGCTAATGAAAAATCATTAGCTGATGATGTCAGGTTAGGAGATCTGATCAATACAAAGGAGGAATGGAACATCACACAGGAAGAGCTACAAGATCAAAGCTGAATTTAAGAACAACAACGGTTTTGATTAAAGTAGAAAATTAACATCAAGAGAGGTTTAAGAAAGAGAAAAGCCTGGGTGTGTGACTACAGAAACAGCCAGCACGGTGCTAGCATGGCTCCACCAGCCAGCTCAGCAGGGACACAGATATACTAATGAAACTCTCCAAGCACAGGAGAGAACGCAAAGCTGAGAATAACACTGGTTAACTTTAAACTGGTCGTTAAAGGAAGTGTCTTGTGGCTAAGAGCTACTTTTGCCCCCAAAATAAATGGGTACATAAAGAAAACTCTAGAAAAGTCTTCAAAATAATGGCAACAGCAAGAAGGAAAGTATCCTAAGACTGAGTTTAACATATTTCTGAATGGGATTATTTCATCTGACACGAAATGAATGATAATTTCCTGCTCTGGCCAGCAGGTGGGCAGTGCTCTGGGAAGCACGTCCCAGCCCAGAGCTCCTGTGCTCCAATGGCAGGAGTCACCTTGAGTTGGATGATGCTGCACGATAAGGGCCCAAGGGAATTCATCATATTTAATATTAAAGACTTTACTTTGACACAATTTCAATTGACTGCAACAAATCAAAGCAAACTCTGCAATAAATGTCTTCATAATGCCTTTGCTGTAGCTGTACTCTGAAAGTCCAAAATCAATAAAAACAAAATGGTGACATATGTTTGTATTATTTGAAAAACTAAATGCGTGCAAGGGGATCTGTCACTGCAGGATTAATAGAGTACAAGATGTTCTGTTTGTTGGGCAGCTGATTGTCTGTCTCATAATATGAATTTTGAAAAAGCTAGGGATTTCTGCTAGTGCATTTGCAGGTTTATGCTGAATTTCACATTAACAATAAATCATCCTGTATGTATAGCTCTCTTTTTCAATTTACTGCTACATAACTTCATCAGTTCACACAGGGAATAGGGCCATACGCATAATGAGTAAAAATCTGATAATAAAATATTAAGTAAGACAACGAAACAAAAACATCTGAAATATTAATACCAAGGCTCTAGAATACCCCTCATTGCCATTCAGCACACATTTGGTGTGCACATACGTCTTACATGTTGGTGGAATGACTGAGAGAATGCCAGGTAACATGCTCTAATGACTGCAAAGCAATATACTCAGAATTAAGAAATCCATTTAACAATGATGTAAATAAAAATAAGATGCGTTCTGTTGTGAGTTGAAAGACAGTATTTTTGTTCTAGTTTGTTTAGCTCCCACTGAGGAAGTAATTTTTCACTAGGTTAGTACCCTTCAAAACTGAACTCAAATTTATTTGTGAAGACTGATCCTTGGCTGTCTACATGGCTGTTCTGCTGGGCTGTTACAGGAAAGTCCTTGTGGTGCCGGACACTTGCATAGCCAGCATTAAGCCTGTACTTAAGCATTGCCTTGACTTCAGGCAGTTCTTTTCAGAAGGCATAGAAACGTATGCTTAATTTTAAAATTAAGCATATCAGCATATGCTGATATGTGTTTGACAGTTAAAAGAACTTTCTGCATATATCTATGCATAGTCTGCAGAAATAAGGGCATATACTTTTGTCCTAGCTTTCTGGGGACCTTCTGCAGATTCAGACACTGAAGAACAGGAATTAATCCAGTCTAAGATTCATTTTTTACATGCATCTATATTCAAAACCCATAGGCAAGACCTTTTCAAGACCGAGTGTTTTCATGATTCCACAAAATGCAGCTCTCCCATCCCATGTGTCATGCAAATAGGCTCATGAATCGAGTAATTCTCCTCAACTAACCAGGATCGTATTTACTTAACTGATGTGAAAAGACAAAGGAAAATATACTGCTCAACGTGTGCAAAATTTATGGTAACATCATGTGTTTAACAATTTTATCCAAGTTTCAATCTGGGACAAAACAAATATGTTCACATAATCCCAAGCCATATTATAGTGGTTGCAATGCAGTAAGCAATGTAAAATTTTAATTCATCATTAGTATTCATCATTCATCACAGTACACATACAGGTTTTGTTTTTAAATAACAATATGCAAAACTTTCAGAGTCATTAACAATTTAATAAGCTGTTTAAACAAGAGAACACTTTGAAATGCTTGATCTGACTGTGTCTATGCTTTCCACGCATCGTGCAATAATTTATTATCATTTTCACAAATTGCTTGTCAGCTGGAAAAAAAAAAAACAGAACTGTTCTGCAATTATCTCCATTCCAGAAAGTCTCTATATTAACTTTATATCAATGCATACAATAAGTATATGGATACAGATCAAATATGTTTTCCATTAACAAAATGTTAATTGCCCTTTCCATGTCATAAAGACTTGCTGATTACCCATGGAAATTCTACTGCAAGATCACAGAACACCCCGTATCCTACTGCCAGGTCTTAAGGCAGCAGTATCTACATGTTCTATGCAGTAACACACAGAGTCAACAGCTGTAACGACTAAGTAGAACAAACTAGGCTTGGCAGCATAAAGTCAGCTGCAGGACACTGCTCATGCTTCTCAACGTTTTGAAAAGATCATTTTATATCTTCACCTGCAACTGAGGAACTGCCTACCTCCAACTTGGGCAGGGAAGGAGGATAAATCGTAACGTGGTTGATCTTCTGCATTTTGATACTCCCTTGAGATGGAGATGCATTAGCATAACATAAACTCTCTATATGTGTGTCTTGAAAAAGGGATTCATGAGCAGAACTAGTGAAACAATTCCCTTCCCTCTAGAAGACCGAGATTAAATGGTGTGCTATGAATCAGGGCTCTGCTTTCTCTCTAATTCTGCCTAAACTCAGTCACAATTTGAGGTGAAGTCTGTGACCCGTGCTCAGAAAAAAAAAAGGAAAAAAAACTACAGAAAACAACAGTTGGCGTGATTACTATGACTAAAGAAATACAGGGCTAAAATTTGATACTTTGCTCTAGCTTATATCAGGGCATTGCCACGATGTAAAGCCAAATCTCTTAACTCTGGGATTCTGAGCATCAATTTGACCAACACCAGAACTAGCTCCTTCCACATCTGCCTTTATTACCAGAGCATAACTTTCCTTGAAGCTTGCCTCTGGCCTCCACTTCTACAAGTAGCCCTTTTACAGCTTTCTGTTATGCCAAATACTATTTAGTCAATAGAGGGCAAGTCTTCCAGCATTTTGAAGTTTAATACCAATGTCCAAGTCCTTCTTCCAAGACCAGCTGACAAGTAGTCATCACCATTTTACACTGAGACTTGCATTCTGTTTTTCTTGCATTTTCAATTAATCACTGACACAATGTTAAGAAGAAAGAGAGCAAATCTAACATTTGACCCCATCTATTTCAATATCCAACCTGTACTGCATCAAGTGAAACCTCCTATGGAAGCCTGCGGAGAATACAACAGTTGACCTCACCCAAATTTGTGTACCTGAATACTCACAACTTAGTAATTCAGTTCAAGTTCTATTTTCTGTGATTGTTAATAAAACTTTATTTTATAAGCATAAACTTTTGTAATTTTTAACTGCAGGGGCAACAACAGTGCTTGCCAGGATACTGCCAGTCTCTAAATGCTCATGCTGGCACAACACAGCAGTTTTGCGTTGTATCTTGTTCCCAGACTCACATTGCTTTGTTTTACTTTACTGAAGTATGAGAATGCACATAATTGACCGGCCACAGCAAAGAAATCTGCTGAGAGTTTGAACTTGGGTTTTGAAAATGCAGGTTAAGGAAGAACCTACACATCTCCAAGCCTGTACCACTGAAAGCGTGATTCTTGTGGTTTGGGATAGATTTGCAAGATGGCTTTGACATTCTGTAAATACCCCCAGCCATGCACTGAGAATTATTCCATGCATTTCACATCCAAGATCCTACAGCTTTCCAACATGAAGAGCATGTAGTATTGCATATTAAGTTGAAATAATAGGGCTCTGAACTCCCATTGCCTGCCATTTGAATTGCAGAATTACTACAGAATGAAAACCTTTACAGATCAAAAAAGTTTAGTCCTAATTAGGACAGCCTATTAAAATAGGGTGACATCTACTAGCAAAATTAAACAAAGAAAAGAAAAGTAGCTCTTCTAATAGAAACAAGGAAGTGAATATAGTTAATGTTATTACCAGCAATGAAAAATCATAGAATCACAGAATGGCCTAGCTGAAAACAACATCAAAGATCATCTACCACTAGATCAGGCTGCCCAGAGCCACATCCAGCCTGGCCTTGAATGCCTCCAGGGATGGGGCATCCACAACTTTCTTGGGCAACCTATTCTAATGCATCATCACCCTCTTATGAAAAACTTCCTCCTAATATCTAACCCAAAAATTGTGGTAAAAAGATTTGTAGGCATGATAAGTGAAGAGCTTGGAAGAGAAACATTGGCCCAAAGGTAGAAAGATGTCCACCAATAGAACAAAGTACACCACTTGCAGTGCACATCCTTTAGGTTTCAATACACACTCTGGACTCAACAGTAAATTACCATTATGTCATGGACAAACTGCACAGAGTCCTGGTAAGAAATGTACAGCAGATGAAAATAAAATAATAGACTATCTGTCATTAAGGATTCCAGCATTCACAAACGAGGATCAACTTCATATGAAGCACTGATGAAAAACAGCTGCCTTAGAAGAACTAAGGTCTTACTCAGATTGTAAGAAATGGTATTTATTTCAGATGCTTTGGGAAGATCTCTAAAGACAATGTGGTTACAGAAATGTTGGTTCTTAGTTAACACTGTATGTTTTTGCTCTCATTTCATCATAGTTGATTCATAGCATCTCTGGCCATTACGGGTCTGTTTTTCACTACACAGTGTACCATAATCTCTCATTAATACCAGTGAGATGCACTGAAGTTTCAAAAAGCATTCTGCATTTGGCAGGTATAGGAAAACTTGGCAAAATGAGCACTGAAGGAATAGTCTTTCAAATAAGGCCTGCAGCACTCCACGCTGTAGTTGCTTGTGACATGCTGCTCGTATGGCTTGCTGAATCCTAACCATAAACTTCATTAAATATGATTCCCTACAGAGAAGAATAAGCATGCATCTTACCTACATACATTATAATTTTGAGGCCAGCTGAGGATTTACGAGAGACAACTCCAGCTGGGTTGGGAAGGTAAAGCAAAATGAAGAGAGACAGAAGCAAAGTACTGCATTGCTAATGCAGTAGCATCCTCTGAACAGATCAAAATGAGCTTGAAAAACAAATGCAAATCTGAAAGCACAGAGTAAAGCTCTAGATCTTGGCCCTTACATATGAGTTACATCATACGAGGGAAGTAAAATATCATCTTGACCTACATTGCTTGCCATGCCATTCATTATCATGGTGTTGTAAGACAAGAGCTGGGACAGATTCAGCCCTATGCGTGTTGTCATCCAAATGAGTGAGTACATAAATTCTGATATTCTATCTCCATTTGAACGCTCAAGTGCCACCAAACTGGCACATTTGTGCCTTTCACTTTTTCACCAATATGCACAAGTGGGAATCCTCGGGCACCCACATTTACAAATTAAGCAAATATTTTTCTGTAACAAATAATTTCATACTTGGAAATTATGTTAAAGCAAGCTATAAACAAAGCCTACCAGGGCACTACAAATTTACTGCAAAACAAAAACAACATTAAACTACAAAACAATGAAAAAAATAACATCATTTCCCATATGCTCAATGTGTCAACAGATATACAGTCCTTTAGGTAGCAATAGTACTAATGAAAAGTCAGCTGGGACAAATGGCATGTTTCTGTTTACTATTAGCATTATTTAAACTAGATGTAAGGTGTGAATAGGGCTTTAAAAATAAGTAAAAGTGTGACTGATCCCTGCTCTGAAACATATGTGATCTGAAGTAGAAGAATCTGTGGATAACAACTTTCAACTTTTTGCAGTGTGGAAAAACATTACAACAAAAAACACGTTTCAAAGTTTTTGTCTATGAGGGGAAAGTTTAATTCACTATTTCTTCCTTTTATTACAGCAATGGGTTCTGATGAATTCCTCCACTACTACAGCTGAAGCTGCAGACAGGACTATCTCCAATTCTACCACACAAATGGAAAACAAGGAGAAGTGCCATAAAACAGAACAAGCTTCAGATCTCATCTATCAGGTGCCAACAGCACACTGTGGATATATTCCTGAGGAACTCATGTGGTCTGAGCCAGTTTCCAAGTCAAGGCAAGTCTCCTATGGTTAAACTATGGGGCAGTATTTTATTAACCACAAATCAGTTATTGCTGCAAAAAGCATCAAATCCTGCCTACCAATGAGACCTGTTCTGAGCTGATGCATGAGCTGCCTGGCTTGAGCCTTCAAGGGGCTGTGGAACAAACCCTCAAGACTGCTGCTTGCTGTCAGCCCAGCAGACCAACCCCGCAGGGCCCCTCCATGCCTGCTGCACTCAGGGACAAGAGCAGAGCAGGCAGCCCCAGAGCCAAGGGAGCAGGTGGCAGCAGCACAAACCTCAGCAAGCAGCGTGTGTTGGAACAATCCAGTTTGTTAAAACTGAATTGCTCAAATACCTGGTAAGGCTTCACCTGGTGATCCTACCACATCCAAGCTGGTCTTTCCATTTGCTTGTCTGTGTGGTGAGTAGATGACAAAGTCCTGATGAAGGACTTTGGGGACAAGGGGAATGGTTTTAAACACAGGAAGGTTTAGGTTGGATACTAGGAAGAAGTTTTTCACTCAGGGAGTGGTGATGCACTGGAACAGGTTGCCCAAGGAGGCTGTGGATGCCCCATCCCTGGAGGCATTCAATGCCAGGCTGGATGTGGCTCTGGGCAGCCTGGTCTGGTGGTTGGTGACCCTGCACATAGCAGGAGGGTTGAAACTAGATGGTCATTGTGGTCCTTTTCAACCAAGGCCATTGTATGATTCTATGATTCAAATCTCTGCCTGTCATGGGAAATATCCAAAGATCTTCCAAATATACACAAATGAGTTCCTGATGCCCCAGGGCATATCAGGATGCAAAGAAAACAAGTTCTACAGTTTTCTGAGAAGAAGCAAAGGGCATCAAATGCTAGGAAAAAGCATGGTGGAAGTACAGACACAACACATCTTTCTAGATCTGTATGCATAAATATCAGGAAACAAAAGCAGTACACTAAGACTCCTAAACAGAATTCCTCTTCTGTTATAAATCCTTTTTTTTTTTTTTTTCCCCAATATTTATCCAACTGCAAGCTCTGACAGTACCTTCTAAATGAAGTAATTTGTTTTAATTATCAAATTTACAAGACCAAACAAACTAGCAAATAAGCTTAATAGCATATTGGCAGTTATTAGATTGTTGACGAAGAGAACGGATACAGATACAGTGACAGCATTAAACTGAACATCATATCTCATAGAAACATCTACAAAACAGGTGAACACAAGAACCTAACACTATGTTCCCATGTCAAATTAAAACTTTTTTTTGTTTGTTTCCAAAGATTTGTTATGCAGTATTCTTAGCATGCATCACAAGACCTCCTCCCCCCTTCCACCAGCTCTGCTAGAGCTGAATGAAATAATACCAAGAAAGGAATTTGCCTCAGGTTATTTTATGCAGCCTTTTTGAAGGCTAAGGGCAAAAATACAAGCAGGCCTATGAAGAATTTACAATAAGCTGACTGACACAGTTAAGAAAACTTGGAAGTGTTCATCTAATGAGCAATACATATAACTGCTAAAACCTGAACCATCAGCACCTCTGTTGGGATCTTCTCTCTTCCTAGCCCAGTAATTCTGATGTGCTCAGACTGACATCTACCTTCCTCCATGCTTTTTATACACTGAAAGTTACTTTATTAACATTAAAAGACTCCTTCCAACAACGGTGGCCACCAAGTCCATTTTCACATGGATTCACAGCTCCTGGAGCTGATTTCCCTGGAGCTGAACAGCCCGAAAAGTAGCAGGGATCCCCTGGGCTGGGGCTGTCAATCAATACAGCTCCCATGTCTTACACTAGCAGTTCACACCTATCTAAGAGTCCACCTCACCTACCAACCTGCCCTACCACCTTGGTTGAAATTCAGTGCACAAAGAAATAATTCACATTTACAGAAGTACAATACATAAAAATTAATTAAAACATTAAATCTTTCTAAAGAAATGTGATGTACACAATTAAACTCAGCATTTAGTATAGGGGAATAATCCCTTCAGACAAAGGTCACTGGTGCGGTGATGAACATCTTTCAGGTCTTCCAAACAATGCTATCATTCTTTTGTCCACCTCATTAATATCCTCCCCCACAGCCTGCATTACCTAGTTCACACTACTAGAAACACTGCTTTCAGCAATGCCTATGTGTGCTGATTTTATTTCTCTCAGCAATTTCCTTACCAGATACCATATGCACGTGTAATGTTATTTCAGCTCAGATTTACACAGCACCTCTGATATTTCCCACATGCAAGTGTACGTCTCTGAATTGGATTTCCGAATATAACAACAGAACATTCCACATATAAAAAAGCTTGTTTATTAGCACCATAAAATTGTCAGTCGTTTATGCCCCACTTGTAAATACCAGGCCACATTAACATAAACTTGCCAAATGCAGAACAGGGGGGAGAGTGGGTGATCTTCCCTGCGATCCTTCAACAGGAGAGCGAAGCATAAATAAAAAGTGAGCGTGGTGGGAAGTGCTACTGTTAGTTCTAGTAATTCTACTCCAGCTCAGAGGAGCAGACTCATGGCCCGAAGGACATGAGCGTGCACAGCCAGCATCCCTTTATTTACTGCCCTGAGTCCCTGCCATGCTCACTAGCTTGACTTCACAGGAGAGCACGTTGGCTCATCTTGTGCAAAGATATACATATTTTAGATGCTGACTACTCTCCTTGTCAGATTCGAGACCTAATCAATCCCTTATGCTATAACCAGGTGTAAGTCATAAAGAGGTTGTTATTAAAAAGTTTTATAGAGTGAGAAGCTTAGGTACTCAAGCAGGAGAGAGGTTTTATAAACAGCCCACTGTGCCGTCATGGTTTCAGGCACTGATGCCAAGACTTCTACCCTGTGGCCAGTTTTAAGCATATTTCGTTATTCTCAATCACTGGTCTTGAATTCTAGAGTTACTTCTGCTGCTGGCTTATAAAAGCCAAATTCTCCATCCACAGAAAGATCCAAATAAGACTTACCAGAACACTTTGGCTTGGAGGCCAGCAGTGACAGTCAGCGGCACCACAGCACTGAATTTGACTTTGCACACCTGTTTCGGTGGTAAGAGAGTGAAATGTAGAATGACTACAAAACTTCTACAGACTGTGCTCTGTGTGAAAAATGTGACTGTAGACAGTGAGTTACTCTAAAAATGAAAATATGAGCAGCAAAAGAATACAAAAAATCAAAAATAAAGTATGGACTTTATGTTACCAAAATGTCAAAGCAGCAACAAACATCCTCGATGAATTCATGAGTGCTTGCAAGCTTATACTTATTTCAGGTTATTTTTCAGTATAGCTTAAATCAATGGAGTATAACTTAACCTTAAACTAGAAAACCAATGCAGATTTATCTATCACTTGCAAAAGAAAAAAAAAAAAAAACAACTAAATAAATTCAGTAAGTTATTGCAAAGGCAAAGTTAGAGCCACCCTGCCCACACAGGACAGCACTGCTCCCTGAGCTCCTCCTGCTCCCACTGGCTGCTTGTCCCCAGGGACCACCCTGTGTCACTTTCTAAGCAGCAACTGCAGAAGCCTCTGTGTTCAAAACCCGAGGAAATCCCTTAATAAGGGGAATTTATATGTGCATACTGCAGCTGCAGTCCATGTTCAAGCTGCTCACTTACAAATTTCCTGCTACATCCTCCAAATTCCAGCAAGCTATTATCTTAAGCTCTGCACAGCAAGTCCAGCCTTTGGTGGCATCTCACTCTGCTATTTTTGTCCTAGGTGATACTGCCTCCCTTGTCATTTATCAAAGTAATCATGACTCAAAGGACCCAGTTCCCACCCACACAAACAGAAAAAAATTTAGAGCAAGACAGGATACCAGGTATCCACAATGCTGTTATTATTATCTTGATAAAATAGCAGGGACACACATTCTGCCTGTCACAATTAAGGTGATAAATGCCTGCTTCTTTGAGGCTTGTTTGAAAGTCAATTATGCAGATTATTTCTAGAATACAGACAGATGGTCTTTTCCCCCATATGAGACAATCAAGTTGAACTTTGATATGTGCATAAAAATACTGTAATTTGTCAAGCTCCAATGGGGCCATTTTATCACAGATAACCAAAAGACTATATGGATTTTTGTATTTGCCTCTTTTCGATTAACACAGCCTATGTTCCTTTTTATTCAGAATTTTTTTTTTAATGGAAGCTTTGCTATGTTTCATCTTGAAGCCAAATATTGATCTTTCGGTCGAGTCTTCAGGTTTTGATTAACGCAAAAGGTTGCCAAGCAAGCAGCTTTTTGTTTGTTTTTTGCTAATTTTTTTTTATTCACTTGCCACAGTAAATCTTGCTTTTATTGTCCCACCACTGAAAAGAAAAAATGGATTTATTCGAGCACCTAAATAATTTACAATACAGAGCTTTTTGGAAAGACTGATGCAATGCTGACCTTTGTTTTCCCCCTACTCTAGTTGACAATAGAAAATTTTTGATTGACTTGAAAGGAATAGAAAGGAAGAAGATTGATTTTGACATGTTAATGATGGTTTAATGCAACAAAAGCTTTAGAAAATGAGTGTTTAGTAAGGAGCTTTTTTAACAAAGCAAAAACAAGCTGTTGTAAATACAAAAATTGCCATCAATATTTTTCTCATAATTTTCATTCTCTAACAGGTTGAATTTTGTGCTCCCATTTAAGAAACAAGTTAAATTTATTTTTGATGCACAAATATTCTGGCTGCCTAAATTCCACTTCATCCATAGTCCATGCTTATCAAATCCACAGTAGACTTGATATGCCAAAGCACACAGATCCTGGCAAATGTAGGAAAGAATATTCTGAAACAGAAGATGAGGGGACCAATATCTTGTTTCTTGTAGACGTTTTTTATATCCTCGTGTTGAACAACTTTGGCTCCCACACAAATGCAACCAAATCAAAGACCTGGCTCCAATCCAACTGAGCCCAGGGAGGGCTTAAGCCTGCTTCCAAAGCAGTGCAAAACCCCATGAAGGTATAAATATTGATAAATATTTGAAGTCCACAGCATGTAGAGTCAATAGTAGATACTGTCTTACCTGTCTGAGGTTTAATGTCAGACAACACAAGATTAATAACACCTGCCTAATCAAGGAGCGTTTCAAGGTCTCCAATGAGAACTGCAACAGAAAGACAAGATATTAATTGAAGGGAACTTTTTGGATACTAGAAGTCTTCCTTGACACCACTGTCTAGAGCCTATAGTACAAATCACTGCTGGACACAGACATATACAGTTAGATCCAGATGGACATTAAGGCAACGGGTATTTTGGCAGAACATTTTACCAACTTTCACTGTAAGATACGTCAGATGGATTATCGTGGTTCATAAGGAGACATGGATATCAATCATCAAAACCCACATTTCAGCAAAATATTCAATACAAGCTTAAAATAACTCTTCTCAATCTATTAGCCAAAGTACTTGCATTACCTACAAGTTTCTGCTTAGCCCCTCTCAAAAAACATATACTGACTTCTTATGCAGTGCTTTAAACTCAACCACACACCAGAAAGCTGCTCACACAGTATTAACGCCACCAAATCTGACCCCACAAAGCTTCCAAACTGCACAACACTGCAAAAATCTACCAGTCATTCAGGGCAGAGGCAGCTGCTGCTGAATGCAGCAATCATTTTGCCTTTCTTTTTTTTAAAAAAATTTCTCCAGACAAACCAAAAAGAAATGGCTCCATATCAATAAAATGGTATGTCAATTTGGTAATAAATATTCAGCTTTTCTCTTGGGAACTTACTGCTTCATTCTAGTTCTGATGGAACATATTGCCAGCCAGCACTCAGGGGCCCAGTATTTCACGTTATTATACATCTGCCAGATATTCATGTCCACTCTCTCCACGTGAGAAGAATAATGTGTTGATCTACGTGTGGAAGACAAGAAGGTGTTCAGGAGCAGTCAGCATACATTAACCAAAGAAAAATCATGTTTAAACAACCTGATTGCTTTCTACAGTGGGACAAACAGCCGGGATCAGTGGCACAGTGTCCAGCTGGAGGCCTGCAGCTACTGGTGCTCAGCAGGGGTCGATGCTGGGTCCAGTATTATTTAATTCATTCATCAGTGACTTGAGTAAAGGGATAGAGGGCCTCATCAGCAAGTTTACCACTGCATGAAAAATCCAGGAAAGAGAATAAGGGCACAAAATTCAACTCATACATGAAAAAGTACGTTGCAGCAGCACCATTGTATTTTCCGGGGAGCAAGCATGAGAAACAAAAGGCTGAACATATGCAAACGGAAAGACTATGTGATATGGCAGATGAAAGTTCTTCAAATTATTTTTAAAAGTATTCTGTAAGTGGGAGAAGATGCGAGAGACAAGGGTTTTCAAAAGAAAAAATTGTTATCATGAAGTGAAGGAATCAAAAAATTGTTGAACCTTGCACATTCTTAAAGCTACTCACGCAATTTTCAATTGTGCTTAAGTTTACAAGGACAAATCAGACCTTTGAAACTAACAATTCCATTTTCAAGGGTGTCCATGAAAGACTGAAGCCATATACAAATAAGTTACAGGATACAAAAGAAAGCCACGTAAATAACAACAACAACAAAAAAAACCTCAGGGTGAATGTCAGCAATTGAAAACATACATGCAGCAGCTGCAAAGTAAATTACTGTAGTCAAAGTCTCTCCTCAGACTCAAGAGCTCATACGGCCGTCTTTTAAAGGTCAGTAGTGAAGTCAGTCACATTGGAAAAGTAGTCCAAGAATATGAAATCCAGTGTTGAAATGATTTGTTTGCCCAGGGGTCCTTATTAGAAAGGTAATCTCTTCTCTATCACTGTTTAATAACATATCATTACTTTGTGAAGTGCTTTAAAATACCTGGAGTACAAAAGATGATATTTAAAACAAATTCATTCTATTCTATCCCAAACAATACATAAAAAACTGAAGAGAAAGGATAAAGATGTTAATTTCACTGACAATTTTGTAACACTCCATGAGAGAGAGAGCAAACAGCTATAATTCCAAAATTACATATAACCACAGGCCATTTTGTCATGTGAAAAGTACCAAGAGATGATAATTTCTCCACTGACTTTAATTAAGCTTCATGTAGACTCTCTCACAGACTCTCCTTCCGGTTCTCCTTGTTATTAAAAGAAAAAGTGAAAGTACCTTCCAGGTGAATTTTGACGAGCGCTCGTAGTTCCGCAGTCTTGCAGAATGAAAAGTTTACATGTAAAGTCGAGGTTTTGATGAATGCCAACGTGAAAGCCAATTAAATGGGCTGAAAGGAAGACACAATTTCCCATTGTCTAATTGCCTCACAGCACCTTCAAGGTAATAAATTTGTCATATTGAATTATTAATGAGCAACGAACATTTGACTTGTAGCCTTGAATAGAAAATAGTTCATTATCAGTTGGCCTTGTTCCTTCCAAACAAAGAGTGGCAAGAGGGGCGTTAAGAAAAAGGTGTCAGACAAAGCTCTTCCTCACATCAGCATCTTGCACATAGCATGCCTTTTGGTGCAACATCCTGCAAAAATTCCACTGAGGGGGAAAAAATCTAATTCCTAATGCTCTTCAGCCTTTGCAGCCTAACAAAATTCCATCTGGATTTCCCAAAATACTCTACTTCACTGTCCCTCACTTGAAACATATACAAGGCTATGTCAGTGTAGAAGGAGCTCAAAAAAAACAAAGGCCAGCTTTACGATTATGTGGCTCTTTGAGACTCTACCTATCTTCTTTGCAGAGAACTGCACACAGAAATGAGATGGGACAGGTAGAAAAGACCTCTGTAATGGTGGAGGACTCCACTGTATCTTGTTCTTAGAACAGAATGAAGTCTAGCCACTTGGTTTGGTGTTAGATCTGCAACTAGATAGGGAATTATGGAATAAAGTTCATTTGCCTATATCTGGGCCGTCTCAACAGCAAAGGCTTAGGCTGTGCCATGCCTGGGGACATGCAGCTGCCCTGGTAATGGGCATGCTAAGAAAGCCCCAGATATAGGAGCACTGGTACTGGTTCTCCTCTGAGTCTGGATCACACTTTCTCCAAGGGCTGCCACTCCATACAGCACACTTCAGAGTAGCATACCCTACATTAACTACTTTGCCTTCAGAAAGTAATTGCTGGTTGGGAAAGCATTCCTTGCACTTAGAGAGTTCTCAGGTGAAGGAGAAGAAGAGAGAGGCAGTCAGTTTGTGTCCTGATTGTAAAACATAACAGGAAGACACAAAGCCTCCCAGCCCAAGCACAGAGAGCACCTGCACGTACCCTGGATGTTCAACTCTGTACATTCAGCGAGCATTTCAGCAAGCGTTTTCTGAAGTAGTTTTCATTTTTACAGAAAACTTATAATCGTTAATTTGAACCACAGGGCTCAAGTTCGCAGTGTCAGTAGGACTAGTTCATAACTCCAGGATAGGAAGCCCTTCTCTTTTTGATCTCGAGATGAATAAAATCGGCTTCTTTGATGCCTGACCATTCCAAAACTCAACTATTCCCCCTTCTGCCTCACTTCATACCAGGGTTCCCCAGTGTTATTCAAAAACAAGATTAATACCTGCTCAGTGGCTGTTTCCATGGCCAGGTAATCACAGCCGATGGCTATAAATGCTCACAGAGCCCAGTAGTTTACTGGAGCTTCTCACCTACTTTGTAAACAAGCTTGTTACAGAAATCATACAAGCTGCTCAGAGTTCATATCACTTCTGCCTGAACACAGCACCTGTAGCTTGTGCATGGAAGAGCAATGGAGAGACCAAATACTCGTCACAGGGCCAGGCACCGAGGCTTCCACGCGCATTGGGCCTAGCTGCATCGTGCACACAGACAAAGCTTCTCCTTAGGTGGAAATGGAAGCGGTGTTAACTCTCTCTTGAATTGCAGCACTTCCAGAGAGTCCTGCTGATTGAGGAGGTGCTCAAAGGGCCTGTTCCAAATGCATGTGTGAGCCCTGAGCAAGAAATCTCTCAGCTGCTGCATCTCTGGCACTTTACCAGAACACCTCAGAGATTCGGCAGCTTTCCTTTTGCAGTGAATTTGAGCCTTTCATGCACACATCAGTAACACCTGTAGTAGAAAGCTTAGAAGTTTTAATGAATAAGGCAGGGAGATTTAAAGGTTTGGGTATATAATTACTGTAGCAACATGTGCTCTTTCTTGCACCACCATGAGATCTTCTATTAGGCATGGTGCAATACACCAAATAAATTACAGGTCACAAAATACAGCAGTAAATCCTGCCCACATTAAATTACAAAGTAATTAAAACCGCTCCAGTGTTTACACTTGAAATTCACTAACGATATCAGAAAAACTTCCAATTACCAATGCATCCAAAGCAGCCTCTGTAGCATCTGACTGCTGCTAACATGAAACTGCTTTTTCAGCAGGGCCAGACAAAAACAAAAGTACTTAGACATAAATAAGCAGGGGATGCTTCCGAGGCTCTAAAGAAGATTCTTCCCTAGGTAAATCCCCAATTCCATTTATCTGTTAGTGAAATTATCATACACTTCAAGTTCACCCTATAGAAAAACACCAAAAATGGGGATTTTCATCTGAACACCAAACAGTACCAGCTTTACTACTTATAGCCAACATGCTTTTTCATTTCTCAGTCCCACCTCCATCCTGGTTCAATCCAACAAGGAAATGAAAAGAGCAAAAGGGCAGCACCAGTGTTGCTCTGTTCAAGGATGTGGGTGGCGCCAGCCCTTGAACTGCCTCTGCTCCTTGAAAAAAAGGACCATCAGCAGACAGGATGTCTCAATTCCCAAAAACCTTCCAGGCCAGGAAGTTGCAGCGATGCTGAAATAACAGGCAAGACAATGAATGCACTCCGACAAAACCTGACAAGACAGTAGCGAAACACTCATTATTATCCCTGACTTATAGGGCAAGTCAAGCCTTTAGTCACCCTTGTCTTGATATACTCTTATTACTGATAGTGAATGGCATTCATCCTATTTCAGAGTAAAACACCTACTACTGCTGATACACAGAAATTAAGTACCAGCTTTCATTACACATATGGTAGATTTGATTACTCTATTGCTTCTCACATCAGTCACTTGGCAGTAGTCATGCATCCTCCTCTGAAATCGGGATGCAGCAATTAGGTACCTGTGTGAAACAATGATATTGCTCCATCCCATACCTGCACTCAGTGCAGTGCTGCCCAGTACATCACCAAGTCACTTCCAAAAAGCACCTGACGCTTCCTGGCAACCTATGAAAAATGTCCTATTTTGAAACAGCATTGCCTCTGCGTGATGTATGTGCCGTTTTTCCTTTCCTCTCAGTCTTCATTACTAACATTTGCATGAAAAATAGCATCTTCAGTCTTCAAAAAGTTCATCCGTTGCTGCTGCTGCTATTTTTTAACTTTGCACTTGAAGTCATAATCCTCTTTGCGTAGTTACAGCAGGATGCTGTGAAACTTCTTGTGGCAAGGAGAAGAAAATACAGCCCTGATGAGTACTCAAGAGGAGGCCTGGGTGCCAGAGCAGAAATGAAGCAGGCAGCTGCCAGCATCTAGTATGTTGCCACCATGTAAATACCACTCCTGGGCCTCCTTTCCTCTCCACAGTCCTTCTGAACTTCTCAGTGACAGCAGAGTCCCATTGCACACTGCTACCACCCACCATGGCTAACACTGCCCCACATTTCCCCACACTGCATCCAACAGCTGCTTCCTGCCCTAGGCTACGACTCCTGGCCAGGCACTGCTTACTCCACCAGGGCTGCATATGAGCAATGCTCCAGTGTTCTCTGGCACCAGGAGTAAGTAAACGATAAGCAGGGGTGAATTGTGAATAGCTCAGGCACGTGCTCATTTAGCTCCTCTGCCAGTGTTTCTGCTAGCCTTTAACTCATAAATATCATGCCAAAGACATTATATTAACGGTGAAACAAGATGTAAGGGACTCAGTCCAGTCACTTGTACTTGGGTAATGCTACTACGTAAAACTGATCCTAGCATGGAGATGGAGCATTTAACTTCGTGGGGAGAACATGGTTTCCGCAAGAATACAGCTGAGGAAATGCATCCCCACACAGAGGAAGAAGAACCACCTACACACAGGCAACATTAGCCCGGATCACTCTGAGTGGCACACAGACTCTGTTTGCCCTCAGCAGGGCCTCAGCTCTTTGCAGTACAACCATTCTCACGCAGACAGGAAGCTTTGCTACCAGACCATCACTGCAGCCATCAAATCCCTGCCATGTGCTTTCTTTTCACAGGATGCAATTACTCAGATTGCATTATGACTCCAGAACAAAGCAGAGGAAAAAGCCAACAGGAGCTGCCACACACTGCGAATCCTCAAAGGCTGCCTTTGGGCATCACACTGTGCCTTTAGCTCTCCATGGAGGAGCTCACTGCCGAATGCCACGCTTTCCAGCCCTCCCACCTCCTTCTCAGGATTACTGGGATTGCCTGATTATTTCCTTCTGTGCAGTGGACAAAAACATCAATCATTTTAACCAAATGTTTTAGGATGTTAAGTTCAGCTTTCTAAAGGTGGTTATTTCTGTGAAATACATTGTTATGCATAGATTTAAATAGAATTCATTTTCCTGAATGCACATGGAGAGCTCTTTCAGCTTCCAGTGGTCTTACTTTACTGTATTCATCCAAGGAGCTCTGTAAAGTATGAGGGACCATCCACACCTAACGGGAGCAGGAACCTCGCACCCGGTAACACCAACAGCTGAGGCTGGAACCCAGCTGCTGGAGAAAGGTGGGCCAGGACAAGAGCACCAAAAGCAAGAAGAGAAATGAGGAGGAATGAGATCTGGACATCTCTGTGATGAGTAATTATCCCTGTAAATTAACTCGTCACCACTTGGCAATCTATAAAACTTGCTCTAACACAAGTAGCTTGAGTGGTGGGAGATGAGCCTCCAGCTCTCCCCATGCTTGCCCACCAAAGTTTTCTTCTCACTGGTTATTAATGTGATAAGCACAAAGGCAGAAAAGATGCTTCAAGCAAAATCAATGTTTTTAAGATAAAACTTCAATGTAATTTAAACAGCCTGAGTCAAACGCCTATACTAAATTAAGTTTAAAATTTTAGCAAACTGTCAGGTAAAATTGGTGGTGTCTGACAAATTGAATTATGATAGTAATGCATCACTCACAAAAGTATTATTGATAGTGACAAGAAGATATTGAATTTAAATTATTCATTTTTATTGATTAAACTGTACATCTTCACCAAGAATGGGGCAAAATGTCTGACAAACATTTGAGATTCATATTTTAGCTTCTGGAATAATAGCTGTCAATCTACCCATGCTGGGCTTTTGCATACTCCCCTGCCGTGGATCAAGTCAGCATTGAAACTTTGCATGCAAAGAACTATTTGCAAACACTTCCAGCAGAAATCACCCTGCTGCAAAATGGGCTTTACCTTTCCAGAGACCATTACAAAAACTGTTTCCATAAGAATACACAGCACGGTGCCTAGCTGTGAGCAGCTTGGGGTGGGGACCCAGTGCAGGAGGGGCTCTGTGCCCAGCATCAGACAGGTCTGCCACCAAGTTCCTGGGACCCAGCTGAAGGCTCAGCCTCCCCCTCATCCCACACAGCCACTTCGAACTTCATCTCCTGCCTGCAACTGGGAGATCCCAAAACAAAATGAAAGGAGTAATTGCTTTCTGAGGCAGTAGACTGATCCCAGAGACACAGAGAATACCGACCCCAAGCAGCTCTAACACGTGTACACCGAGAAGAAAACTAATCAGGCAATGGAAAGTCAGGTCAGCTTCTATAACTAACGTGCACCTCTCCCCTCATGCCATTGCCTGTGAGAAGTCCTGGGGACTGCTGGTTCATTTAAGCTCCCTTGTTTCTTGGCCAGCTTCCATATGTGGTGGTTTGCATTGCAATAGCAAGTAACATCATAAGTGTAACAAGAAAAGAAATCCACATCAGTAAGGAAGACAGAAGCAACAGAATGAATTGATAAACAACAGCTGGCCCAAAACTGGGCAACTATCTTCTAAAGGAAGGAGCCTCTTGCACCCTTACATTTACATTTTCTTATATATTTTGGGGGGATTTTCAACTGTGGTAGCTTTCACATGCCCACAAAATTCCAAGCTTTTCCCTGCTACAGGAGAGGGAACATCATGCTGATAAATTTGTGTTGTTGGTATTGATACTTATCTGTGTGTTCTTAAGGACTGCAGGAAAGTGCATAAAGATATGCAATACTCTGGGTGACTCTTGCACATGAAGTAGTGCCAGAGCCAGTGGAACAAAGACCCCTTAGCAATCTTCTGTAAACCAGAGCATGAGGAATGAAGTCATGCTGTCACATACATGTACTGGGGAAACAACAGGCAGGCTGTGCCCATCAGTAGCACATTTATGTACATGAATAAGCATCAGATAAATTTCACTCATCATCATCATGCTTCTACAAGTGATTTGTAGATGTTCTACTGTCTTTATCTATATGCTGGGATGTGCAGTGGCCAAAGCCAGCCTGGAGAGCCAGCACTCCCATTAGCCCCTGAATCTTGGTATGTTTGATTTCATCCTGCAGAAGAGGGCATTTACTCCTACTCTGAAATGCCCAGAGGGAACAGAAACGTTGTGCAATTGCTCTGTGCCGCTGAAATGTTTCTCCAAAGCACTAATACAGGAGCAGCACGTTTTATTATTTCCCTGTTCTGCAGAACGAGATGGAATTAAATAAGATTATATTAAAGAACAGCTCTACAAAGTTAACAATCAAACTTGTTTAGGTACTAGGCTGATGCACATTTTTTTAATTCAGAAAAAAAACTTTGCCTGCTGCCAGTTGACATTTTTATTTCTTTTACATGAAGAAAAAGTGTCTTTCAGAACAAGAAAGTTCAGACTACTACCTAGATTATTTCTTTCTACATGAAATAAAAGGGAATTTGTTTTATATACTTGACCTTTGATAAACTACCATACAATAAATCCTTTTCATTTCCCTCTCCCTGCTGAATGTGTATTTGGGCAGTGTAAATACAGCACTTCTCAGCAGCTCTGAGAAGCTTCAACAAGAGACCGTGGAAAATTAGTTTGTTCCTAGCATTACTATGTCCTTGTTTAAAAGCCCTCTGTGATCCATCAGAAAAAATACATCAAATACAAAAAAGAAAAAACCCTCAGTGCTTAAATGATTCACAGCCACTCTGCCAGAGAGCAACAAATCCAAGCTGTTTTGATGCCTCTTAACACCTTAATATCCAGTTTAAATGTCCACTTCTCAAATGTCCATCAATGTGGAACGCTCAGCCTTTCAACTGAAAGATTCTGAATCATGGACTCAAATGGGACTTCCTAGCCCCGATTTCACAGAATGGCCAGGGTTGGAAGGGACCTCAAGGATCATGAATCTCCAACCCCCTGCCACATGCAGGGCCACCAACCTCCCCATTTCATACCAGCCCAGGCTGCCCAGGGCCCCATCCAACCTGGCCTTGAACACCTTTAGGGACAGGGATCCACAGCCTCTCTGGCAGCTGTTCCAGCACCTCACCATTCTCTCTCTGTAAAGAATTTCCCCCAACATCCAACCTCAATCTTCCCTCTCTGAACTTAAAACCATTTCCCCTTAAAATTAAAATTTCCTACTGATATTATACAACCTATCCATTTTTTAACAAACATACAGTGGAAACCTAATGGGGAGAATTTGGATTAATCCCCACAGGTCTGAAACACTGGGAGAGAAATGGGGACGAGATTTTATTAATTCCCTTTTTAAATCCAGAAAATGAACTCTCGGTTTTCTGGGGAAACTTGAACAAAATCCAGGCTTTGCTTTATTGTTCTGCACATTCATCTTGTTACCTTCTAGTGATCACCAGCGCCAAAAACAAAGACAGCTCTCCAGCTCCTAGCAGATAAGTGCTACTCAGACAACTACAATTAAAACACCATAAACCTGCTGGGGGCAGCTCTCAGAAGCAGCAGCGTCCAGCTGAGAACATCCTTACAGCCTAGCTGCATCTCCTTGCATCATCACACACTGCTGAGAAGATCCCCCATTGGCACCCTGGGTTCGGGCAGGGAGAGGAGGCTGCCTGTCAGTAGCGACTAATTATTTCTGTGCTGCTCTTCTGTGCTGTTCCTCACCTTATGTGGCACATGCTGACCAGCAACAGCAAGTCATGTACTCCTGCCCACGGGGCCCAGTGCCTCTGATACAGTGTAGAAAATCTCATAGTGCTCAACGGGCACACACGTACCCAGAGGGACCGTGGCTGGGCAGTCCTCACCCCACCTCTCTGCTTTGCTTTCATCACTCTGCCTTGCCACCTCACACTCCTTCCATACCATCTGATTTCTACAGGTCTTCTCTCCTCCCCCCCCCCCAATGGATTGAAGAATGACCTTCCATCACACAGAGTGATTTCCCAAGCAGCAGCAGATGCTTTATGCTGCGTGCAAAGTTACCAAGAGCCACAAGCCTCTGCCCTCAGGGCTTTACCTTCACTGCCAAAACCCAGTGCTACTTTGTTGCTGTACAACAACTCACTGCCATTTCATCTGCAGGAAAACTGCGAGGTGCTGCAACCAGCTGAAAACACCAGGAGAGAACAGGGAGGACCTCTGCTTCTGTTGGGGCCAGTGAGCTGGAGGCAGGGTGATGCCCAGCAAGGATGTGAAAGGAGAAAGAAACAGCCCAACAGGGGAAAAAAGGGAAGAGAGACTCTGACTCAAAGCCTGCCAAAACCTAATCCCACATGGCACCCTTCTCTTATGTGGCATCCCAGTATGCTGAGCTTGCAACACATCTTGAAAACAATTTGGCAGCTATCAACTGGAAGTGAAGAAATAATATTCCGGAGATTCCTGCCAGCCATTCAGAAGGAAATTGCTTGATTCCACATTGCACCAAAGGCCAGGGAATAGTGAGCGCTGCTAAGAACAGTAAACGACAGCTCATCTACTTCAGCAAATTTTCATGAATTTAGCTGAAAGTTAGTTGCAAATAACGTCTATTTCTGAGGTTGCAGTGTTCAGCATCATTTCTCTTAATTATTTCTGACACTCACCATATAATTTAGGGCCCCAATGACACTGAGAAATTGACTTTGTCTTCTTTAAGGAAAATGTGCCAAGTAGCAGAATTAAGTGCTGCACATTTTTATTACTGCACCCAGACCTCTGAAGTAATCAACCTGGTGCATGCAATGACATGGCAGGGATAATACTCAAGTGCCTACACGTGGGCTGAGAACATCCTTATGCAGATTGTGCTCTCTGGTGTCCTTGTCTGAACTGCCAGGGGAGCAAACTCCTGAGATTCCAAAAAGCTTCATAGCCCAGCTGATAGAGAGCCAGTCCAAGCATGGTTTGTGTGGTGGGCTTAAGGAAAACAAAACCATTTCCCTAAAATCTCATTTCAAAATGCCTCAGTTCAGAGGTGTCCAAGTTACAGCTGACCTGGAATGTGAACCAATGACAGCCCCACTCAACTTTCCCCCAGGATTTGTCCACACCCCCTGTAACAGGGGCTCCATTTGGTGTTTTCTGACCCATACGAGATCTCCCTCAGTATGATCGGTGGCTTCAGACAAGAGCATCCATGATGTGTTTTGAAAAGTTAATGAAATCTGCCCACCAGCAAGGCTGAGGGATCGCTGTCCTTCAGCTGTGTCATATTTACTCTTCAGGGCTATTTCCTTTTCAAAGTAGTGCGTGGGCAGGAATAGCTCTTCTTCCTCTGGCAGATGCAGTTACAAACTTACAGTTCATGGGTAAATCAGTAACGGGGATTATGTGCCAAAGACAGGAGTTGGAATTTCACTATCACCAGCTTCTCATCCCCTGAGCTCCCATCCACTCCTCTGGGCATCTCCCTCCTCCAGCAACCTAACCCAGACCTGCCTGGTGCAATGCCCAGGTTTCTGCTGGGAAAAATAACAGACTGCTTCCTGAGCAGGTTTTCTTCACAGTAACCTGAGAACAGGTCCCACATTTACTGGAGTTTAACTCAGGCAGCTTCTTTCCCTCCTTTTCCCGCAGAGAGCAATGGAAAGACGGCCACACAGAGGGCAGGAGTCTAAAATACTCTCCTGTTTGATTCTGCTGGGTCTGACTTCCTACCTCCCTGTTTTATCTTTAGTCCACAAATATTTTCACAAGTGGATTTGTATACGCATAGATGTCCGGGGAATGGTTGTTCTTCATTCATTTGAATGGAAACAAGGCACCATAATGCACAGTTTCCATATCTCATTAGCACCTATTATTGCTAAGCAAACAACTGTAGAGGCCCACAGATGCAGCTCCTCCACCAGGACCAGGGTACTGCTGTGCCACCATGCCAGCGAGGACAGCCCCCACATCCCATCCCACCATGGGGAGAGCTGCCCAGTGGCTGGTCCAAGGCAAGGAGGGGTATGATGGAAGTGCAACCATTACAACTACTGAAATTTACGTTTAAAAAATATTTTTAAAAACACTGATCTTGCAGATAAGCAAATCCTGTATTAGCAGGCAGAACAGTCCAGCAGCTTGCTAGCAGGACTGCAATATCAGTCTTAGCATGTTATGAATAGACCAAGGACCTGCTTTATTCCTCAGCTCACAGCCTTAAATACATTTCCACAAATAATCTCATCAACTAATAAATGACTTCCAAGAAGGTTATAACTCATGAAGAAGAAAAGGACCAAGTTTACAGAATCTTACGAATGATTAGTGGGCTGCATTGGTCTGACAGCACTTGATGGCACTCAACAAGCAAATTGGCCGCATTAAAATGGATGAAGTCACTGGCAAAGCAGAACATCTGACAAAAGAATGAATACTGAGGACTTTTCCCCTTTTCATGATTAACTTGATCATTTAATGTCCAGATCAAATGCAACCCATAAATGAGAGCCCTGACATGATTAAAATGGCCATGAAAAGGTTAAGGGCTGCTTAATTGTCATACAATTCAGCGTAAGATTTAAGAGAGAAGTATCACACGCAAGAGACGAGCATTAGGAGATGCATGGAGTAGGGGTTAGGCCAGCCTTTTAATCAGTATATCAGATCCTGAAGGCAAAGACTTGGCAGAGACACTGATGTGAAACACCAGCTTTTTGAGAAGACAAGGTCTGGAAAGCTCCTCTGTACCCATGTTTCTATTCAAGTCTAGTTTCTGCAGCATCTGCAGCATTAAGGAAACAATTACCTTTCCAGTGTATTGGTAAAGCTATCAAATGCAAAGCACCATGCAATCTTGGGGTACGAGATGGCAATAAACACCTCCAAAGTACAGGCAGCAGGCCAAAGAAGAGCAGAGATTTTAGCATTTTTAATTTACTGACTAGCAGGGAATGATATCATGGGTGCCTGAGTGCAGGCGGAATAGCTGCTTCAGTTCATTGGTATAACTGTCAGCACTGAATCCAGGCAGAGCAAAAAAAATGTGACACCTTTCAGCCAAACTTAATAGCAATATAAATGGATTGAAAGAAAATTGCAATTGGGTCTACAAGAGAAACATCTAGGTGCTCAGGAAAAAATGACTTATTGTGATAACACAGTAAATGTGATATGAACCAATAACTCACAGAAGTAGTCACTGTTTAGGAGATAATTTTAAAATATATAGCTTTGCAGTTGTTTCAGAGTAGGTAGCAAATGCTTTTTAATACACTTGACAGGCAGTACTTTGTGAAGGCTCACGGAAATTTCACATTTCACACTCATTATCCTAAATAAATCATTAAATGTTGTGCTGCTTAGTTATCTAATGAGCAAGCGCATGCATATAAAACAAAAGGGCAGATTGGCCCTTCAGCAAGCCAGCAATTGTTCCCTCTCACTTTGAGGGAAAGTTTAAGTTTGAATTATGTGAATCACATTAGAAACGTACCTGAAAGTCAAAGCAGTATTTCTCCCCTTTTGCAGAAGCTCTTGGCACAGAGAAGTTGCTTCAGAGGAGGAGGCAGGAAAAAAAAAAAAGTCACAGAATCAGTCCTGTCTGACCCTCGGCCTTCACACAGAAACCACAGCAGAGATGTTCTCCACTCACCTTTGGCAAAATTATTACAATAAATAAAGCCCTCCTGCTTGCTGAATCCTTACCTAACCCATTCCAATGCTATGGTAACAACACCAGCTCACCTTGCCAGATGGAAGTCTTTAAAAGTCACATGTCAGGACCCAAAAATCACTATATTTTGGGTTTTGCTTATAAATAAAAAAAAAAAGGGAAAAAAAATGCAACAGATGTTTTTTGAGATCTTTCATTTTATTTTCTAAACCCTGAAAGTTTGTACTTCCGAGCCTAAGATAACATGATTGCATGTTAACAGGATTTGATAGCTCTTCATAATCACCCAACTCCACACGCTGGAACTCGAGAAGCAGAAGCAGATGTTTTCTCCCAGCAACATCTTTATTTGTTTTGTTTGCTACAACCAGAAGCAGTGACCACCTGTAACCCTTCAGACAGCCCTCCCACTTGTTCCCCACTCGGATGCTTTTGGCAGTGCAAAAGATGAGCACTTGGTACCCATTTGGGCTCATTTTCTTCTGTTGTGGCTGCTGGACCAAGGGAGAGGTGAGCTCAGGGGGGTCTTCACATGGTGAGGGGAGGCACACAAAACTGACCATGGCTAAGACAAGCGATCTTCTCCAGGCTGTGGAATTAAACAGCAAAACCACTGCTGCAACAGCCTCCTCTCCTCTGCTTCCCCTTTTTGGAGCACAATGATCCAGCAAGCATTTGTCTGGTCCCTTGCTCCATCTGCTGCTCAAATGCTAGATATGGAAAAGCCACAGCCCCTGGGCTGGAACAAGGATGCTGCCTGGGGCCTGCTGCTGCAGGGATTCTTGCTGGCATCACCAGCCCGAGGCAAAGGAAAGGTGTTTCTGTCCCACCCTTGTGCAGCATGGGCCTGATTCATCTGCTATTGGGCAGATCTCAACACAATCACCATCAGCTTTAAACAAACACCTAAAAACTCCCCTCTAGCCAGACTAAAATAACAGAGCTTTCATCTGAGACTGTGCATAAGTGGACATCAAACAGTAAGTCACAATAAATAACAGCAAGAGAAGAAAAACAGGGATTCAACTCAAGATGCAGGTTTATAAAGACTGGAAGTAGAAGATCCAGCAGCTGCACAGCAATAAGCAGTTTACTTTAAAGAGAGGACACTAATTTTCATCCACTGCATAGCAGTTTTCCTCAATGTTTCCCATGCCGTTTGTGTTCACCAGCTGCAGTCTCACTCCGCTCTGAGACCAACACACCAGTGTTACATCTGTTTGTGACAAATTCAAGCTTGTGATGGTGCCCCACCACTAAGGACCTACAAACATAAGGACCAGGCAGCACCCAGCCAGCAGCTTCAGCAGTAGTGGATGTCCACCAGGACTCCTTAAAGGAAAATTAGCAAGGAGTGCCAGGGAAGGATCTGCAGATCTTGTTATCATTAGTAATGTCAGACCCATTTCTGCCTTGTCTTTTCATGTTAAAGTCTCAGAAGAACATGGAAGGGCTGCGCTTGACAGGTCCTCAGGTACCTTTGATAATCTGATCAAACCTAGCACCTACTTGCCACTCTCTGAAATAAATGATCTCTGCAGCTCACATATACATCGCATATTAGCATATGTAGCTGTTTGATATCTATTTGATATGCACCATTCTGTGCCACTAACCCCCTACTTATTCCTCAGACACTATTGGTCCCACGACTTCAAATACAGCAAAATCATCCCCCCATCTTGCTTATATTACAAAACAAATTAGAGATCCTGAAGAGAAGTGTGTTAATCTTGTAATTACCATGGTAATAATGAGGCAGTTTAATGATCTTGCTAATTTTCTGTTCAGCGAGACAGGGTTTGGAAAATGCTCATACCCCATCTGCCCTTTTAATTCTGCTGAAATCAGAGATTCCTTTTAAGTGAGATCTGCGACTGCGTGTCATCACCTCGCCTCCATTCTCATGTTTAAGAATTGCTGCAGGTCTACCCAGAGGCCAAGTATTACATCACAACCAATGCCTATGCAGCTCCAGTCAGCAGCTATTTAGTTGTATGTTAATTCAGACAAGATTGCCAGAGGAAGTAAAAACTGAAATAAAACACCTACATGAGGACTAAAATTCTGCACATCGATTGTCTGCATCAAAAGTCTTCAAATTATCAGCTGCAATGAGCTGCCCAAAAGCTGCATTTGCCTCACTGGCTCATCCTCACCGTGCCAGTACTAAGTTACAAGCAAGTGCAGCTGTAACAGGTAACATTTACCAAGCATTCCAACAGGGAATTCTGTCTAGAAGCTGACACCTGCTCTCCTCCAGCAACTGATGGCACAGAAAGTGAACAATAATGGATCTACTAATTAGCAGATGAGAAGATCCTCCTCCCACCAGCGTCTCCAGAAAACAAAGCTGACTGGTCACCAGCTCTGGTAACAGCAGTTCTCAGGATGGGCACACAAAACCAGGGGCCACGTTCAACCTGGGAGTAAAACAGTGAGATTCCACCAGCCACAAGAGATAGCAGCTCACCTGGAAGGCCAACCCCCTTGCATCACATTACCCAGGCAAGTGTCCCCACGCACACAGGCTCCACCTCTGCACAAAAGAGAAAAAAACCCGTCATTATCTCTTACTGTAACCATATCTTAATCCTCAGTACCAACAGATATTGTTTCTAGCACATTTGACACGCTACAGAAATAATGAATAGTAATTAGAATTAATAGTTGCAAGTACCAGTGCAATTAACAGCAGCAGTGTTTAGCATGCCAATTATTTACGAACACGGGAATGCTGCACTGGATCAGCCCAAGGATTTAACTACCCCACTGTTCCACTTCCAACTATTACCAGCAGTGAATGCCCAGAAAAACATGCGAGAGCAAGGCTGGTATCAAGTGATCCTTCATCCTGTGACAACTCACAGCTCAGGCACTTCCCAAGGCAGACACCACTGCCAGACACACAAGCTCCATTTCTCTGACAGAGCTCACCTCTGAACCTGTGCAGGGTGGGAACAACAGGAAAGCACCGCAGGGCTGGTTGTGGGACTTGGCAATAAGCAGGGTCCTCTTGTGATACTTCTCACCCAGAAGCAGCCACAAGCTGTGTTTGTGCCCTGCCAAGCATCACTGCCTGGGCTGCAAAGGCCAAGCCCCTCGGGTATAGGAATGCACTGCACATACCTTTATTTCTTGCCTTGAGATACAAGCCTTCCCTCAGCGTCACTGTGTGATCTCAAACTATTGCAGGGGTGAAACGCCCCATGAGCCAAAGCTGACACCGAGCTAGAAAAAAGGGCTCACAAGCAAAACAGCTTTCACAGCAGCAGTACAAGCTACAGAAGAGAGAGCAGTGTATATGTTTAAAAAGCTGCTGTGGTGGTGTTTAGCCAAAATAGGTAAAGGACACCCTGAAGAGAAGGCTTGTAGGTGAACACTAGATTTTATTAATGCAAGCACTAATGATTAGAAGCAAAGCACAGCCCTGCCAGCACAGACACCCAGCCCTGGACGTGGATCATCCATGCTGGAGGAAGGCCAGAAGAAACCAACAGCCCTCTTGCACAGCTGCTCCAACACCCTGACTTGGGGAGGTAGCCTGGTGGGGAATGCAACACGAAATACACACTGATTACCAGACACACTGCACAGCAAGGAAGCGTTCAGAGATGGAAAGTTGTTTTTTTTAAAAAAAAAAAAAACTTGTGTTTTGAACAATTTGACAAGAACCACTCCAGAACAAGCTGCTGCACGTCAAGTGGCAGACTCAGTACTACGTTTTAAATGAAACAATTATTTCTCATTCTGCCTTCAAAATTGCAAGCTGGTTCATTACCAGATAGGCTCAGAAAGGCTCGTGTGATGAGATGTGCTGCTGCCAGGGAGAGCAGCAGCTGGGTCTTCACCAGCATCACACCACCCTCATCACATAACAGTGCTGCAATTGAATTTATTCACATGTTATCAGTGTTTGGGGCCAACTGCAGCAGAAACTGCTCGTTCTGTCTGAGCTGCAACATGGCTCAATGTGGTCCTTCATCAGACACTCATTGGTGCATCTTCAGTACCACAGAAAACTTGAGAAAGATGGATTTAAAGCAGAACTAATAGTTAGAAGCCGAGCTTGCTCTGCACAGCCCCTGAACAGCCCACTGCCTGGCCACAGTTCATCACCTGGCTTCACCACGTGCTGCATCACTTCAGATCTCACCAGCACTGCTCAGAACACACAACTGTGTTGATGTGAAAGAGAAACAAGTAAATGAAAAATTATGAGTGGAAATTGAATCTGCTAGACAAATGCTCAGTGATAGATTAGCATGTGCTGCATTTGCAAAAAAAAATATAATACTTCAACTTCAGCTATATTAAATATTGGAACTGCTGAGCTTTCCTCGGTGTTCTGCATGTCTTGATATATTGTAAGCAAGCATATTTCATTAGCTGCATATATCCATACCTCTCTAATAGCTTCCAAACTCTTGGACTCCTGTCATTTGGACTTGTATTTGAAGAGGCACTTGAGACATATAAAAGAAAAAAAGAAAAAAAAAAAAAAAAAAAAAAAGCAAAACCAATACTAAAAGCAATGAGCTTTCACTGTTTTTGTCAGTGGAAACTTTCCTCTGAGCTGTATAATTGAAAAGCAATGCAGTCACACAAAATATTACAAGAGCTGAAGAACACTTCAGTGACAGACTTACAACCCACAAACCAAAACATAAAGCATTGCTTATCACAGATAATTGCACGTTTTGCATCCCATTTTAATCCTTTTGTTATCTTTTAAACAAACTCCCTGCCCCAATTTTAGAGACAGGAAATAAGAAAAAACATTTGCATTCTTTTCTGAATCACAGTCATTATCCAGGATAAAAGAGAATAAACTGGGTCTGCTGCAGAATGTGACCTGCTCACAGTAGCTCCCCCTTTTCCCAAGGTAAAATACAACAAACCACCGCAATGCATTTACTTTATTTAGTTTTCATAAAGCTGTAACTGAGTTCTAAGCTCCTCTGGATCCCTTTACTTTTGATCTGTTTTCCAAATTAAAAAAAAAAAAAAAAAAAGTAAAATCCAACCTTTTTGGTACAGAACAGGAGGTAATTCAGTAAATGGATCTGCTAGAACAGGATTTTTTTTAAATTTGTTTTTAAACATTTCAATTTTGAATTTTTCTCAGAATGAAAGGGAACAATTTGAGAGGAGGAAGGGGCAGGATGACTTAGAATATTTTTCACCATGTCTAGACAACTCTGAATAGCAGGCATGGTCAGCATTGTTGAACTCTGAACAGTGAAAAATCTACAGGTAATTCATAAAAGTAATTGCGGCCCCAACCTTACAGCCTGTTTCAGACACCCAAGCCTTTAAGGGGAGGAACAAAGTGCAGGAATCAACAGCCAGAGAGAGCCTCAGACAAAGCCCTGCCTTGGGTTTACCCATTTAATGGACATCACTATTGGTGACTACTCTTATTCTCATTTTTACCATAGCAATGGTATCCACAGAGATTACTAAAGGGTGAGGATTTAGCAGTTAGATGTACTGCACACAGGAAAATAAGAAACTCAAGAGCAGGAAGGTTTCCCATCAGTAAGCAGCTCTGTGCTAGGAGTGCTTGCTTGCTACAGGCTGTAGTTTTCATTTGGGATAAAAGCCCAAAGGTTTGGGTTCCTTGTGGCAGAATTCATCAGAAAACAAGATTGTTTGTATTGCAGCTGGTACAGGTGCGTGGTCTTGCATCAGCCTGAGGATGGCATTTGCTTTACAGTCATTTACAAGCTTTCTCTTCTGTGATATCTTCCCTACAGATGTCACAGGTAATCCACAGAAATGTGATTTTACTAAAAAAAAAAAAAAAAAAGAAAGAAAAAAAGAAAAAACCAGAAAACACACATTTACCCATACCTTGAGGATTTGCATGGTGACTGCTGCAGCACAGCCCATGGAAGCCAGTGGCACTCCTCATGCACAGCCACTGTTCCTGAAATCAAGCCGACTCCTTACCATCTGGTTTTCCCTTGTTTCTCAGGGTGACCCAGCTCCAGCCTTACACATACATTTAGCAAAAACTCATTTCCCCTCCAATGAATGAAAACTGTGGCTTAGTTATTTTCTACAAACACAAAGGCTAGATAACACAAAATTTGCACAAAGTCAGCTCAGTTTGCTGACGCTGCTCGAGGATTTTGTTCCTGCAAGGCACCTGCCACAAAAAGATTTGCAATGAACCAAGTGCTCTTCAAAAAAGTGAATACCCATTAAACACAATGCAACACACACATAATGCAGTGTAACAGGTCTGAACTAAGGCCATAGAGATAAACATCCGCAGCATTGAACAAAATATACAGGTTTCCCAACAAGCCCCATGCCTCCAGACACCTGCTGTTTACTCTCAGATTTAATGGCAAACTATCAGAAATAAGTGCAGACATCACCGTTAGGTCATGGGTGATTTCTTGCTGTCTCTCAGCAGCAGGCAGACCTCCCTGGTTGCACAGTGCTGCTGTCCCAGAACGTGCCAGGATGGATCGAGGCAGTGTGGCAAAGCCCCAACCCAGCCTCAGCTGTGGGGATGTTTGAGGAACAGCACGGAGAGTAAAGGATACTTAGTGCATCAGCCACTGGCAAAGCACGAAGGATAGCATGAGGCCTAATGGAGTGCATTGCAACACTGCCTTGGTCTCCAAAGAAACTGCAGAGGTGGGAGGATGGAACTGAAATCCTTGTGCTTCAAAGGCACAGATCTCCCGCTGCTGAAGTGAAGAAGAGATGGCCCGGGGCTTCTTAACAATACCTGATCCAGCACGTTTTTCCCCAAAAGAAAATAGGAAAAAAACCCACAGAAAACAGCAATACACAAGAGTTTGAAGTCACTGGTTTATAGAATTCTGTATTAGACAGGTAATTGAAGAGCTTGCTTCTAGGGCCTACTGCTTTTCAGTTGCTTCTATTATGCTCATTCACTGTGGACTTCTTAAACATTTACTGCACAAAACAACAGATAGATTCTACACTTCTGGGCTACATTTTGTCCTAATTCACTCACAGTTTCCACTGCAATTCACACAGGATAACCTCACAAGTGCTCTAGACTGAAGCTGTCTACTCAAAATGCCAAGTGTTCTTCTAGCAGCCAACACCAGTAATAACAAGTGCACGGGGACTCCGCAAAGGCACAGCATGCTGCTGATCCACATCCCACTGCTCCACACCCTTTCCCCAGCATCATCCCTCCACGCACAGTTGATCATTCCCTGAAAGGGAAGCCTTTGTAAACCGAACCAGGCATTTATACAGCTGAAACACCACCAAGAAATCAAGCACAGGGTCACAAACCAACTGTTCTAGCTTCTTCCTCATTTCAAATTGGTTGCAAACATTTTCACTTGCTCCAGCAGTTGGAAATTGACAGCCGTGAGTGAGCAAAGCAATTCCCACTGCAGCTGGATAAACCCTCCCTTCCCAATCTGTAACAGCTGTAACAAGATACGCGCAGAGAAATAATGTTGATCAAAATGGAATAATATTTAGAGCAGAATGTCAAGTTCAGCACAAGTAGATTTGCTTGCTGAAGCAGCTGCTCCACGCATTAGAATTTTCTAATAAACAGTTATGAAGATCGACACCTTGGAAGTAATTAAGTATTAGGTATTTTTAGGTAATTACTGCAGCAATAACGTAAGACGTGCTCATTTTCAGAATGAGGAATCATCTGTAGCCCCCATTGCTGTGCCGCTTTTAATAATTCATAATAGTTTTGACACCAATGATTATTTTTGATTACTCCAGCTTTTCAACTTCCCAAACAAACTAATGGGAGTAAGAGAAACAGTTTATCATGTGTGGGAAATCCCACTGATCCATTAGGCTGTATGGGACTTCTTGGGGAGAGGAACATGTAGAAAGCAGGATGAGAGTGTATTGACAAGGTACAAGATACCCACATGAAAAGTAAATGCTTACTGCAAAATGTTACTTTAGTGGCTTGAAAATTAACTTGTAGTGAGGTTTTGGCCTTTTTTAGTTTTAGTTTAATATAGACATTTGCCTTAATTTATTGTGAAGAAATTTAAATGTCAAGGAAAAAAAAAACCACCATGAACTGAAGCCATATTTAAAATGAGAAATTTACTGCAACTGTGCTCCTGTAAACAGGCTTCAGCAGAAAAACACCCTATCAGCTCCATACTGACCAGTGAGAGCTTAATGATTCTTACCATGGCCCCCTCAAAACTTGCCTGCAGTGCCCACCTGCTGGGAGACACCCAGCCATCCTTCTGCAGCATGGTGGTGCTCATGGTCAGCACTTACAGCCCTGCCCCATTCTGGCAGAGCTGCTCATTAGCAAGGCTCAGATGGGGGCATTGATGTTTGGGATGAGTAGCTGTATTCAGATGAATTCCCTCTTTGCCTTCATTCATTCCCATTGCACCAAAACCAGGAATATCTAGCCTGTATACAGACTCTGCCCAGCCACATTAACACTTGCTTACAATAGGCACCAAAGGAGAGAATAACTGCTTCTCATTTATTTTAAAGTGTTTCCTGGTTTGTTTTTTAAAACGCACCATCTGTGCTTCCACCAGGCTGGTGTTAATGAAACACAACTCCTGCTCTTCGAAGGCACAGCAGTGATTTCTCCACCCCTACAGCTCAGAGGCTGAGGGCAGCCCAGGACAGCAGCATCTCTGTGCCAGCCACAGCTCCCTGTGCACAGCTCTGCAAAGCCCCCACAGCACCCAGCCTCACCTGCTGCAAGAGGTAGCAAGGCCAAGGAGCTGCCAGTGCCCATTGATCTGAAGCAACAGTTCAATTGGAACAGCTAGAATTGAGACACTCTCACGACCAGTTCCTATGTTTGTTTTAACCAGCAGACTTTGGGATAAGCACGTCTTCAAGTTCCCAAAGCTTTAATGAAGTCACGTTTCTCCCCGCTCTATTTTTATTTGCATTGCTGCCTCAGCATCTGCAAGACAAAGGCTTGGAAGCACAGGGTAAGAACACAGGTTGACTCTCCGCATAAATACATAAAGCCTGCAACAAAATTGCACTTTGGAATTGGAAGTTTTGTTAGCTCTCTCCTTGGTGCTCCTACTAGCATGTACTCGAGGCAGGAACACAAGATGCTTATCATATGTAAGCAAGATGCAGAGGTAGTGGAATTCCAGATCAAATCTCTGAGGACGTGCACGGAACATGCAAGCACTTCTCTACAGGAGGTAACCCAGATCACCCTAACAAGACGGGGGATTAACTTCCTCTTATCTCAAATTCTATTCTGTTAAGCAACATCATTTTAAAGATACAAACAAAGCCAGATGACACAATCTTGGCTAGCAGAAACCCATTAGTGTTGAGAGAAAAAAAAAAAAAAAAAAAAAAAAAAAAATCACTCTTATTAAATAGTAATAACTTCATCTGTTCAGAAACAGCTTTCTTCTGGGGGAACCAGGGAAGGAGGCAGGAGGTGGAAGAGGACGGACATTTCAGTATCCATCTTTAAAGGTATTGTTCTGTTTTACTTAAGTGACATTGTAATGCCTCTAAGGAGATGAAAATCCACACCTAATGATTTTAAGTCTGCTTCCCTCCCATCCCCCTACCCTCAACTCCAACACATCTTATCCATAAGGTAAAGCAATTCGAGTTATCATGGGAAAAAAAAACCCATACTGCTTCACACCCAGATCAAAGGTTAACTATATCCTTAAAAGAAAAAAAAATGTGGGAGTGTTGTGGATGCCACGTGCAACATTTTATTCCACGTTAAACATAAAACACAAGCCTACCATAAAGCTGGGGGGAGCGTGAATTATGACTGAAGAGTCTCTGGCCATATGTGGTGCAGTACTCAGAAATTTCTTATTAGGCTGCTATGGCACCGTTCCATTTGTTAAATTATTTTATGTTAGTGAGAATGATTAGGTTTCTTGTGCAGTTATTGGGACCCGAAAGGCACCTTTATTTACCTCATTTATCACATACAGCAGCATTCAGCTGAAGCACAGAGGTAAACAATTTTAAATAGCAATACTCCTGCTGCAACACAGTCGTCTTGACCAGAGGAGCATTGGAAAAAATGCAGATTTAAACTGCTCACATTACTGTTTTATCTGCATTTCAGTCTGAAGTACTAACTTATCACCAAGCTCAGCAATAAAGAAACATGGAGAGGAAGGTATTAAATATTTATGCCTACGGTACCTTACGAGGTTTCATCAAAATATTAATTGTAAAACAAAAGCACAAGTGTCCTAGCCACCAGAAATGGGAACAGCAATACATAAAGCCAACGTGACAGTGCTGCAACCAATTTAGTTTGTAGTGCTGAAAGCATTCTTTGCTCAAATTAAATTTGGGGAACAAAATACTCTGGAAACGTATATTGAAAATAATCATCAGTTGCTCAGAAACCGGAACCTGCTAGAATTGCTAAATTGCAATTTGCACATTATGGGGTAAAAATAATCTAGGGTCACATCTCCCCACCTTGTCTCCCTGCTGATACTCTGAATCACTGCCATCGGTTGCCTCAACATTCACCTCCAGTGACACCCACATGGCACAGGCTTTTCCCACAGCTGAAACAAGGCCCGAAGCATCACACATGGGTATGCACCAGCATCCTCACATCAGCCTGGGGAAAGGCTGAGCAAAGCTCTGCTCAGATCCTGTGAAGTGCCAGCAGTACTTCAAAATGGAAATAGATTTATTACTAAAGACTAAACACTACAGGAAACAAGAAAAAAATAATGCTAAATAACCTTCATCGTTATGTTGCTTTGGAAATAAATACAGTGAAATATGTATTGGACATAAATAAGAGTTTATCCTGACATAAGGTTTATCAACTCCGAAGAGCTGGATGATTCTCTGCAAGTTATTAAGTATGGATGTAGGCATCTGGAACAAGAGTAACTCTCCGGAGAAGAAAAAACTCTCGCTCAAATCCTGTGTAGCTGGGGAGATGTTTTGTTAGGTACTACTTTATGGTGACTCGTATGCCTGGAAAACAGACAGCAGAAACCAGGATAATGGGCAGAACGCACAAGGAAACCTGAACACATTCTGGATGAACACCAACAGCCACTTAGAGGCTTTTTTTGGATTGGTTAAGAAGGACTTAAAAATGCAAAGGTAAGGGAGAGAAAGTACGTCTCCCACTGCTCAACTCCTGCCATGCTCAATAAAACAGAACTTCATGCATTCTTTTAGAATAAGAATGGTACATCAAAAATAAATGAGCTTTTTAAACAAATCCTGCTAATGGAAGCAGCCCCCAGGACTCCTTATTTGATCATGCAAAAGGGCAGCAGCAGACTGCCAGGCAGCATGCCCTCTGCTCCAGGGCCCCAACTCTCACCTGCCTTCGCTGCAAAGCCTTCACACCTCACCAGGTTTGCACCTGGAACATCAGAGACCAAAGGCCCTGGGGCAGTTTTGGAGTCGTGCCCACCAGCCAAGTTGTCCCTGCGGAAGTTGAATGACAAAAGAGTAAGTAGTAAAGCTGTGCTTGTGATGGGAGATTTTCACATATCCTGTCTTCCACTGACAAACAAGAAGCACTGGAAATCCAGGGAAAGGACTACCTCCAACCAGTGAGCCGCCATCTCTGATCGCTCCTATTCAAAACGCTGTCATGCTCCTTCCAGATACAATTTTCCAGTACTACAGAATGAGATTCCTTTACAATTATTTTATAGTCACTGGAACATTCCAATCAATTCGTTCACTCTGCATGCCTTCCTGCTTATTCTCCTAATACTTGACTTCCATCATCTTATATCACTTCAGTAACAGTGCTTGAAACTGAGTGGCTGCAAAGAGCAAGACTCTGGTTTCCTTAAGGGAAAAAGCATACCATTGACTTTGCACCTCAGATACTAGGAAATCCACACAAGGGAGATGTTAAGAAATACTCAAACAACAGGAAAGTTTCCAAAGTTACCCATACACAAGCAAAATTCAAGTATGAAATACAAATTCACAGAAAACAAAGCTTTGTGACTGCACATGCTTGTAGAAAATACTAGTTATAAAGTTAAAAAAAAATAAGATCACATTTTAGAAAGCAGTAAGTGCTTTGTTCATCTGGTTTACCTTGCTTTGGGGCAGATCTAGACAAGTTATGATTACCAAGACTTCATCTAGCACAAAGACATCAGGTTGGTGAATTACTGTAGCACTGCACACACAGGGTACAGGTTCATATCTCCTAGAGCCAAGCAGCTCCAAGACTTTGTGCAGATCTGAAAGCAGAAGCAAACACCAAATTAATTCACTGCAATTCTATCCTGTTCACAAAGAAGCAAAATTGCTTCTCAACAATTCTTGGTGATAGCAGGCAAAATATTCACAGGTAGGCCACCAGTCATACAAAGAAAAAAGGAAGAAAAAAAAAAAAAAAAGTTGAACTCACTCAACCAGAGAAGGGGATCTCTGGCTATGCAGCACTGCTGCCTGAGAAGCAGTCTAGCTTCAAGACACGCTTTCCATTCCATGGCTGACCCTTATATGAGCCCAGGGTGGTTGCACCCGGGTTCCACCCCTTTCAGTCGCTTGGGGAGCACAGCTGCAAACAATTTGCCTGTGCTCCCTGGGCAGCCACAGCCCTCACCAGGTGCTCAGTCACCAGTTCAGGCCTTGAGCTAACAGTTCCCCTACAGATTCTTTTCAGCTTCACACACAGGTGGACAGACAGACTTGGGTACTCCATGGTCTGGTCCAGGTGCTGTGCTTAGCAAAGTGAGTACAGCTTTGCAGCAGCCACTGCAAGGGTTGCAGCTCCCCATCATACCAGTGATCTGCTCAAAAGAGGGTGTCTTTTATAGTAAGACATGATCATTTTTATGTGAAATAAAAGCTTAGTGCTATCAGAAAAATAAAAAAGCTGGACTTTGCTGAAAAAGCTTATTAGGAAGGCAGCCAGCGTGAGTGAGAAAGGGAGAAAGGCAGAGATGCCAGCTGAAATGGGCCACAGAGAAAATCAAAGAACACTTGGGATAAATGAAGTGCCACCTCTACTTCACAGAGGTTAAATTATTAATTACTCCTGAAGAAAGCCCTGTGTTTACCTCACATTCGATATCATAACAAGAGCCACCACCAGTGCAGCATTATACCAGCACAGCACACGCTTAGCTGGAGCTCAGGCTTATTGCATTACAGAGGATTTTAAATACTGCTGTTCCTCAAAGGCAATGATACAGGTTTGAGTATAATACTTGTTGTAGAGAAATCTAATTCCAAAGCTAGGAAGGTCTCTTCCCACCCCAAAATGGCATTAGGTATTGAAATGAAACCCAAATTACAGCTCAGCTTTGGTCAAAGTAGAAACGCTGGCAGATTTATTACTACCTTGTCAAGTGGTTTCAAAAATTACATATATTCTTCTAAAATCCATTTATGCAGGCAGAATTCAGTGGTCACACGAAACGTGCTCCATGATGGAGACGTGCTCCGGGCGCATGGCAGGGCTCCCCAGCAGCCCTTCCCTGCTGCCCCCTGGCTCCCACACTCACAGCCCCACTTAACAGTGCATTCAAGCACTTCCTCTCGCACCTCTGCATTCTCAGAAAACTGCTTTTTAACTCAGGTCAGCTTCAATTTTAACTTCATTTTTTAGGAAGCGTTTTTCATCTGCAGCAGCCTGGCTCTTTTTGCCTTGCCTTGCTCCTGCGGGTCTGAGGGAAGCAGCCAAGGACTCAGCCACAGAGCTGCTGTCTGCCTGCTGCGTGGCTGCGAGGGGTTCAGCCCAGGTCCCCTCAGCCCTCACTGTCAGGCACAAGTGCTGCTTTGTAACACTGGATTTCAGGACATGTCCATCCACACATGTCCAGATACTACCTCAAGGCGTTTTGCACATCCAAGCCTGATGATTCATGAAGGAAGCTCGAAGCCCTTACAAGAGGCCAGACAGCCCTGGAGAAGGAGGGGCAAGCAGGAGTTAGCACTCAGCTAAAATGTCAGCTGCACTAAGGATGCACCCAAAACACCTTCAAGAGCAGGCTCATACTGTTTGTCACATCATAAGAAGCTGAGGCAACAGATGGGAGTCCCCCATGGAGCCTCAGGGACCAGGCCCAGCTGCAGACCAGGCAACACAGGATCACGCTGGGGAGAAGGGTCTGGCAGAAAGGAAACTTGTCGGTGTACCTGGATGGTCTGTTCTCAGGCTGCATCGCTGTAATGCCGTACATCTCAGCCTCACCTTGGAGGTTTGCTGGGAGTGTTTACTGTGTGCTTCTTGGCCAGGGGTGTTGCAGATCCTTTGCAGAAAAAGCAATTCTTAGTTTGGAGAGGCTGCCTGCTGCTCCTTCTTCTCTTGGTATCATCCAGCAGCAGAACCTACATTCCCCTTTTAACTGAATTTACTGTGACTTCTCAGGGTTAGAGTCTGAAGCAGGGAGTCTAGCAGTGGCAACACGAGAGCAGCCTTGGTTTCCAAGCACCTATTCTAAATCTAACCTACTTCCCATGAACATCTCCTATCAGGATACAACAAACAGCATTCCTGTTTGTTTCTGATTCCTAACAAGCATGTGATTATTGCTAAGAAATAAGGCTGAATAAGCAGGGAGACTAAGAAACCAGCATTGCATATAAATGAAGAGAGATTCCAAACATAAAGCAAAGGTTTGCCTAAAAGCACATTACGAAGGAAAATCCTGATGGTTATACAAATGATTGATCATAATGGAAAGATGTAAGCTACATATTGAAGGTTTTTTTGGGTTTTGCTTTCTATTTCCAAAAGGGCTGCCACAGGACGGTAAGTTTCGTCCTGGGCACTTTTTGTGGCAATGCAACAAGGGGTGTCTGATGGACCCAACTCACACTGGGGCTCTGGGCTTGTTTCATTAAGGAAATCTTAACTTAACCCTTAGGAGTGACCTCATCCAACAGCTATTCCATCCCCAAAGGATTTAAGGGGCCTGGGCAACCTCAAGTTAACTAAACAGCTTTTTATATCTATACGTTGTACTGGTTTTGGTTTCTATAATGTATTAGTAACACAGAAGAGCTGATGCTTCGTATTTCTTTTTGTCCACTTCCAATCACAGTGCGAAGTACACTTACCTGAAGGACATTATTTTAATGAAGTCATTTATGCCCTTAAAATTAATATGTCAGAGCAGTTAAACTCTAGTGACTGTAACCAAACCAAATAATGTGTAATGGAGAAGTGTAATGAGAAAAAAATACAGCCTGAAGTCAAGGTTAAGTTGTTAACCTTAGGAAAAAAGTGAGAGGGGAAAAAAAAGCCACCGCAACTGTATGTCCCCTTGGCATGCCATGAAGGATACCGCTACATTGTCATCACCACCTTGTATACAATAGAGAACTAAGATTTTTGGCTATCACTATGCTATACACTGGAGGCAGCAGGAGCTGTATCTTCTTTTGAGGAGATAAAAATGGGGCTCATTACACCCTCAAGCAGCAAAGTAGTAGAGCTTCTCACAGTCTATGCTCAGTCTTCTCTTTTTGCAGTACAGGAACACAAGTTGTGTGTGAGATCAGAGTACTAAGAAATATGATGAAACATTCATTCTTTCTGTTCTTTAAGGTAAGTCATACAGAAACTGCTCTTAAATTCCATCAGCACACAAAAATATTTCATTCATCATCTGCATAAAGCCGTAACAGACTATTACTGCAGCAGCTCCTTGCATTAGAACAGCTCCAAGTCAGAGCTTCTCATCTTTAAATAATTCCGTTTTTGCTGCTTTCAGGTGAAACTAAGCCAGCTACATCCCTCCAGCCATGAACCGCCGAAAACACGAATAGCAAGAACACAGAACGTACATGTTGGTATGCTACTTCCTATCCTTCCTTGTCATGAAATTTTCATTGTAGAATACCGTTATTTGAATAATGATTAACAGAAGCAGCTGTTAAAAGCAGCTGTCAAATGAAAGGAACAGTTCACACCCAGAGCTGGAGCTCCTCACCACAAGCTTCACCAGGTGCATTGTCCGTGAATTCGCTGCCCTCCTTGGGCAGCAGAAGGGGATTCATAGCTTAGTACAAAGGATATCTGAATACATGAAGAGTTTCTCCTCTGTCCAGATTTCCTACCCAAAAATACGCAGCAAATTGAATGTTTTTCTCTCCTGCAGAGAAAGACCACATCTGCTGGAACCCAGCAGTGTATCAATAATCTAATAACACGATAGCTCACTTAAACTACTTTTCAGGAGGGTTGATTTCTTCATTATTAACTGCTGGTGTTCCCAGACAAGAAGGCAAACAGTCCAGTTTGCAGAACCCATCACATATTTACATGTTCTTCTACCTGGCCCATGGAATCTGCTGCTTTGATCAACTTCCTTCCCCTCGCAAAGCAGCTTAGCAGTCTCAGAGGTGCATTTCCAAACTGGGTTAACGTACCTCCAGAATGTTCATGAGGTGAAGAAGTGTAATTTAATTTGCTATTGCATAAACCAGTCACGGAAGCTTCCCAAGAAGCGTGAGTTTTCATTTCTTTCATAGTAGACATTTAATTATACGATAATTACTTACAGCTTGCAGCTCAGCTTCTACTTTTATGAAATATAAATTGCACTTCACTCAAAAGTGCAGGGTGAGCATTTAAAAGGCTTCATTAAGTAGGTTTTAAGATTTTCCTGACGACTTAAAGCTGTGGAATAGAAAGCAGATGTACCTGTAAACTGAAACTTGCTTCGTGGAAGAACAAAGTAGAATAGCTAATGTAATAACAAGAGAGAGTGAGTATTTACAAGAAAAAAAATTAACTTGAAAATTAACTTTAACAAGAAAAAAAATACACTTTTTTAAGTAACAAACAAAATATTTCTCCCAGTCTGCATGATGAAAGGGACCAGGAGGGAAGAAGCAGGTTTGCCACCTCTCAGATACAAATAATGCTCCGTATTCCAACTTTCCAGTGCACAGAAATACCTGTGGTTGGATCAGACCCACATCATCATTAATGGAGAAGGAACAGAAGCATTCAACTTGTTTGCAGCATCCCAAAGGCCTGGAGAAAGGAGTTGTGCAAGTAAAAAGGTTAAGACAAGAAAAAATAACTTCACATGAATTTAATTACCATAATCTTGCAATATTTTTTACTTCCCTCTTGATTTTGGACCATGAGGAGGTGACCATGCCTGTATTTCTGCTGTGACACAACTTCACTGTTCTGCAAGCCTGGACCTAAGTAAAAAGGATAAAGAAGCAAAAATCAGACAGGCCCTGGCTGCTACATCGTGCAGGTGTTACTGTCACCTGGTGGCTGTAGAAAAAACACACACTGATGAAGGGAAGGGGCTGTTTGCTGCAACCCTGAAGGAAGCCATTACGTGGACAGGCAGAGCAGCCTTAGCTCTGGCTCTTCTCATCCCGGGTACTCTTGTCTCAGCTGGAAATACAGCACCCTTCTGTCTTCCGTGCTTCTTACTTTCTTCCCTTTGCTGTTATTTAGCTGCTAAGCGCTACGTGCTGCAGTGGAAGATGGAAGAAGCTGTTCAGAATGAAATGGCATGGCATTTTATGCCCTTTTGTAAACTTTATAAAATAAATATGAACTTCCCAGCTTATCCCAGCCAAGGCGCGCCTTGCAGTCGCATGCTGGCCCTTGTGTTTTCTGTTGACTCTGGGATCAGTAAGCTGGGAACACCATCCTCAGCCAGTGTGTGGACATGGTGTCAGCAGGGATGCTGCCACACGGTTGCCCTTAAAAGGTGTCTGTTTGGGGTTTGTCCCTGGAGGAAGGACTCAGTAAATGGAGTTCACTTACAGCACAGAGCGTGCCTAGCGTTGCAGGCTGGGTAAGAGCACATCCCACACCATGTACACTGCAGTCTCCAAATGCCACTTTACACAAGAGCTCTGAAGAAAATTATGCCAAAATGGCATTTAAATAGAATGATCAACATTTTTCTGTGGACTCGTTTCTTCAGAACCTAAGTCACTAATTTTTCTGCGATTGGAAATTAATTAAGCTTCATTCAATTAAAGTTATTTCAATGTTGAATGATGCAGGGACTCAATGCAGTTTAAACATGCCTTTCAATTTGAGCTGTTAGATCTGATCTGGCAAGTGCCCAGCTCTGCGTTTCTCCATTTCAGTGACAGTTTGTCTCCTCCCTGTGGCCCCACCTCAGAGGGTGGCTGTGCCATACTTTGCAATGCTCACTGCTCAGCCTTAACTTCAGCTCAGTCTTCGGGTTTGTTGGTGAGAGTAGGATTCTGGACAGCATGTTTTAAACAATTATTCAGTCTTAAATTCAGAACACACAAAAGTACAAAATGCAAAATTGCTTTGACTTTGCATATTAAATATTAACATATCCAAACAACTTAACACACTTTTCTGATACTATGAAATAGCACGTATATTTATAGATCTCCCAAGGCAACTGAAGCCAACAGTCTGTGCTCTCTCTGGCATCTCAGTTGAATGGTTATGCTATCCAGAGCTGCTTCCAAATAAATCAATTAGAAGCACCTGCAAAAGTCATTGGGAGACCAACATCATTATAGGGAGAGGATGCGCTACATAATAATTCCTATGCAAATTTTATTCCTCTGTCATTAGTAGCTGCTAACAGCATTAGACATGTAATGCCACAACGCGATTCATTTCAGTTAAATAACTCAGTCTGTATCAGCAGCCGTTTGGGATTGATTGTTCTGACTGGTGGAAACAACTGCAAGCTGCTAGAAGAGGCATCTTGTGCTGTTGTCTTAGCCTTAAGCTGGGATTGCATGAACAAATTTGCAGATGGGTCCTGTATGTTAGTTTTAGCATCTCATAGAGTATAGCATACATGTTTAATGAACCCAGATGTAGCGAATAGCATGGGCACAGCCAACTTAAACTAAAATAGACTTACCCCTTGGAGGTTCACAAGGCAAAGTTTGTATTTTAACACCTTCCACAGCTCACCTCTTCTTCTGTTCATTCTGAACAGCTTCTTCCATTATCTACAGCAGCACGTAGCACTTAGCAGCTAAATAACAGCAAAGGGAGGGAATTAAGAAGAGCATTGTATTTCCAGCTGAGACATGAAGTGAATCAAGAGACAGTGAAGGGCTTCTCTGCATAGGATTGAAGCTATTCTCCATACAGTTAATCACACCAACACCGTTTGCTGGGGTCAGGCTCTGGTATACCCCATACTGATCAATATGTCTCAGCTTCTGGAAATCAGCTTGATGCTGATAAGCTACTTGCTGGCATGCTGCGTGTAAAAGTTTTTAAATATTTTGTGAGAACAAAATCACACTGAAAGACGGTGGCCAGAAGCCTGGAAGGGCCCTTCCCACAGGGAAAAAAGCCACTGAGAGCTGCTGCAGGACCAACAACGCTTTCAGTCACCTGCATCACCGTGGAAAGGGATGACAAACTGGAGGGACATGCATGGAGACCTACGTCCCTGGAAGCTCCCTGGGCATGGCAGTGAGTCCAAGAGCTGCTGTCTGAGAAGAGACCCTAGGAGTCCAAAGCTAAAAGCCTAAGAAAACAGAAACACACCATGGGCAGATACATCTTCAAAACCACATCCTACTTTTGAGGTGCAGCTTGTACCAACATCACTGATTCATCCTTCAGACCTTGCTGTCCGCATTTCTGTGGCTTATCCTCACTCACATCCTCCACAACTGCTTTTCTGAAACATATCTCATGTCCAGAAGAAAGGTGGGCCAAGCAGCAGGGGAACCTCATGGCCTTCTGTCCTGCCCTTTCTCCAGTGCTTTTGTTTCCACCACAACCTAAACATTTACTACAAAACAGCTCCTTCACTAAAAAGATCATTCCATGACACATTCTGGAGGCAGCAGTAAGGTAAGGAGGTCTTATCACACAGCCCCATAACGATAAAAGGTTTCTCTTGATCTCAGCTGCTGCAGTTTCATTAAATCTGGCTGGAATTTTGCATCTGCACAATTGTGCAACAAATGCACAATTAAGACTACGGGAGTTTAAGCTGTAATTTAAACCTATAATTAAAACAAAACTTCTCAAGAGTTATCTTGTATACTCCTCAATCTGTGCTTCCAGTGTTCTATCAACTTGAGGCATTTTTAAAGCCCATTGCAAGACATAAAGCCGCTGTTCCTAGGAAGTCGGGAGGCAGGGCCTCAGACAACATCTGTGACCAAGCAGGTGTGCTTTGTGCTCCACTGAAGACTGTCCCATTTTTCATAGTTGGATACTGCTGGGGAACCTCATTAGAAACCAAATTACTACCTGCATCAGGTTTACACTAATGCATTGACATCTACAGCACTTGTTAAATGAACCATAAATCCAATACACTAAAGTCATTTTCAACTGAATCAAATCAGGTTTCAGTCAAAAGAATTACAATTGTTATATACTTAATGCTTGGCACTTTCATGGTGTCTCCAGCTAGATCATTTCAGACACAGAAAGAAAATTGTAAACCTAGAGACAGTGCAAGCTAAATTGGATGCACTACAAGCATACTAAACACAGTGCTAGGAGTTTAAGGACGATAATTGGCTCTAATTGACTAGTTGGTAAAGCTATCCAGGCATCCATAGTCGTGTTCCTTATTAATCTATTTTCAACATGCTATTTCCTTCTCCATAGTTAATTTATACTTTCCCATTATAAACTACCTTGTTTGCATTTCCTAGAATCCTTGCTTTTAAAATGTTTAACTCTTCAACGATCCTCAGGATTGACTTTATAGGAAGCAGGCAGAAGGGAGAAGGCAGAACAGCAGAGCTGCTGCTTCAGCAGGAGTCAAAATGCCATCCAGGATTTGGAAAGCAAATGCACAGTCGTGTTGTTTCTTCCCCTCACAACCAGAATCAATCTTCTTTTAAGAAGGAAAGTCCATCACCTTGAGCTATGAATAACTAAGGACAGCACTCACCCTTCATTTTCTTCTTATTCAGGGGGTAGATGATTTCCCAGGAAATCCAGTACTACCATCCAGCACTTTCTTGCGCCCACGTGCACCATAGAGAAGGGGATGCCAGCAAAGAACAAAGCCAATTCCTCAAAATACCCAGTTCCAACACCTATGAATTTGAACTTGGAGATTTTTCCTGCCTCACAAAGATGCTCCCCTAAGTGGCCTTGTTTATGCTTAATTCAGAAATGAAAGACAGAGAGGCAAAATGAAAACTAAATCATATATATGTATACAAACCAACTCCTCTATCAGCACAAACTCCTCCTGGTACTAGTAAGTTACAGAGACACACAGTACCTGAACAGGCTCCTGATTAAAGAATGTAGAGATTAAATTCATTTACTAGTGCAGACTCTACACCTTCTCTGGTATTTTGATATCATAATCCCAGGCAGAGTGTCTGTGCTGGCACTCCTCTTCCCTTTGGCTCAAAACAGTGCTGTCCCAATGGCAATCTCCAACAATAAAGAGGTGCTCTTTGGTAGAAGCAGCCACACAAAGTAATGAAAGGCCACATTACATTTATTCAGCCTGGAAGCAGTTCTGCTGCTCAGCCAGAAATCAAGTAATGACCTTTTATTGTGTGAAGAAAATCTCACTAGAAAGGGTGGAAGTCATTTACTTCCACTGAGGTGCAGTTGGACTGCCTGGAGAGCTGCCCAGCTGAACAGTGCTCTCTCACCTCTGGCCCTGCCACCCCTGTTCACCATTTTCCACAGTCTGTGCTGGCTCTTGGCAGTCCAGTATGCTGCTTTCCCTAAGGGAAAGTCATGCTGACAGCAAGCTGAAGGACAAATTTTCAACACACTGTTGCTCATCTAACACTTTTCAAGGCTGATGGTGAAAGAACAGATCATTTACTCAGTGCACCTTACTCATGGGGCTCCTGAACCTCCCTTGTCAGCCAACATCAAGGCAGCTGACCTGATCCCTGAATCAATCCAAACCGGCACAGGATCAGGTCTGCAACCAGGAAAAGCCAACACGGCCCAGCTGAAGTCAGCAGGCCACTTGCAATTGAGTGCCAGGTCAGCAACTCATTCTGAACAAATAGGGAAGATTCTGGTCAATTCAGCTAAAGCCACAGCCTTAAGTAGAGGCTGTGCCAGCCCACTGTTAGTTCTTTCTCCCTCTGAATATGAGGGAATATCAAGCACGCAGATTTCAAATGGGTTGCTATCCTGGGCTGCCCGCTGTTTGCAGCGGTGTCCATCAGCTTCGCACCCTGTAAAGCCAGCTGCAGCTGGGTACAGACACTGGATGGGTAACAGATAAAACAACACATCAGTAGGATACAAGCAGCATGGCTGGTACAGAAGTTGGGAACTGGAGATCTCTTGATAGTGAATACTGAAGGTAATATAGCATGAGAAAGAATAAACTCTGGCACTTGGCAGTAGCTGTGTCTATAACACAGATCTCTATCTGTCAACCCAGACCTGGCACACACATTCTCCAGAGGATTAGGGCACCATACGACTACTGTGGGCTAACTTTACAGATGACAAACAAGCTGCAGGGCAAGTGGGGAACAGAGTGCAAGGAAAGCCTGGTCCACTGGGTAGGAGGAAATCTGCACAGCATGTACCAATGAAAGGGCAGTAGTAAGAAACTGAGGATAGCTATGAGCCAGCTGCAAAAGCTTGGGAACAGAAAGAGAGAGGCTGTAGGAGACTTCAAAAACAAGTAGCAGATCCAAAAATCAAAGCCAATTTTCAACTGAATTTTAAAGAAAAAAAAAAAATAGATCTTCAACACAGTACCAGGACAGAAGGGTTGTTTCAGTGCAGAGCTCTTCAAATACACCAATGAAAAAAAAAGACAATAAGCTAATGCTGTTCTGGAAGAGACAGAATAGATTTGTTGTAGCACAGCATCTATGCCAGACAGAGCAAACCAACCAGCAAATCCAGCCAGAGTCAACACACTGAGTCCTGTCATCAGGGCACGAGATCAAAACACCTTTCCTAAACACCTCTGATGGAGGTTTCTGCCTGTTGAAGTACCTGCTATGCTTCAAGTTATTACTTTTGATGACAGTCTTTTGTCTTCATTCATACTAATTGTGCCTAAATCAATGGTAACAGTAGATTTGGCATTGATCAGTCTTATAGATGCTCTCAACTTAAATTATCCTTTTGCATACAAATAATTCCCATGGTATCGCCTGCCAGAGCATTGACACCGGAATATTTATTTAACTAATTATTCTTGTCCACATCATCGTGGGCATTTGATATAAACTGCAGGAATGCAACAAGCATCTCTAGCATGTATTGCGCAGAGACATCACAAAGTGAACTCCTTAGCAGTGAGCTGCTGCTTAGTGCTCCACTAGGATAGGTGAGCTGAAATCAGCGTTCACATGGTCAGGTTCTTCAGCCACTGTACAAGATGACAAAGAGATCCCACACAGATCATTTGAGGAGTCTTACCTGTATAAAACCAAATCTACTGATGTGTCTACATGAATTTAATGGAGTGCCAGCAGTTCAAAACAGCTAAAAAGTGTCGGGATTTCTGTCATAATAAAGATTTCTGCTGGTTTGCAGTTGCACTTCTAATTACTTGCATCCTCAGTTCTTCCCTTGCTCAAAAGGAAACTGGAGATTCTGAACTGGAGATTCAGTCACCCACAGTGACTGGGATTACAGCTGGGTCTGTCTGCTGCCATATCTACCAGAAACTCCACAATGTGAAGGGGTGTATGGTATTTATGGGGATAACTTTTTTTCTATCTGTTTTGCTTTTAAATTAAAGAGAAAAGAAGAAAAAAAAAAGAAGAAGAAAAAGAAGAAAAAGAAAAAGAAGCTTGCCTTGTAGAAGGGGAAGGTTCTACATTATCAGAGAGAATTGCTGTTGGCGACCTTTTTACCTATATAAAAGTTGTCCAGATCAAAAGCATATGATTGACTTTACATGCAGAAAAATGTAAGCCAGCAGACAAAAAAGATTTGGACATTTGAAACTCGGTGTAAAGGTTTTCTCAAATAGTTCTTTTATGCTTGTGCTGATCTGTGAAAAAAAAAAAGTTTAAATGATTAACAGCACGATTAGTATGATGGAGTGGCAGATTAATTTGCTTTTAGATACAGCCAAAGTGCTCCACAGCTGCAGGAGGTGCAGCATGTTGCACCTCCAGGTCACTGGTTCAAACACAGCCTGGGGGTAGGAACATTTTTCACGTCTAATGGTTGTTCAGTGGCCCATGTGAAACGAGTTTTGTGTGTGCACGTTCACTCCAGGTATCACAGTGAGTGCCTGAGCAGTGGCTGAGGCCAAGGGTTGGGTGGGTACGGTGAGCAGCGATTCCTCACTTCCCATGATTGCCCTTACTGTGATGGAAGATCCACACCTGAGCTGGCTGCTATACAGCTGCCCAGCAACAAAACAGACAGTTGCACAGCATCAGGGCTTGTCAGCTCAATTCTTGTCGCCAGAATTATTTTTAAGCAAGCATTCAAGACAGAATTAATACCAAACAGACCCTCTTAGAAACAAGATCTTATTCAGTGGTGAATAAGCAATCCCCCTCCAAAGTTTCTCCTTTTTTTTTTTTTTTCCACCACTTGCAGATATTTGAGTTTGGCTGAAGAAATGGGAAGTTCCAAAATCTAGGAGGCTGTGGGCTGCTCTGGACCATTTGCGGATGCAACAGACAGGGCACGCTGCACCTGGAAATGTCAGCTGTGGGCAGACAGAAATAAGCAGCAAGTTGTTTGTCCCTTACATAGTCCTACACCATAACACTGCCGAGAGGCCTCATTCTGTACCCGATATACATTTGAAGTTGCTTTTACTCCTGTGAGATAACACTTTTATTTTAAAGGCAGAAAGCTGCTGGATTTTTTCCAAATTGGAAAACTCGTTTGAAGTCCAGAGCTTGAGAGCACTCAGTCTTAATGAGGGAGAGGAGCACTGCTCCCATAAAGGCTGCTCTGAGGACACAGCCAGTCACCAAGTAGAGCTGTGCTGGATGCGGTGCTTTGCAGAGAAGGGAAGGTGTTGCACAGGGACTGCAGAGGCAGCTGCACGCTCCTGGCTTCAGCAGCTTCCTCGGTGACACACAGCAATGTGATCCTCAAGAGAACTAAGAGTTGCTGTGAGGCTTTCCTGATTTTCTTCTGCAAATGACACATCTTTTCAGGGGAGCTCCAGCCATACCTCTTTCTTACCCTGTGCACTCTACACGGGAGAGGGAAAGAGAGGCTGCACCAGATCACATCTACAATAAGGAGAAGAAACAAAAAGCTCACGTTTGCGAGCTCTCTCCCTAATGCTATACAGAACAAACTGCAGATGGGGTAAAGGTTCTTGCCCCAGGTGCCCACACATAACAATTTATAGCACCAGATTTGGGGGCATTAAGCCGTACACGTAAATTGTGCCCATTATTATTATTCACTGTAAACATGCCATAAGTATGGAAATATGGCCCTGCTAGGCTACAGAAGTCTGTACTGCAATATTAAACAGCCCATTAAGTAGAAGCAGTAAATACTCCAAAGTGCAGGAGACCTTATTCAGTTATGTAACTCTGCGCAGGCTTTAAACCTGGAAAATGCTTGGCTCCATCTAAATGCCCTCCTTACATCCCACAGCTCTGCACTGCAAGAAACCACGGGAGAAAACAGCCAGCGAAAATCCACACAGGGCAGCAAATGCACTGTCACTTCAGTGACTGCTGGCTCCTAGAGCAAACAAATGGCATGAAAAACAGGCTCCACTAAAAGACAAGAGACAAGGAATGGAGACAAGGAATGCAGGCAAAGGTTACTCGAGCACACCTCCTGGTCCAGAGCAAAGATCTAATTTAGAGGTTTTAAACCCTAATTTAGGAAACAGAATTCAGGGCCTGGGGGTCCGAAGCTGATATGAATCCCAGAAAAAGTCATCAATCCCGGACTCCACAGCATCTCTGATAGGGTGAATCCAAGGCCTTAGAGATGCATACGCTGCTTTTAACCCCTGTGTTAAGCTGCTGCCCCATGTAAGGCAGGGCCAGGAGTGGAGCAGACTGGCGCAGGATGGCACCTGTGTCCTCCCAGCACCAGCAGAAATGCCAGGATGAAACACCTGAACTGGGGGCTGTAAGGCTGGAACGCAGCCCAGCCTCGTGGCAATTCATACCACTGTCAAGGACAGAAACCACACGCTTCTTTCTCTACTGAAGAACACAAAACCTCATTTACTCCCCTGATTGCATTAGCCAATACGAAACAAAGTAACTTTTAATAAAGTGTGCCATGGCAGAGAAAAATTGATACAATCACAGAGCCGGTATAATGGGATTTAATTCTGCTTCAGATGTGCTAGTTTTAATAAAAAAGGATTGAGCAAATCTAAAATAAATTACAGTGAAAGGTCAGGCTTATTGCTTGTACTGTTACGTTAACTCTTCTGCAGACATTTTTACAGACTGTATTTATGAGACCTTTTGATTTTCAGGATAGGTATAAAATACATCTGCAATTTTCCCATTATTTGTGGCAATGTTTCTTTTACAGGTGTCATTTCCCAGTGCTTCAATACAAATTTCCCTAGCTGACATTTATAAGAAATGATGAGTTATTTATGGGGTGGTGTTGTTGAATTAGCAAAACTATTTCCCACTAGAAAGTTAAACTCAACTAGAAAAAAAATTGTCAAGGGAATGATTATCCCCATTTTTGTGTCAGTGACACTTGTGATTTCTTTGTCATTAATCATTCCACCAGCACATCACTTATTCAATAGGAAGCAAATCAATTACTTACTGTTCTATTCAGCTATGTCCCTGCTTCTCTGAGTACTGAGAACAGATAAGAATGGGAAAAAGCTGCAAACACTGAATCTTATTACCTGTCTCTTATTAAAATTACTGCAGCACCTAGAGACCCCAGCCAAGATCGCAGCCCATTTCGCTCAGCGTTGTAACACAGAGCTCAATATCCATCCTAACCCTAAAGGATACACACAGCACAGACTGCTGTGGACAAGAAGAGAAGGTGAGCAAGCTGCAGAGGAAGGAGCTTGTTGTCACAGAGGAACTACGAGTGCATCATGGGCACACGGGTGTTTCTGGATATTTCTGTGCATCTTTACCCAACTTAGGTGCACATGACACTCTGTGCATGGAAGGGCAACTATCCATTTTGCACTCCATTTTGATGATGCCCAGACACAGCGAGCTCAATGCTCTAGAGCTGCAGCCAAAGAAATCCTGCTGAGCTTGATCAAAGGAGCTATTGGAAAGAAAATGCAATCCCCTTCTTGGTATCTGTCTGTATTCACTCTGTCAGAGAGCCTGGCTACAAAGCCATAGACAATACACAAACAAGGAAAGCCAGACTGTGTGATCTTAAAGCCCAGTTAAGTCATGTGTCCAGTTAAGTCAGCTCAGGACCATGGAGTCAACTGGGAGCTCCAGTGGGGAGCCAGCAGGCCAACCCCACCTGAGCTGTAGGCAACAAGAATCCACCCCAGCAGTCAAGGGCTCTTCACAGGGCTTATGGCTTTTAAGAGTCACTTTGATCCTGAAACGCTAGCTTTTATTTCATTCTGATGAAATCAACAAGAAATTAATGCCAGCTATTGAGGAGCAGATACCTGCTTTGTGCACAGCACAGAATTCAATCAGGAATGTCACTGCTCCATAATCAGGAACATAAGCAGACACTACTCAAACTTAAAGAGCCATGGATTGATACTGTGGGCTGCAGAAAGGCAGTCTTCATGAGCTAGCAGCAGAGATTCTGCAAAACACACTTATCAGAGTCTGAGTTACATGAATGTGTAAAAGGGGGCATGCTAAGAACACTTCTGAAGCCTGTGAAAACTCTGCATCACTCCAACATTTCTGCTTTAAACAGTCAAAAATTGCTGAGGTAGAGTGGTAACCAGAGAGCAAAGTTTGTGGCTTGGCCAGACACACATTGCCTATGAGCTGTGTTACAACCAGACAGGTTCCACGTGCAGGAGGTTGCCAAGGCCTCTCCAGACCCTCGGTGCTGCCCTGCACCTAGAGAAGGGGGAACCACCACGGCCCTCCTTCCCCCCTTCTTGGCCTTCCATGCTCAGCCAAGGCCCAGCACAGGCTGTGCCCACAGAATGCCCTGGCAGCCAGAGGGGCCAACCATCCCCTGGGTTGCACCAGCCCCAGCACTGCCTTCTGGACAAGGGAAGGGCCTGCCCCACTCTGCTCTGCACTGGTACTGACTTGAGTACTGAGTATAACATGCTGCAACGTGAAGAGATTAAAACTATTAGGGTGTTCAAAGGAGGGGAAGGGGCTGGAGAAAGAGACAAGTGGGAAAGGTCTCACTCCCTTCCAACTCAAGCTATTCAATGATTCTTCCATTATATGCGCAGCAAGTGTAAATGGTAAGCAGAGCACACACACTAAGGAGCAGTGCTTGCAATATAGGGGAATTGATCAGCTCTTGAGTCTCTGATGAGCTCTTAGGTCTCTTCCTTAAGAAGCCCAAATCCTGGCCAAGGCCAATAGACACTACACAGGAAGAATAAAAGACAGTCCCACACATAAAATAACAGAGCCAAGAACATAAAAGAGGCCAGGTAGTACCAAAAACTGACTAGAGAAGGCCAATAGCACTTGCACAAGACAGAACACAAGATAGCTCTCAGCGAACAGATAAATGTAAGCTGCCAAAAAAAAAAAATCATACTAAAAGTTGTGTGGTCTTTTTGATGACTATTAGATAACTAGTAAACTGTAAGAAGATGTTATCTTCATTTTTCTCATTGATAAATGTAGCAACCTTTAGACATACCCTCCCCAACTTTGCTTCAGAAGGAAAAGCATCTACTGAACTCAGTATTGTGATAGATCTGTTCATATATACTTTTCCTTATGATGCCACTGAGTCTTTGACAAGGTATCTGTATCTATTTCTAGCTATCTAAGATACAGACATAACCCACAGTCTTCACAGAGGACCTACTATTTATAACCTCCAGCAACTTCAGAGGATTCACATCAATCACAGCAGATCTCCAGCAGGAATGTGGTCCTCATCTGACAAAACTGTCTGTCTTATTTTGTCTTTTATTTTAATAGGTTTCCTGCCAGCCAGGTTCTGCTTCCATTTGATCAAGGGTACTAAGTCTTCAATCAACTCTTCTCCTTGCTTTCTGGTCTATTTTTAAAGGCATTGACCCAAATCCAGAGAGCAGTAAAAATATTGTAATTTCACAACTTTTATTACAACAGCTAATTCCCAATGAGAACAATCATTTCTATAGCAACCCTCCAAAGAAGGCCTCTAAGCTAAATCAAAAATAAACTGAGTACATAGGCAAGCTAGCAGTGCTGCTCATCTTAGGTTCCAGGCACCATTCTTCCTTGAGGAATGGCTTTAAAAAAGCAGGTAGTAAATCGCTGACATTCTCATCAAAGCTGTATGTCAACACAAACATACTGTACTGCATTAATTGCAAAGCAGGCTCTCCTTAACTCTCCAGCACCCTTGGCACACGCAAACAGGCTCTGACTGAAGGGCTGACTGTTTAGGTTGCCTCACCTAGTCTACTTCAGGAGCATCTAGGGATGAGCAAGGGATACAGCAACCACTCAAAACCACTTAACTACGTGTTACTTTTAGTTTCCTCTGCTGATGAAGACTTTCTGACCGTGTTCAGACAGCCTACCTTCAACACAGTACCAAGAAAATTGTGCGTGAAAGATGTGTTTTTTTCCAAGAGTGATGCAGCCAGCCCATGCACAGGATTCTAAAGGCAGATGAACTGAGAAAGCTGGAGGTAAACATTAAGTAAATCAGGCAGACCTCAGGATGGTTGAATGCCACCGAACATACTTTTCTAAAGAGTTCTGTATCTCAAAATACCCATGTGGAAGACGGAGCCATTTTCTTTATAAAGTACAACTCGACAACACTGTGCTCCTGTTTTCAAGTGAATTACTGTCCACAATTCTAATTTTCTGCCTCTGCACCTAAGACTACAGTAAACCTCAAATACTCCACAAAGTACATAAATGTTTATGTGACTCTGCAAACAGAAAACGAACGAGAGGGCAGCATGCAGCAAGGCATCTGATGCAGAATGATGGAGATTGGTACAAAATCTGAGAGTCAGCAACGTTTGCTTTAGGTAACGTCTGGCTCTGGGGAGCCCTTATTAGATGTGTCTTGTACACAAATCAACAGAGTAGAATAGGGATTGTTAAACAAAGTGACTGCAGCAATCGGTCAATACAGAAAGACCATTAGGGTTGGATGTAACTCTGCAGAAAGAAAATAAAAAAGTAAATTACCAATGTACAGAATACCATAAATCTTACAGCAAATAACTGATGCCTGTTTCTACTTCTGCCAGAGATTCAGTCTTTTTATAACACCATTGTACCTGCCTTTCCAATTCAAATCACCTTTATTGTTGAAACAAAACACTGAGCACCAAAGAACAAGCTTTGCCACTGTGTATGGTAGTCGGTGCTTTTATTAACAGAAAATCTGATGATGTATCTGCATCCTGCTTTTCAGTGTGTTTTGGCCGATTTCTCACTCATCCATCAAAACTTCTGCTTGTAAGGATCCTCATAAAGAAATGCTTGAGCAAACATGATGGCACACAAGGGTCATTCTCTCTGCCTGTGATGGCTCTACCAGCACCTGCAACCCAGCACATCTACACAAAAGGCACAAAACCACACGTAAAAGCATTGCACCCAAGATGAGTTCCCACAGAACACTGGATAGGAATCAGGACTGGTGCTCAGTCAGCTCTTACTTTTCAGGTCCCCGAGTACACTTCTAAAATGGAGCACCTGTCAGTGCTGAAAAAAATAGGTTGTCTCTGATTCTGTTTCTGATTCACCACAAAATAACTTGCAGCTCCAAAAACTTGGTCATGTTGTCACAGTACAAAAACAAAATCAAAAGCTTATTTATTCACTTTTACCTCCTAAGTCCTAAATCAATAATTGCACCTAATGACTAACAACAAATTCAAAACATTAATTTGCATTGAGTACCGTAACCTAATAAGAAGGCAACAACTGTATTTGTTGAAATTGATTTTCCTTTTGTTACCAGCACAAAATCTTCAGGTCTGTATAATAATAAGATACAGCATATGGAGGAGTTCATTATCACAGAATACCAAATAGGCAAAAATTAAGTTTCTTTTTCAGTATGGAAGGGAAATGTTGAATCTCCAGGGCTGATGTTTGAACAAAGGAAACTTCTTGTACCTCTTCCGCACGAGCATTCAAGCAGTGGGAATCATCAAAAGGTGAATTTCAAAGCCTACTAAAATCACTTCGTAATGTAAATAATTAAAATCATCTCTGAAGTACATACCCATAGAAGCTATGAAGTGATGCTGAAACCCTGTTCTGAAAGGGGCAGGTGTTGTTTCCTTTGTTTTTCATTCCAGCAACAACTCTAACAGCAAGTCACTGAAGCCCAGCCCTGCGGCACACTGAGCGATGCTGGGATCTTTATGCTGCTTTTTGGCAGAGGCCTCCGCTCCAGGAGAGAGCAGGTGGGCACAGGGAGCACCACATCCACCAGGAGCTGAAGCAGCAGAGCCCTTCAAGTTGAAAACCTGTGGGGCTGGAGCAGGAAGGGGCACCCGGCTCATCCCTCACGACACCATCCATGCGGGTACTTTTGGTAAGGACCGACCAACTGGGAGGGGAGCACAGGACTATGGCCTTGCTGAGGCAAATCTAAACTAAAGCCCCAAGCACCTCAGTACTCAGATAACACTCTCAGCAGCCAGTTACGTCAGCTTTACTTCAAATTTCAGTTTTTTAACCAATAAAACATAGATTTTATCGCTACTTGCTAGATAACTGCACACCAAGTTTCCCAGCACAGGTAATTGTTTTGAAGCCACAACCTTTTCCCTCTTCATTTCCAGTGTTAGCAGAGAGGCCCGCTGTGAGAGCAGCCTTCACAACAGCTCAGAAACCTGCCAAGATCCCAATCTGTTAATTTGGACAGGTTTCCAAGGAACCTCCTCATGAAAATATCCATGATGCCAGCCAGCCCAGCAGGATTTGAATTAAGGCTTGGATGTAAAATCTTCCTCTCAAATCAGAAGCACATTTTTATTGAGCACATCTCACACACTCATGCATCTCTGTTCATTACAGAGACTTGACCACCCTACAATCCAAACACCAAGCAGTATTTCAAGTGGCAGTAATAACCTACAACTCCTCTCTCTCCTCCTAGCGGTTGGCAACCCTGCCCACGGCAGGGGGCTTGAAACTAAATGATCTTTGAGGTCCTTTTCAATCCAAGCCATTCTACGATTCAGTTTTTGCAGCCATGGAAGCATCAATCAGCAGCACAGCCTGGCGTAAGCTGATCGTCTCCAGGGCTGCTTGAACTCGAGCTGTGGCAAGGTCACACACGCCAAGCAGGAGAGCTACAAACAGCTCTGAGAAGGGCGGAAGCACCCAGGGATGTTCCTACCAACCAACTGCAGAGCACAAGGAAATCAGACAGCCAACAACCTCCAGCGATGAGGAACAAGGTACTGAATGAAAATATGAATCCTCATTTAAAACCATGTGAGGGCACCAGGGATTTCCAACCACAACAAGAAGGAAGCAAGCACATCATCTTGTTTTATTTAGAGGGGATGACTGAAGCAGAGTTGATGGTATAAAGTACATGCAGTTTCCCACATGCAACCAAAGTAGGCTTTTAAGTCAAAAACGGTTGGAAAGAGTTAACTGATCAGTGGTATCACTCAAATCAGATGCCGAATCAGTGGTCTAGTTTGCCCCTGCCACAGAGTGATTAATACATTCACCAACACATAGAGGCAGGCCCCCCATCTGTTGAACAGTATTAAAAAACACTCAGCAACAAATGTGCTGTCAATGAATAAGGTGTATCAGCCTCTAATGAGCAGCTATTCTTTCCAGAAGAGCACCTTGTGAACAGTATCTATTCAGAAGTTCTGTATAAATAAAAGACAGGACTCCATATCAGTGAAGAGCCAAATATAAACTCCTATTATCCCATGTTCTTACTGTGCCTACTACCACAGAATAAGAGTTCATTAAAAAAAAGCATTAGTTGATGAACAGGGAGCTCAGGCAGAAAAAAAAGGAGCAATTAGCAAAGTTGAAGTTCTATCCATAAGTATATAAATACAGCTATTGACACAGCTAATAAATATTAAAAGTTTACAGTTTACCTATATAGTTACTAGTTGTACCATCGTGGTTGTATAACCAGTTCCTCAAGGTGCATTACAATTAAAAATTTAATAACAGCCAATTCCTTTGAGAATCTTAAGCTATAATGCAGTTGCTACCTGAACACTGCTGTATTACGCTCATTTAGAAAAGATGACTCACCACCAACATAATGGATTTACTCTTGGAATTGTGTAGAAGCTCCATGAAATTCCAAAGCCACCAGTATGCAGCATTTGGCATTACTGGCACAAAATCTCAGCTTCTCATTAGTGGCAGGGCTTAGGATTGCTAGGATTTAAAATACTCCATAATCAAGTGTTCTTTTCCCCAGCAGAGATCACAAAATAAGAGGCAAAGAAAGCACTCAAAAAACAATCCTGAAGAATCTGTGGCCTTGGGCAGCATCCAACTAATCAACAATGGATAAAATAAAAGAAGGTAACTTTTCACACTGTTTTCTTAAGGCATGATACTGCCAGATAGAAGCAGCAAGTTCTGTTCCCTGAGAAAGATGGCCTTCCCAGACACTGAGGGCTGCAGTGAGAAAACCTCACACAACACCAACCACCACTGCTCTTCTGGCTGCTCCCACAGCTGCAGCTGCTCACCCCCTTTCCACCTGCCCCAACTCTCCTGCGCTGTTTTGCAGATAATCTGTGCACTGTAGCAGATCTCAAGTCCTGCAAGCAAAGCACCAAGTTCCTCCAGCTTCCCAGCTTAAATGGGGACATCCCCACTCCCCTCCCACCCCATTTGCTTTCCCTAGTCCCTAGTGGAAGTGCTCTCATAGCACCTATAAAAGCATAGGTCACACAACTATTATAGTTGAGAGCGATGTGGAAACGTTCTCTTCAGGAATGACTACAGAGATCTTTGTTTATAATAAACTGTTTTATTGCAACAGTTTAGTATCTCTCCAGATGGAACAGATCTGCCCCAAGTTTTGCTAGTCCTCCATAAGGGGAAACTACCAACTATACCTGCAGGCAGGATAGCTGCTCCCTTTACAAGTCCTCTTATTTGAGCACAGAAGCTTCTTCAGAAGACTTAACAGGTCCAGCTTCCAAAACATTCTGTAAATGATAGGCATCAGTGCTCATAGACAGTATGAAAGTAGGAAGTAGCTACAGATATTCTCAGCTGGGAATTAAACTGAGCTGAGGAATGAGATTGTGGAGTCACATCTACTGGTGATCAAAGGCTGCAGTGATACAATGCCTGGTTCTTACTACTCTACGTCAAGAGGACATAAGCTCCAAAGTATTTTATTTCAGTAACTCAAAGGGATGAAAAAACTGAAAAACAGCAATATACTTTAATAAAGCATCAACATATTTTGAGACAACAACAGGTAAGGCTGTCACAAAAATACAGACACTAACACTTCAAGATTATAGGAAATTAGATTTTGGAAGCAGATGTGGAGCAGCCACACACACTTACATTCAGCTGTAATAGCCTGAAAGCTCTGAGAGGTATGAGAGAAATGGAAATAAACCAAACTATTTTGAACAGCACCCCAAGTGCATGGGCCAGTCAGCACCAGAGTGCAGTTACTGGAAGACGATAGTTCATATCAATTTTTATGTACAATGTAAACCTCATTTTTAAGAAGTTCAGAAGTTACCTTTCAACACAATGCAGACTGAACACGTAGAGGCTGAATGTAGAGGCTGGATAGCATGCAAATGCAATTAACACATTTCAAAATATGCAAACCGAGTTCAATTCTACTCTTCTGGAAAAACTAAAAGCAAACATTCTGTGATGCAGCAAAGCTTTTACGTATGTGCTTGAAGTACACGGACTAGATAAACTCACATAAAATTTAGCAATCAACCTTCAGTTCTTAACAGATATGAACTACAGAGATCCAACTCTTTCCAACCCAACATCAGCAAGGGTGTCAGTGTCACACCTGTCATTTCATACTTTCAAACTACTGCTGGCTGAAAAATTCCATGCTTTTCCAACCTGTAAGGCCCTCGGAGGTTTTGGCTGTTGTTAGTTGGGGCTTTTTTTTTTTTTCCCTTCAGTAGCTTTGTTATAAATCTGCCATCGCTGAACGTGCTGAATCCCAGCAGTGAGCCTGGGGAGGAGGCAGGCACAGTGAGAGCCTACAGCCAGTGCCAGGGTCTGTGACAGCACACAGCAAGAAGTGCAGGTGCTGTAGGAAATGCATAGGAAGTTACTTCCATCAGGCATTCAGATGGATTTACCTTTATATACTGCATTCCTTTGCTTATGATATCAAGGAGTGAAAACTATTTTTCTTTCTAAACCATAACCAGTATTAGCAATAAATTCAAGAAGCAATGCAAATTTACAACAAAAAAAATCTATTCTAGCACAGTGATGCTACTTGTTCAAATGGCACCTGAAGATGGTTTCACATTACTAGCAGGGAGAAAACCCTTCCTTCTAGATGTCATTATGAGAAATAGGAATTAAAAACAATGAAGATTCAGCCATGTAAGTTTATCACCACAAACATAACTCAAAAATAAAGGGTGGCTAATTTGAAACAATAAGTGAAAGAGCTGTTGTGCCCTCTCCAAGGAGGATACGTGCACTTTGAGAAGTGCTGCATGATTGTGCATTACTTTCTTCAGCCCCAACACAACCATCACCAAATTTTAGTTGTGTACTCAATAGGAGACAAGAAATTCCTTTCAAACTTTTCGTATCATATTTCTCCAACAACTACCCAATTGTCTGAAGGCCCAGAGTTTTCAGGAGTTGTGTGACATTACATTCAGTGCTTACAAATTTCTCACAGGCAGTATTCCTAATCTAAGATAAAAGTAGTTAAAACTAAGTGATTCCTTTCTTTCAGCCCACCTAATTTTGAGCCACAGCAGCACATCACTTAGATTCTGCTAGGCACATACTGTGGTTATATCTACAACTAGAAGAACAGAAAAGGAAAAGAAAGATCCATTTTATTTTAATCCTGACCAGCACATGTTAGCAATTTTCTTTAGTTATCACTGTGGGACATGATGAATAGGAAGACTCAATATGCTGAGGAACTAGAATATAGTATACAAGTGCTCTCAAGGATGTTGTTCAGCACCAAAGTTAGTTTAACCAGGAACCACAGACTGTACGAGATGACATATTTCCTGGGAGTATCTATCATGCTTCAGAGAAGCTGTCTGATCACAAGGGTAGTATCTGAAAGGACTGCATGATCTTGTGCTATACAGCTACTGTATCACATCACTGAAGGAGCAGTATTAATTTGAGGTAACCAAAACCAAGAAATCTGCATAAAAGAACAAGTTGAGGTATTAATATTTCAAAACTTCCCATATACTTTGCAAATAGTGCAGAGAAACTGGATACACAAGAATATAAATAAGAACATAAGTGTAACAAAGCTAATCTCCAATAAACAGAAAAACAGATTTCATGTATTTTAAGACTTAAAGCATTAAAAATATTACCTGATTACACCAAATAGTAGCGAAGGAATAGGGTTCTACCCCTAGCTGACATAATCAAGTAAAAATTAATTTGGCTCTTCCAGTTTATTTCCCTTCCTCTCTATACACGCTGTTATAACTTCAGGCAGTAAAGTTACTGAGTGACACAGGAGCTGAAAAGCAAATGTAAATAAGGCATCTTCCTCTATTAATAGCAATGCTCCAGAGATTTGTGATTTATATGTAGGTAGCTGCATAACAATTTACAGACCATAATTACACTAGATGTCCTCCTGCCAAGGACAAAATAGGACACCGACTACTCTGATACCAGCAATACTATTTGGAAAGCCATCCTTCTCCACATGCACTCTACCCCACTGTGGTTGCATACTCAGTTAAAAGTATGCTGACACCCATCGTTAGCCTGCTGCCTGAAAGCCGTGCCCCATCATTACCAGGCATGGCTCTCAACTCAGATCTCAACAATAAATACTGTTGAACTACAAATCTTACAAATAAAAGCCCAGGGCAAACAATTAATGACTGGGTCCCTGGAAAAAAGCTCCATTCTGAAATACGAAAGCCAAAAGAACAGCATCTTTCCAAGTGCCCAGCCAAGCCATCACACCCATTTTCGTACAAAACCTTCTACGCAGACCATCAGGAAAGACTGGTAATCGTTCATCAAGTGTACAGACATTAATCCCAGAAAGCCTCAGACACATTCCAGCAGATTTTAATTAACACAAAAATGTGGACAGAACTCTGTCCTAGAACTCAGTAAGTTTTTATTAAAGCTTAAGTTTTACAAAATTCAGAAGAAAGTAGCCAACAAAAGCATGAAATACAAGGCAACATTATCATCTCAAACAACTCACGAAGGAAGCAAACTGCACTAGAAGAAACTTACACATCTTCAAGGAAGGTACCATGTAAAGCACACTGCATTAATCTAGACTTGACATTATAAGGTCATGTGTTGCTGTGGCAAGGTCCATACTAAACACCAGATCAGAGACAGAAGATTAAAGTAAAACATTAGATGTCACAGTCACTGTTCTACTTATCTGAGAAAGGCAGAGACTCCAAGGTGAGCAGAAACTATGAACCTGCTTAATAAAGGCCATTCTCACAAAGAAAAGGTACATCCAACACTTTCATCCCCTCATTAAAATGGAAATACTAAAAAGGAGCACTCCATAGCATATCCCCATTGCTTCTGACTGACGTGCTGAATCAAAGGTGAAAGGAGAAAGAATTAAGAGCTAATTACAGCAACAGGTCATCTAGCACAAGGCATCATATCTGAGCAGCCTACCAACCAAGAGAGGAGTTTTGTTTGCTACTTAACGAAGCTACTAGTTGTACACTTCCATTCATGAGGCATAGAAAAGGTTTGATCTGGAGGTCATTCCAGGAAACACTTCACCCTGTGCTTAAGCACACATGCAGCCTAATAGAAACCAGTGACTAGGAAAACAGAAAAACTTATCTGCAGCATTTCCTTCGGAGTACTTCTGAGAAAAACACCCATCTGATTCTGACACCAAACAATGACATCAGCTTCATTAGATTTTGTTTTGTCATGCTCCTGATGCTGTCTATATACTCCAAAAAAAAAAAAAAAAAAAAAATCTGATTGATGATGAAGGCACAATTATACAAACCTTAACATTCACTTTAAATGAGGCTATGCAGAAAAGAGGGGAGGGAAAACGAAGATGAAGTATGTTTCTGTTCAAATAATTTTATTTTCCCACAGCCATATAAATTTAAAATATGAAACAACAATAATACAGCTATAGAATCTAGTTCTTCTTTCAAAGCAGCAGCATATAAAACATATAAAAGCTAAAACCTCAGCACAAGCTTAAAAAAAAAACAAGGACTGAGTGACTTTTGCTGAAGACATGATTTCACAAAATACAATACACAAAAATACTGGAATGCATAAAATATAAAGCTACACATTCTAGGTAAAGAATGACATTGTAAAATATACAAAATTGCAAAATTAAGCCAAGGGATTTGTGGGTGGGTACCATGAATACAGAGAAGTTGGCAATTAATACTTGTAGATGAAGAGAAGAAAGAGACAGCTTTATATTCTGAATTTGTTTTCCAAGTTCACGATTTAACTTTCTTAGCATCTTTCTTTCCAGAGTTTTCAGCAGCCAGGTCTGCTTTTCTCTTTTGTGACTAAAAGGGAGAAAATTATTTTAAAATTAATAAATCCATAGAAATGGTGACATCACATTGCTTTTTTGCAGTATGTTAACTAATCAAAAAGATTAGCAACATTGATGTACTGCAAGTTCCAATTCAAATTTTACAGGCCAAAACAGCACAGTGAACAAAACAATCTTAGCCATAGACAGAATTCTGCCACCCCTTCTGCTTTCCTTAAGACCTGCACAAAATGGTCTCAATGGCACAGATACCATACAGCACAAATTAGATACAATCAGGACCACAATTTGTTTTATTTTAAAGGATTGTCATCTTTAAAGCAAGTAAACAGAACACTTCTAATTTCTTCCTCCAGGAACTACTACAAAGGGAGCAATGACAATCCTTAGACTCAATTAGAGCCAATATATCATGTATACAAATAGGCAGGAAAAAAAGAAAGCTTTGTTTTCTTACTAGCTCCTCAGTTACTTACACTAAAGCCTCTTCTGAGGAAAAAAATGGAAAGACCCAAGCTGGATGAATTGGGAATATCAACAACAAATCTAGGGGAGTTGTTAACACAGGTATTTGTTTAATCTCTCAACTAATGGTATATACTTGAAGCCATCAGATGCTATTATCTTCATTTTCTAACAAGATACAAAGGAATTCAGCCCCACTAGAAGTAAGGTGCTGCTCAACATACCGATGTGACTTTCGCTCCTCTTTTCTTCTTTTCAGCTCTTTCTTTTTCCTCAATTTCCATGTTTTCTTTCTCTATTAAAGATATGAGAGTATTGCAGCGTCTCTGAAACTCCTGAGGAAACAAAACAAGTTCTAAATAAAACTAATTAACAAAAATAGCTGAAATTCTTGAATTCCAAAGTACTCCATTTTTACAGAGTTGTCTTTTTCTTCTGAACCAACTACAGACTGATCCAGTCTTTTGTCTTGTTTAGATGAAGCAAATAATACACTGCCTGCCAGCATACTTCGCCAGATTTTAGAAAGAGGTCTTAAGGTACATCTTTAACACAGAAGAAAAGAAATCCAAACCATCTGCAGCATTAGTTTGCTGTGACACACGGAATCTCTTTGCAAAGAGAGAACACAGTGCAGAGCTCCAAACTAGCAAAGACCTGTGCAGCTTTAAGCTTAGAACTCAGTGCTGAATTTTGGTCAAAAAGCACCCAGAATGTAGGAGGCCTTCAATACTTGTCAACAGCAAGTCTCCCGTGGCATCTGAAAGCAATCTAGATTAAATCACATAATTTTTCTTTTTTTTTTTTTTTTTTTTTTAAAAAAAAAAAAAAAACCTGTAAACAACATTCTTCAGTACAACTGCCACCAAGCTGGCTTGGTAAAGAAAAATCCATTTGATTCTTTGTATCCCATCTGAGAATAAAAAGTCTCCTATGAAATACAGAATAAGTACATACTACTGATATTGTGTTTCACGCATGTTGTGAACAGCAATTCCACTGCTTTTCTTTTCTGCTCAAAGAATAAATATATATATATTCTATCACACTCATGTGGAAGAAACCCCACAGCAAAAGAAAAACCAATTCGACCACTACAAACCTTCAAACTCCACACAAACACTGGCATTCAAATTAACAGTCAGCAAGTATGAGAAAGCTTGGGTGCGAGCAAGGCCAGGGGTGTGTTTATCATGCCAAATACACCACTCTCTTTAGACCCCTAGGGACGACTAAAAGCAGAGAAGAGTAGAAAGATGATCATCCACGTGGCAGAGGCACTTCACATTGTTGGAATCTGTGTACATTGCACTCAGGGACTTCAGAACTGTAGGTAAAGACCAGTGACGACCTGTTCCACACAAAAACCATTACTTCAACCTGTATGAATGTAAGAGAAATTGGCTTGTGCTAAATTCAAGACAAACCATTATCAGAAAGGTGTTGAGAAATAACCATGCACCATTTGCCTCAAGAGACAAATACTCTAATTTCTCAGGTAAAAAATGTCTGCATAGACACATTCAGGTTCACACTTGGGGATTCCCAGATGGACTGCCACTCCAGAGCATGCTGTGGACAAAGGACTCAAAAACAGCTTTCTCAGTAGAATCACAAAAGCATTTGACATCAATAAGCAGCATGCACATGGACTTCTGCTACACCTACTATCACAGCATGATGAAGTCTGCCTTCAACTGCAAGTAGTACTGTATGGGCTGATCCACCTCATTTTAGTGCTATGAAAGTACACTCAGTCTGAAATGCCTTGCACCTCTGCAGATGCAATTTCATTCAGTATGGCCTGATACTTTCCTCTTTAGGGTTGAAAGAGATAAGATGTACTCTGCTCCCTGCTTTCATGGCTATAACAGCTAGTATTGCAGGAAATAAGACGGGTGCGCTGAACCATCACCTCCTTCTGCATGACTGAAGGCAGAGATGTTGGCATGAGTGTGAAAGTAGTTCAAGGCTCTGTCAACAGGTCTGAATATTCCCGTATGTACAGTGGGTCATTTTTCTTACACTGGGCAGGGTCTGCAGAAAAGCCAGAGGGCATGCACAAATTATGCCCAGAAAACAGAGATGATTCATTATTGTCACAATATTCTGCATTCTTCCTACATAAGACAGAAACAAATCAAACATGCATGCCTCCACGCCATGTTAAGAACTTTATCACTTTAAAGAGCACCTAAGCTCTCTCTCTGCAAACTTACATTTTAGATTAAAAATAAAAAAAACTGTTAGTGGAATAAGTCAATGAAACAATTTATTTTTGCTTTCCTATGAGAAATTTATAGAAGAAAAATAAGATGGAAGATAAATCAGCTATTTATGTGGAATTCAAGAGACATCTAGTGGATAGTAGAATGCAAAGTCTTCCTGGAAAGCCCGATCACAAGTTCTTCTCAGAATTACACTCCCTGCTTAACTTGTTTCATATGAGTTTGAATGTAATACAAGGTAACTTTGAGGTTACCTGTGAATTTCAGTGTTCTAAGGAGGGGTTTTATCCACTTCCACTAAACTTACTACACATATCCCTCTGTAATGATTTCTATTTATTCTTAGTATGTAATTCTTGGAACCAAGTTACCCTCCAACACTTCTCTTCACAGAAAGTATCAAGCCTGCACAAAACAGATCCACAGAAGTGAATGCTTCCACAAATATCACCATATCTGTATGCATAAAATACACGATTATTGGCAGTTTAATCTTAACTATCCTAACAATTTAAAACTATTAAGAAAAATAAATGCATATATGAAGTGAAAGATTATTTTCTCTGTATTTTCATACCACTCCTTCAGCTAACAGTAGAAAAACAAATCAGTATTACTGTATATAGTTTTATGAGAAAATAATCCAGAATTCACTGTATGCCCCTCCCTTGGTTTCAGCAATAGCAAAACATTTCTGCACTTCAGAAAATGACTCCTTTCTCCTTCAAAAATAAAAATTTGAGTGAATGTATGATTAGGAAGATTTAAACATAAGATTTAACACTACCTCTGACTTAAATATGCCAACCAAAATTAAATGTTGAGCCATATTTTTAATTTCTAGTACCAGTTTCTATGACTGACTTGAAATCTCTCCATAGACAACTTAAAATTAACTGGACTTAATACTGGAGGCTTCTTTATGGTTACAATTTTACCATCAGTAATTCTTCAAACTGACATTTCAGCAAGAAAAGCTTGCTATCCTTTTTAATTAAGGGTAACCACTGGACCATCCAGAAACACTTCAATTGCTGAAATGTCAGGCAAAAATTGGGCTGTGAAGCTGTAACAGTGGCAAAGTACACATTCAAAAACACACCTGAAATATTTCAACTTGTTCTATTATTCTTAGTACTGTACCCACAATTCTGAAAAAACATTTTCTTGACATCCTGAAGGAGACTGCATTAAGTAATGCACAAGTTGTTCTGCTGCACTGAACTATCGTAAACTGCAGCTTTGCATACAAAATAGTATGTGAGTTACATGACCACAATGTAACACTGAATTAGAAACTGGTTTAGGGGGCAAGAGGGAATACCTAGGACAGCTGCATCTAGAAGAGGGTACTTCCCCTAGGTGTCTCAGCCATGCCATCATGCCTAGCTCTCACACCTTAGAAGTAAGATCACTTGATGTTATTATAAGAAAACTGGAAGGACATATTTCCCATGTTTATATGATCACATACAAGATACAAATGCATTTGTTCTTTACATAGTGCAGACCTGCACACTGTACTCATGAATAGGCTCTCAACCAAAATTCAGAGTATTCATATATTTATCTACTGAACTTGGATTCGTTTTCCAAGAATGAACAAAAATCTCCAGAAAATGTTAACTAAAAAGCACTTACATATGAAATCCCTATTAAAAACTAAAGATAAAATAATGATTAGCTCACATTTAGCTCTGAAAACTTCCCTGGGCATTTAAAAATTAAAGAGCAAAGTTAGAAAAGCTGAAATTCCCTCTAAATATCCAATTCAGATGTTTTCAGATTTTAATGTTATCCAATAATTCTGAAGAGCAGTCACATTTTAAGAGATAACATTAAAACTTCCAGCTTGCAACAGCAGTACCTCTGCTACTTGTAAGGCTAGCTTTCTTCTGCATTAGTCCCTTTGGTAGCACGTGACTCAGAAGATTTTCTGTGCACTGTGTTGTTTGCTGTGCTACAGGAATAGGTTGTTTTTAGAAAACTCAAGTGACAGTGAAAGCCAACACTACTTTCTCAGCATGTTTTTCCTAATTTCCAGTATTCTGGCATGAATCCAAAGCATGTGATCTCAGGAAAGCTGCACTTAGTAATGACTTAATCTAATGACTTAGATCATGTAGCCAATACCTACCATTGCTGTTCTGGATTTGATGAACCAGTCAAATCTGAACTGAGGAGCGTTGCGCACACACTGCCTTAATTCCTCATACACATTTTCTTTGTCAAAGCCCATCTTGTGCAACATGCAGATCAAAAATCTGTCTTCCTCCTCTGTGTAATTTTTCCCTTTGTTTGTTCCATACTGAATACGCAACTGATGAAAAGGTGCTTTATACCTCGCGATCTGAAGAGAAACAACCACTGTTAAACACACAGCATGTCACCATGGATTCATTACACATTAATGCTGATCACACACACATGGTTACTACGTAAAAAGCTAGAACTCCCAACCCCAGCTGCCCCCTTTCTGAAAGGATTCAGAAGATTCCATCCCCCTGTAACCACAGGCACAGTAAGAAGCAATCACCCTAACTTAAAAAAATCTTGCAGTAATTACTTTGGCATCAAGGGCTTTCTTGATACTGATCCTCCGTTGAATTCTTGCCTCTCCTCGTTCAATTTGAGCCATAATTCTCTCAATGTCCTGCAGTTCATTGCAACGTTCCCAGAAAACAGCTGAAAAACACAAACCAAAACAATTAGCAAAACAAAGTCTTCCCCTTTATTCTTACGCCTTTCCTCCATTAAAGCACTCCAGCAGAAAATGTAGTGCAGTTTGTAGATCTGTGAAGTTTTAAGGAATTGGTAATACTCTCCCTTTCACTGTGCTAGCCAAAGACAGCTCACACAAACCTTCATTCACCATCTTTACAGGCAACTACATAAGTTGCTCCAGAAGTAACGCCTCCTATTTATTTCCTTGGAAGCTACAATGGATGCAAAGAGCACAATAACACCATCAATAGAACAAATTCTCAGCTACAAAACACTACTTTTCAACAGTCATCATCAGTTCCGCATTTTCAATGGCAAACAAGAGCCTGCATGCCACACCTGTGAACATCTGCACCAGCAGAGATGAGCCCTGCTCACGGTTGCCACTACTGAAACTTACCCCTCCCACCTCTCACTGTGCTCACATCCACTGCTTGGCTACCACAAACGTTCAGCAAGTGTCAATGAATGTCAGTGGGTACCATTTCTTCCATATGGAGGAATTCAGTTCCACCCCTTTGCTTCATACACCCTTCTATGTCAGACTGCCCCTCTGCTGCTGTCTGTCACACAGCAACAAACTGTAACAGGACACTGGTGGGAATGTTCAACTTCTACTGCCATCCCACCAACATCCACCTCTGATCTTGCAGGCCAAGATCATAAAATAGGTGGAATTGCTTGGAGAGCAGCCTTCATATAAGCAGTGATTACTAACAACTGCAAGATGATCTACATGCAAAATAATTAACTGAATTACATAAAACTGAAAAACCTTTAAGTGGGCTTCTTATAACAATGGTGAAACTGGTTAATAACATGAGTAGACATATTTTAATGTCAGCTCTCACTTGCTGGGATTACCTGGTACTTCTGTTATACAAAGAACTTTAATTTGTGGCTTCCTCCCATCACATCTTTTTATTAACTCAGTAATTCAGCACTTTATAGGGAACTCTTGATTAACTGTTTGTGGTTTTGTTGGTTTTTTTGTTTGTTTGTTTGTTTTTGTTTTTTTAAAGCAACAGGGAGAACACTGCAAAGTTCAATTTAATGAAGGATTTCAGCACAATTAATATAAAAATGAAGCAAAGAATTCAAATTAAAAGATACTGCATAAATATCTAGCTAGAATAACAAATATATCTATAAAGAGTTATGTAGCTTCTAAAATACAACCTTATGAATCTGCAAGACCATAGCATCAAAGTCAACTATGCCACCTTTTAGATTTCAACTAAGGGATGGATAAGGACAGCTGCAGATGTTGTATGCTGCAAACAACTTAACATAACTAAGTCACCTAGGAAGAATTACAACAGTTCAAAGAGTTCTTCCAATACACAACCAAATCCTAATCTTACAGAAGAATATGCAGCAAAAATTGTGGATATCAGAACTAAGAAATTTATCTCAACAGATCCACATACCTGAGTACTCAATGACCTCCTCAGGCGATTTTCCCTCCACCTCACGGGCAATATTATCTATATCATCACGGCCATATTTCTCATTAGCTTTAATAAACTGATTAAAATCCCTCTTATTCCAGTTTGTAAAACCCTGTAAGCAGCAAGAGATCAAGAAGCCATTACTAAGGAGAAAGGCAACAAGTTTTGTCTTATGTATGTGTCTTAGTTCCAACTGACAATGCCTCTGCAGTGCCACACAGTCACAGTGGCTAACAGTTCTGCAGGATTTCCTTAACTTCTATGACCCAGGGCTATTAGAGAGTCATTAGAAGTCTAATGAGTTTGAGAGTTGGTTTTTCTTTTTTTTTGTTTGTTTGTTTGCTTTGCATGACTCCGCATGCATTAATAAGAGCTTCTTAGTTTTTTTCCTCTTAAAAATCTTCTCTACAGTATTTCTGCAAAGAAAAATCTCACTGACAGGTCAGTGTAGCTTCACCTAAATCACCCTTCACCAAAAAAGCAACAAAAAGTTTTAGGAGTGGAGAAAGCTCCATTGCAAGTGTCATTCCAAGTTCCTCAAGCAACGCACACAGCTAAAGCAATTGCTGCTATTTACAACATCCACAAATTCTGAACCAAACAGCTGGATGAAAATTTAACTATGTCAGGAAAAAAATCTTGTCTGAAAAGACGCAGTCAAATTCTATAGCACTGTCAAATAGAAAACATGTTGTGTACTGAAGTGAATTCAGAACTGAACAACAGTTAAGTGAAATGCAATGCACAAAAACATCATTCAAGAAAGACATTTTCAAGACAGGGAGAGAAGAAAACATCAACAACATCAAATACAAGCCATGTGCCTTAACAGCAACTTGTAAGAGTATTTCTGTGACGAAAAAAATGCACTACCAGGAACTCTGCCAGTTCTACAGCTGACTCTACTACTAGACAGCTTCGTTACAAGTTTAATATACACAACAGAAAGATTTTTAATCAATCATGAACAGCAGTACTGACACATACAACAACTTAAATATTCCCTCTACTATAAACAGGTGAGATTAACAGATTAACAAATTGTTACCTTGCAAATTTCAAGGTACACTAAGCTCAATTGTTTCAGAGAAAACTTATTACTTTGAGATATACCTTTCTCCTTACAAATTTGTTTTTAATAAGCCTTATTCAGCAATGTACAGTCCAAATTGTCAAGAAACTAGCCAGTGACAGAGACAGCCATGGCAGAAAAAGAACATACCAAACTAAACTGGGGCAGAATTCATGACATTGCTTTATACAGCTGTGTGAAAAGCTCATGTTGATAGCAACTTGTCCTCTCCAAAACCTTTTTAGACAAAAATCAACGGTCAGCTGCAGGTAGAAGGAAGCCATTGCCTGGTTTCTCCAGGGACTGCTTGGCAGGACACTGACCACACAATGTTTGCCTCAGAAATACTGCAGACATTCAGGGAACAAGAGCAGACTAGGAAAGCTAAGACTCAAGGACAGGAAAGGTCACTCAAAAGAAAAGCAAGTCAGAATTGTTGTATCTCTCTGTAACTTCAGTGCAGCTTTCCTTTGCGTGTGGCATCATTATTACTTTGTATTTATGTTCCATGCCAGTAAAAATAATTATATTCATACACACACAATGTAATACTCGACCTGTCCTTATTTTACCTGCGTTAGTAGTTTCTCTTTCTCTTCAGTTTCTTCAGGATTCAGAGGCATAGACTCATCTATCTTCTTTTGTTCTTCTTTTTGCACCTGAGCTGCATTGGGGAGGTCAGGATTCCTGGGAACCTAAGATCCGAGGCATCAACAAGCAATAATGAAATGTTACTAAAGACACGTTGTGATGAATCCTGCTTTACCATCTAGAAGTGCACGTTAAATCTCACAGACTGAGGTGGTAACCTGCACCCATCAAATATCTGTTATCACAGAGCAAATCCAAACAGCATCCCACACCTTGCCTACCCTGAAGGAACAAACCCATAATAAAAATATTTTTAAATACCAGATTACTAAAATACTTTTGCAGCTATTTAACTACCACAAAATTGAATATCCTCCTGTAAGACAAGGCAATGTATTTATCTCTGCTTGTTCCTTCTTGTCTCAGGTAAGAAATGGAAAGTTGCTTCACCTGTAAGTAATAAAAGGATCCTACTCTACTTTTCTTCAAGAAGCTTCAGTTTATCGAGGTATCTTCAATCTGTTGTTCTCTCCTGTCTAAAACACACTCTAGGAACTTTTCTGTGTACATACTTTAACAGGTAGGTGAACTGCTACTGCAAATAAAAGCTTTGCATCAACAAAATTGTACTATTTGTATATAATTGTATGCTTCCTATGTCTAGCCATCTAACAGCCTTAATCCATTTTCCTGTATTCATGTTTCATTTCTAGAAGTCTTACACTTCTTTCACCTGGCATTCCTTCAGTTTTCAGAAGTGAGCAGTGACCAGAACATCCTTCCTCCTTTCCAGGCCTTGAGTTTCAGTCTTCCCAATTCCAATTTCAACTCTCAACCTCACTGAAGCATTCATTGAAGAACTCCTCTCAGCTAATTTTACTTCCTTTAATTCTCATCTATCCTGCCTTACAGAAAAATCTTTTTGCTTCCTACTAGGCTTTAAGACACTTTCTACCTTTCCTTAAAAACAAACAAACAACAACAACAGCAAAACATGTTGCCAATATTTGTTCTACTCTTTTGCAACGGCAGTTTCCTATCTTGCCTCGTATGACAGTTTATGTTCTCCACCACATTTTACAAATGCTTTCTTCTTATCACAATCCCTCATGAGACATGGTTGTTTTGCAGTAAGGTACATGTCTGGAAGTAGGGGGATCTAATCCAGTTAATCAACCAGCAGCGGCACAAGCAATGAAAATCAACATCAGAACACAATGCTCCTGTTTGCCTGGTAATGTCAGCAGGGAGAGGGGGAAATTGTGCTAACACACAGTAGGGAAAAAAATGTAAGTCTCTTGTCTTTTCTTTTGTAATGGTAACGCATTCAGACTTGACATCTTTGAACATTTTATATCCCAACAAAATGCGAGGAAAATTGATGTCACTTAGTTTACCATCCTATCAACACAAAGCTGATTTCAATATTACCTGAAGTTATTTTCTGCATAAGATACACAACTATGAAAACCCACAGCCTGTACTCAGGAAGGTGATCTTGTATTTGTCAAAAACTATTTTCTCACCTTAGAGCACTTTTTTTTTTTTGTGAAGAAAAGTATATTAAGCATCAGAACTGCCTTCAGTTTTTCCACTCAGTCTTACTGCTAGGAACCCACCACAAAGCACAAGGATACCCACATAGGACATTTTTAATAGAGGAAGGAATTACAGACAGCTTTTTCTACTCTATTATGGAACAGAAACAGGAGGAGAGACTTCAAGCCATTTTCATTCAAAATGAGAAACACATTAAAAAGAAATAAGACCAGAACAATAACTTAATACAGTCTCATTTACTTTATTTAGCTCTTTTCAAGAGAATTTGCAAGGATGAATAAAAATGCCAACTATGAATTTGAAGTGGGGGTGGGGAGGCAGAGGAGGGAAGAAAAAGCCTTACCTTATACCCTATCGTCTTACGATAATACAGAATTTCTTTTTCCAGAAGTTCAAATAACCGCGGTGGGAAAAACTGGAAATCCTGAATATTTGGCTGTTTTGGAGGTCGTGGAGCCTTTAAACACAGATAGGTACATTAACATCACATAAGCTTGATTCTGAGTATTTAAACCGCCATAACTGAAGACACTGATTTTATTACCAGTATAGGATGAGAGCAGAGGATGCAACAGGGGAGAAGAGCCAGAGCAGCACAAAAATGATTTCCACACTCGGCGGTTTCTTACCTTTGGGACTTTGGGTTCACTAACACGCAGGGCTTCTCTGAAATACGCATCAACTGCGTAATTAGCTTTGCGTTCTCGTTTAGGAGGCTCTATCCATTCCATCATGCTCAGCTACAAACAGAATTGAATGACAACATAGTGAAGAACAGTTAGGGCAGGCCATAGTCTTGCTACGGTATGGCCAGATACCTTTACAGTATTTACTGACTTTGGTCACTTGAGGGAAGTTATGACTTTACTACTCGAACGCCATTGATGGTCTCAGGCTCTAAATTCAATCATCTAATATGATACAACTGAATTGCTTCTCTAAATATCCCAATTAATAAGCTCTACGAGAACTACAACGTTGGCAAAAAAAATCCATTAGTAGCAGTGAATTAATCTTACTGAAGAACTTCAATTCAACATTATTAAACTTACAAAATCATACTTCAAAACTACATTGTATTAAGCTGACTTCTTGTAATGAAGTTACCAAGAAAAATCCTGATGTTTGTGCAGAGCTAAGTGAATTGCTCAGTAATTTCTACCTTCTCTAGCACAGCCTTTTTAGCCACAACATTTCTAGAGGTCTAAGCATACAAGGCTATGCTAAACTGAGGTCTTAAAGACTTGTCATCCTAAGGAAAATTACCTTTTGTTTTTCTCTATAATCTTCACCTTCAAAGTTGTATAAGCTCATCTCTGTGTCCATAGTGAAATTTCTTAAAGAGCTCTCCCCCATTTTCTGCAGTCGTTCATTCATTTCAGCTGTCTAAAACAGAAAAAGACATTTCTAGGTTTATTCAATTTGTTCTGTTTTCAAAGAAAAAAGCATTCATTATTAAAATCATTTTTCATATTTTTATGCTTTACACTTTTACTTACATTTTTCTTATTATCCAGGAGAGATGCCCACTGCGTTTTCCAATTTTGAACTGACTCTAAGCCTTCCCATCAAACTGAAACTATAAATGCTGTGATGTGGCCCTACAATTATATGATTTCACTTCAGATTTAAATGAAATTTATGCCCAACAGTTTGGAGCTGAAGTGCTAGTTCATATTTTTTTTCCCCACAAAGCTACCCATTCCTCAGTGAAGTTCCATAAAGATTTTGTGTCAATTAGAATTGTTGGCATAAAATTTACACGTTTCTAAAAACCCCATGAATTAAATGATGCTTAAGATGCAGTGCTCAGTCTGAAATGGTGGAAGTAATTACAACTCACTACTCTTACTCCTTCCTAGCTTTGAAATATTTATGAATAATAAAGTAATAGGTGGGCATATAAAGCAGATTTACATATAATTACACCATTCTTGTCTTCTTCAGTAAAATACACTTTGCGTATCTATTTTTCATGTTTGACACACTTCAAGATCTATATAAAACTGCTCTAACCTTCTTTTCTCCTCTTTCTAAAATAGTGGTTATGTCTTCTTCTGTCAGCTCACTGTCTTTGGAAGCAAAGACATGAGTGGCTCCATGCCGGATCATTTGCAGCATTTCATCTTTTGCCAATTTGTTAGACTGCTGGTCTATGAGCCTCCCTAGAATTAGAAGAAATATTAGGAAAGCTACAGAAAAGGTAAAAGTTCCAATAAAACCATGAATACAGAGGATTTTTACAGTTCTCTGGCAGCAAAGAAAAAACAAAAAACAAAGAACCAAAGAAAAAAGTTGTATTTAACTGAAGCTAAAAACAAGCAGAAATTGGGAACTTCTAGGAAAATACAGAATGCAACAACGGGTCATGGATCAAGCCACAGCAAACAATTTCAGTCAGATAATCCATTTTGTGTTTAAGGCATTACTCTTGCAAAGTTAGCTAAACTTAATATTAAGACCCTATTTCAAAATTAAGAATGACAAATTGTTCTAGAATAACCACTGAGTAGAATTCAATCTCTTTTAACACTCACTTCACTGATTTTGACCCATCTTTGAATGCTTTAATTTTTTACAGACCTCTATTCTCTGCGCCAAAATTTCACCAGCCTGGTCTCCACAGACCATCACAATTTTGACCATTATCCATTCAGCAGCCCATTCTTTCAGAAAGGAACAATCCAATGGCTCACAAACTTCACAAACTCAGCCACAGAACTTTGGTTTTTGTCAAACTGTTCTCCCCGAGCTTTTAAGCAAAGTCACACAAAGCAGCTTTAATCTTTACTAAGCTCTGATGTGGTAAGTACAGCTATTCTTCAGTACCTTGCTCATTTAGAATCTCTTTGAATCTATACTCACATCACTCAAGGAAACAGTTGCTTCAAAAATTCCAGCTGAACAATTGAATAACTTCTGTATCATACTTGAATTCAGCATACTGTTACTATACACAAGGCCTGCTTTCTCTCTGGCTGCACTTCTGTACAGCAGTTTAACAAATACTTGAAGGTACTGAACAACTCTGTTGCAGAAAAAAATACATAGCAGTTGATACCTTGTTGTATAACTATAGAGTCCAGCCTCAGTTTTATTTCAGCTCTTTCTACAATCCTCTCTTCAACAGTATTATCAGTGATAAGGCGGAACACCCGTACTGGTTTCTTTTGACCAATACGATGCGCACGATCCTAACAAAAATAAATTGAGTGTTCAGCAACAGAACTCACAAGCAATAGACAGTTAACTTGCTACATAGGCAGAAACATCAAGCTGAAGCTAGCATGAATTTCTTGGCTCCTTGCTTATTCAGCAGAACACAAAAGTTGCCTAGCTACATTGCTGGCTATTACACCTTCTAAATTTGAGGTCTTTCTATTGCAAGAAATACATCTGCTTCACTGTAAATGCACATAATTAAATGTCTGTGTAAACTGCAGCTGTGGGATATACGTATACAAGCCCACAGTGCATTCAGTTCACAACAGAAGCACTGAAACAGCATCCTTGGCTTGACAGCATTAATTCCACATGCAAAGCCCATGCAGCTACAGCTTCAATATCATAGCTGTCCCAAGTTGGCTACAATAAATCAGCAGTATAGAGCTCACAGTGTACAGTATATGAAGCTACGACTAACATTCTGTATTTACATGTATCAGAACAGGTGGTTATTCTCTCTACAAAATATGAATACAAATATTTTGTCTTCAATTTAAAAAAATGGTCCTTTCAAGTGCTGCACCAGCATTCTCTGACTGTCCTTTTAAACAAGATCTATGTATGGTATTCCTGAAATTCCTAAAGCTCACAAGTCACGCTCAGCAGTTTGCAGGAATTTCATCTACGACTGGTAAACAACATGCATCTCAGAAGGAGGTGTGAGATAGTCACAATAAACACTTAATGCACTTAACATTCAAAAGCAGAACTGTCCAAAGCATGCAAGAAGGCTCGTGACATTTTTAATCCACAAATTACATAACTTCATTTTAGAAATTAATTAGCAGTCAGAAAGAGGAAACATTTAAAAATCAAACATTAGGGTTTCTTTGCCCTTCCTTACAAGCAATGATGTTACACTTCTGCAGGAAAAAAAAGGAATTTGCAGAAGCATAACATTTCCAGAAAGGTTCAATACAATGCTGGATGATTTTGTTCTTTTCCTATTACTTTGGAAACAGCCAAAGCACTTTGACTGATTCCTTAATTTGCTGGTAATAGATTGTAAAAAGTAACAAAAAATAACTAGAAAGAAAGTTCTGGAAATGCTCCAACTTGAACAACTTCAACAAAACCACCATGTGTCAGATGATTAACTCACCATGGCTTGCAGATCTACTTGAGGGTTCCAATCTGAATCATACAAGATAACCACATCAGCAGTTGCCAAATTAATTCCTAGACCCCCAGCTCTGGTACTCAACATGAAAATGAATTTACTGCTGTTGGGAGCATTGAAGGTATCTATTGCTTCCTAAAAGAAAAGAGTATTTTTAATGCATTGCAGTTGTCTCCAAAACACGGGTGAGTTTTCAAAGAAACGCCTTCAAAGTTTAAAAACAGTGTTCTATGACAGCACCAGAAGCAACCATGTGGATAGTTTTGCCTGTGCAAACCTACTCAGAGTGAACAAAACACTCAGTTGTTCAATTAGTTGAGGAATGCATGAAATCTACTTTACTATGCTTTCAATTAGAAAAAAGGTCTTAGCTGCCTTTCTAAACTGTAGCATTTTCTTTATTTTAATGAATAATTCCTTTTAAGGAATGACAAACATCATTCTTGACGTATTATATACTTGATCACAACAACAGTTTAATAACAAATTGAGGCGTAAACCAGGCATTTCTTGCTTTCATATCTTTACCTCTCTTTCTTCATGTGGCGTCTGCCCATCGAGTCGGCAGTACTCGTACCCACGCCACATGCAATAGTCTTCCAAAATATCCAATAAACGGGTCATCTGACTGAAAAGCAGCACTCTGGAGCCTGACAACACAGGAGCTTCAGTCGGTTTTATGTTTTCAAGTTAATTTTTATAGAGGTATTGCACTAATTTAAATAACTCTCTTCATAAAGTTGAGGAGAAGTTAAATCAATATCAGAAAAGTAAAACAGGTTATTTGATATTCTCTATAGAAGAAATATACAACTTAAAAACATGGTAAGATGTGCACAGACACCAATCCTCTCAGAGAAGTTTAATCTCTTCTCTAGCAGTAGAAACTTTTCCCTTCTCAATTGCATCACTAGTCTTCTTCACCATTCTTATAAGGCTTCCTTGCAGCCCTCCATGCATTAAGGTCTACTGAAAACTGATTTTCCAAACAAAACCTCACTGAAAATAACAAACACGTTCACTGAAGACAACACGTCTCCACATGCTTTAAAAAGGTAATTTTTACCTATGAGCACTGCTTCGATTGTTTCTGCTCAACTCACCTTGCTCTCTGAGTTTTGCCAGCAGTTTATCCAGAACTAACATTTTACCACTGTTAGTGATGAGATGTGTGTCAGTGGTGTAAGGAGGGCCGGGCTCAGCACCATCAAACAGGTACGGATGGTTACAGCATTTCCGTAACTGCATCAGAATGTTCAGCAGACGCATCTTATCCATTTTCCCAGCTGAATTTAGGATATCAATATCTTTCATCAAGATCCTTGTATACCTGAAGTTTTACAGGCAATTTTGAATAACTCTCAGTTTTTATTTCATATTCAAAGCACGAATGAAATCTGCTAATCCCAATTACTAATCTCCAGAAGCAGGAGCTGTTTCCGTTTACTTAAATAATGAGCCATTTTATTATCAAACCTGAAGAAAACATCTGACTGATACTAAGCACTTATAAATCAATACCTAACACGAACGGCAACTTGCCTGCAAGTGTCAGTGATCTGTCACTCACAGGCATTTCTTCAGCTTTCCTTACATATGACTATGAAGTTGATTAAAGATCTCATTGATTCTCCTGAAGCTGCTACACTGACCTGCCATTTTCATTTTCACTTTTCCTTGGGTACATGGCTCCTGTGGCCACTGGTAGTTTCAACTCTGAGACTTACTGGCACATACCTAGTTGCATTTAACAGAAATAAAAATAAACTTAACAGGCATACATTTTTTCAAATAAACTTAAGGAAAGAAAAGCTCTGCTTTATTCTTCCCATCCCGTTTTATGACAGTTCCTGAGTTCTTCACAGCTTGTGTACCTTTACAATGCCCCAAAAATAGCTACAAATAGTCTTCTCCATTTGACTGCCTTTGTGTGCAGCTACCAAGAAAAAAAAAAACCTTCACGAAGAGTCGTAGTGTTCTGTATCAGAGAAGAATCTTACTTTAATGCAAGTAACTCACCATTCCCTCTGCATTTTGCTGAGTCCAAGATAAATTTTTACTTCTTTCTTTGGAGGCAAACTCTTTTCAACTTCAGCCTTTATGCGACGCAATAAAAATGGCTTCAAAACCTACAAAAATTAAGAGTTTTTTCAAAGACACAAAAATACTTAAAACTGATCACCTGAAATACAAAGTTATTAATTTCTGTGACATTTACTTCAAACTAATCAATATCTGTTGCTATCACAGTGACTCCTTCTGAACAATTCTGCTACAGTCTGCAAAAATGAAGCATCCACTACTATGCTCCCAAGTTCACACTAAAGATGCGCAGTGTTACAGATTGCCATACTCATCCCAGCTGCTGTCCTGAGCAAGAACCAAATCCTTATAAAAGTCTATTTCCCTTTACAGTCTGTTTTTTCCCCCTCTAGAGATGTAAGCAAATTACATCAAGATTCCAAAAGATAAGCACTGTGTATTAGACTTCTTTTGTTGTAAGCGATAAAACAAATGGGGAAGTTGTCTCATTCATAGCAAACCAAAGATGAAGACATGACTCTCAAGGCTTGCATGAAGCCTGTATAAGTTTAGTACTCAGGATAAGTTGCTTCCAAAAGGCCTCAAAACCCATTTTGTATTTTAAGCACAGATTTGGTCTGCTTCAAAACAGTAACACTACAAAAAGCAGTGACTAAACAGCAAGTTCCAGCATTTCATTCATAAGATTTATCTGGGTATTTCTGTAACTCAGTATCTTTACATTCATCTTAACTTTGACTTAGACAAAAGGAGAAATATTCTTTTATTTACTTATTTCACACCACGTATGCTAATGATGACATTGATAGAAGCTTTACTTACAGCATGAAGTCTTTCTACAAGTTTCTGATCACCAAGACAATTTTTGGTATCAAACCATGAGTCAAAATCCTGTGGGAAGAAGCAGCACAAGTAGCATGAACTATGTTTACCATCTGTGGTGATAACAGACACATTGATTCACTTTCACTCCAGCTGACTGACAAACGATTTCTATGAGTGAAAGAAAAGTGGGGCCACAATTCTCTGCCAGCTGCCCAGAAGGTTACAACATTTAAGTCAACTGAGTAACTCCACTGATGAAAACTTCACTACTATGTTCCATTTCCAGTGTTACTCCATGCTCACCACTGGAATATGCACATTCTTGCCTTTAGTGCTTGTTTAACGGTGGGGCAAGAGTTAAAGACAAAAGCCTGAAGAAATAAACATGATAGAAAACATGACAGCAAAAACAATGCAAGTAATGCACAGACATGGGAACATAAACAGTGAGAGATGACTCCAATTCTCAACAAAGAAAGCTTATGCACATTTGGATGTGCCCAGTCTCCGTTCTGTGTTACCTTCCACAGTTCTACTCCATTTTGCAAAACTCTATTTTTCTGAAGTATTAAATTGTTAATGCCAGTCTGAGGCCTTACCTGCACACTAATGTAACACACTATTTTAACCTTTGCAAAAAGACAAAAAATAAAAGAAGAGAAAGGTCCAGAGTTAGGCAAAGTCACAGAGCTCCTACTGAATCCAAGTTTTCTACATCTGATGTCTCTTGCTAGGCTGAACATTCTCTTCCGCAAAAAGCACCTTGAGAATCAAAAGAAGATTTTACTTCCAAACTCTACTTACATCTGCAGAATTAAAGACATCAGGTAGAAGAAAATTAAGCAATGCCCACAGTTCATGGAGGTTATTCTGTAAAGGAGTCCCTGTAAGCAGCAATCTGTTTGTTGTCTTGAACTCCCGGACAATCTCTGACAGCTGGGAATACAACAAATAGTTGTCATCATAATGTACATGTAACATAACCTATTTTCATTGGTTTCTGAAACATGAAATCACATGAACTGAATTTAAAGACGGGGAATATTAAAAAATATTAAAAAAAAAAAAAAAAAATATTTATAACCCATTAGCACATAAAAAAAAAAAAAAAAAAAAAAAAAAAAAAACCCACATACTTAACATTAAAAAACTGCTAAAACCAGAGAGAACATTGTATAAAAATGCCTTAAAAAGATCAAACATCTGAACTTACCTTAGACTTCTCATTCTTTATTCTGTGTGCTTCATCAATTACGAGGTACCTCCAGTTAAATTTTTTGAAGACTGATTTCTCTTTAATGACCATCTCATATGATGTAACACAAACATCCCACTCACCAGGCATCATAACATCGCGGATAAAAGCAGCCTACAGTACAGCAAGTGAATTAATAAGCTTTTATGAAGTAGAAGTATCTTTGCAACTCATGAGAATCTCTCTCTGCCAGCAGCATTGAAGCACTAAGCACACAAAACAAGTCTGAAAAATACTCAGTATAACTGAAAGTTACTATCACTTTCAATCCTTCCCACTTTATGGGGGAAATTATTCTGTACAGAATTAGATATTTGCTCCTTAGGGTATTTTTTTTCTGTAGTTGAAGTACAGTACAAATTACTAAGGGTGCAAAAGAAACACCACACTAAACTACCCAGTCCAAAACACCCCCACTAACGGGAAAGTGGTTTTAAAACAGCCCATCTATTCCCCCTCCACCCCTCTTCATAAAGGTGCTATTAGCAATAGAGATCCATGCAGTCCATCTGGAGAGCCAAAGAAGTCATTCCCCACTTCAAGCAACAAGCCACCCTCCACTGAACTCAATGCCTACACTATGAGAAATGGAAGCTCTGCAACAGGAGCCTAATTAGAGGGGTGAGCATGGACACTGGATGCAAGTACAACTAAGAGCATCACCTGAAGCAGGTGAAGACAGAGGCAACAAGGTGAGAACAATAAAGGAAAATGAACAAAACTGTCACATTGCAAATACAGAGGAGATCCAAGATAGTGCAAAAATCAAGGAGGAAAAGTCAGTCACAGACAGCTGTACTTCAATACCAATTTATTATTTCAATTACTAATTTGCATTTTATCCTCAAGTTACAAGTATAGCATTTTGCATTTTCAATGCTAACATAGTTAAAGACCACTGAAAAATGCTGTAATTAAGAAAGTGGCTTAGGAAGGGTTCCATGCCCCCAGATGGTGGTTTCTGATAGAAAAACACAGACATGGTTTAAATGTAGAAAACTTACCCTGGCATCTTTATCTCCAATAAGGCAAACGGCACGTAATGAAGGAACCCAGCGTTTAAATTCATTCATCCAGTTGTGCAGAGTTGATTTTGGAACCAGGACCATATGTGGCCCGGGAATGTTTCGATAATGCTTCAGATAGCCCAACAATGCTATTGTTTGCAGAGTCTTACCAAGACCCTACATTGACAAAGAAGGGAAAAAAACTTTCTGAAACAAAACACGGTACAGAAAGAGCTTCAAACAATTTCCCCAGTGTAGCACTTTATTGCCAGGTACACAACAGAAGTTTGCCATATGGTATCTTTCACTATTTACAGATCCAGATGTGAAAAAATGTAACTGCTGCGAAATGGCACATACAGTAAATACTAGAGGTACAGTGTTAGAATTTTGCCCAAAACAACATCTATTGAAATTCATGTTATCTTATACATATCTTGTTTCATCATTCATAATTATTCTATTTTGACCAAAGAACTCTTCAAATACTCTAAAGATATAGTAACTTGAACTCCAGATGCAAAGAAACTAAAGAAACTAATTTTGTTTTTGAAACAAAATTAAAGCAAAATCAAGCATGAAAATCTTGGACTTTGAGGCTGCACAAACTCACCCTTCTGGGCAGTGCTGAAGGAAGGAACATGCACACTGTTGTTACTTATGAACATACTAGTCACATACAAAACAAATAAATGCAAATCTATTTCTATCTATTCGAATTACACATGGACTCCCATTTACTGTTTATATAACTGGAATAGTAACTCCTTGAATAATATCTCTTCCATGTATTTTTTACTAAGAATAATGTAATGCACAAAGCACACAATGTACATTCACTGATGGGAAACTGAAGGATATAAAATATAATATACAAATTAATTTGAAGTGGCAGAAAAGGATGGTGAATTCCCACAGAAATTTCCAAAGATCACTGCTTACCATTTCATCTGCCAGAATGCCATTAACGCCATTTTCATACAGTGAGATCATCCAGTTCAGACCTCTGACTTGATAATCTCTTAGCGTTCCTCCTTTCACATCTGCAAATGTAACACTTCTCTAAGTAGAAGAACACTAAGTACAACACTTTGTGTTCTGCTCATCAGCTTCTCATCACTCCAAAGCACCAACAGAATACTCACATGAAGGAGACTCCTCAAATCGAATGCACACGTTCGATGTTTTTCGACTTTCTGATAACAGTTCTTCATCTTCTTCCTGTTCTGTGCGCCTGTGACGATAACTGAAGAACACGAGATGTGTACAGGAAAAATTCAAAACACTGGTTATAAAGCCTAAAAAGAAGTTACCACAGAAATGATTATCCACCCACAATGAGCATGTATGTTCCTGATCTTTGGCCAAAATCACGTACTGTGTATCATCTATTTGTCCTGGTCCATTCCAGCTGTAACTCAGAAGTCTGATATGCATCCCTCTCCTCCAGAGCCATAGCTACACCAACAGGTATCAAACACTCCTTAAGGCACACTTTAATGAGCAACACAGCAATACAACACCCACATCAGCAGTGAACTTAGAATTACTTGTTAAGTACACCATTAAGAAAACACATTTACTTGACTCCAAAAAATATTTAAGAATTGATAAAAAAAGTTTTATTTTGTAAATGCTTCAAAAATTTTGTGTTCATTCATACATAACCCCTCAGCAGCACTGCATGCAGTGCAGAGGCAGTTCATGCTGAGGATCCAAGCCCAGCACTACCTGGCACTGTTTGAACTCGGTCTACCTCTGCTCTGGGCCCACTAACACGTCCACGAGTAGCTGGAACAGACCTGGTGTGTTCCTGGAGAGCATCTTGTAGTGGAGTGTCATGCAAAAGAAACTCAGCTCATGCCACCTTCACAGCACAGACCAGAGCACAGCAAATAGCAATAACCAAGGATTTTACTTTAGAGGTGCTCTCCTGATCCAAGATCATACTGATGCAGAGGATCCAACATGCACACACAAATCCACTTTTAAAGAAACGGTGATACACCACTGACTACAAAAGTTCTGGACTTAAAGCACAATCTCTATTGCTGAATGGATACATTAAAATGAATAATTTTCTTAAAAGCTTAAAGTCAGAAATAACAATTAAACATACTCCCCAGCTGAGATCAAACTCTGCTTTTCATCCTTCTTTATCCGCGGACGTCCCAGCTTGACTTTCAGTGGAGATGTTGGTGACTTTTGTGCTGCAGGCTGGATAAAATGAGCGAAGAGTTCTGTCTGCTTCAGGAGGAATTCAAATCTTTTTGCACGATCTGCTTTCTAGTTTCCAGAGAGAAATAAAATCAGTAACTGTTCTTCATAGGAAAAAAAAGTGTATTTTTCTTAAGAAACAGAATTCAGATATTCATGAAGACAACTTCTGAGCATAGACTCGGAAGACTCTCTGCCTACTCTCAACCAAGAGGGCTGCAGGCACCACAAAGCAGCTCTTGAGCTCCTACTGCTTACAACTTTGCATCTTTAGAGCATCTAATTGTAATTTGCTGTCGTTCAAAAGGTCCTTCACAAAAACCACAGTAATCTGGAATACAATCAAGAGCTGATAACCTCATCCCCACAACTCATCTCCCTTCAAAACCCAAAAGCAATAAAAACAACTCAAAATTTACTTGGATATATTGCTTACACTGACACAGCACCCCAGTAACTGCAAGGGTGTGCTTCAGATGATATTCTGAAAACATCAGTTCTGAATCTTAGCCTTTCACTTGTCAGCATTAAGACTTTCTGGACCTCACCCAAGACAACACTGTGGTAGCTCTGCTTTTAGAAGTATGACAGAAGTAACAGGGATGCACAAGGTCAATACTGCTTGCACTGAAGTTAGTGGCATTTGTTCTCAGATTTCCAATTTCAATCATGAAGCACATGCACTTCACTATATGAGCACAGCATCTATATATACACAACTCAAATATTTTTAAAAAGAAAAATAGGACAAAATGCAAAACCTATCAGGTTGAATACTATTGCTATCACTTCTTTTATGCCATTTCTAAGCATCACATAATGCTCAGTTCTCACATAGTTTTGTAGGTTATGGTGATACATGAAGTTAAACCACAGTTTTGTACCATATATTTCCTAAAAAAATGTGAACAACGGAATGCTTCTCTGTGGGTAACTTACACATAAAAGCACGTGCCACAGCACCAATCAGTCTAAGAAAAAGGCAGTGAATGAATCTGGGATGCAAGGCAACGTCTCGCCACATGAGGGCAATGTATTCACAATACACTGATTTAGCAGTGAATAACCTGTCACACAACACTTCTGTTCATCATTCAGCTCATCAACAAGCAGATTTACTTGTGTTTTCCATGTCAAAAATTAAGTAGTCATTCAGGCAGGTCAACTTTTCTACATCTAACAGTGATACTCTTCCCTGGCTCTTGTGGCTTTACAAACACTACTGCAATTATTAAGCATCCATTTAATGTTAAAGCTTCTAAGGAAAAAAAAAAAAAAAAAAGCAGCCAACTAAGAACTTAACTACATGAACAAGGTTTGCAAAGTCTATTTTTGCTTTTTTAATACAAAAGTTACCCAATTATCTCTCTTCTTCAGTGCTCCCTTAATTTTTGTCCTAGACAGATGCTCTTTTGCACTGAGTATATATTATGAGGCATATCAATATTTGAAACCTTTGTATTTTTGTATAAGAAAATAGCAGCTTCAATACTGCTTTCATGTAAGTGACCTCTTTTCATTTGGTGACTGGGAAAAGAGAAACAACACTCTTGTTTCTAGGAAAAGGAGAAAGGAAGACTAGGGAACTACAGGCCAGTGATCCTCACCTCTGCACAGGGGAAGATCGTGGAACAGATCCTCCTGGAAGATACGTTAAGGCACACATGAGATGGAGAGGTGACCCAAGATGGCCAGCACAGCTTCACCATGGGCAGAGCGTGCCTGACCAACCTGCTGGCCCTTCTAAGATAGAGGAATGGACAAAGGGAAGGCAACTAATGTTGCCTACCTGGACTTCAGCAAGGCTTCTGACAGGGTTCCACACAACATCCTCATCTCTAAATTGGGGAAATACAGATTTGAAGGCTGAACTATTTGGTAGATAACAATTGGTTGGATGGTCGCAGCCTGAGGGCTGTGGTCAACAGCTTCACACCCAGGTGGAGGCCACTGTCAGGTGATGTCCCCCAGAGGTCCCACTTGTTTTCTCTTTCGTACATATCCTGCCTGTGGGAACTTCTTATTACTTGCAACTTCACTGATACAGTTCAGGCAAACAAACGGTGAAAAAAAGCTGCAGCACCTTTTCTTGTGAAATTACTTACCATCTTCTCTTCATATTCTGGGTCAATCTCTTTTTCAGGCCTGGCTGCCTTAGGAGGAAGCTTGAGTTGAAATGGAGGATCATTTTTCTGGAATTCAAATTGCAAATATCACCATCTTCATTTAACAAAGCAAAGATAAACTTTAAAAACTAAATATTTCAACAGCAAGTGATTGCATTACTTTACCCAGAATAGAATTCACAGTGTTACTAAAAAGTAGGAGAGATGGCCAGATAAAATGTAAATTGAAGCTGAGTCTCATCCTCGTTCGTTTTTACAAGTAGGATCCAAGTTGGAAGGACTGAAGCAAAGCACTAGGAGAGGGCCAAGTTCAGTTTATCACAGAGATCTTACTTGAAATGCATAAATTCAGTATCTTGAAAAGACATTTAAAGAATAAATGTGAAAACTGGAAGTAAATGCCTTCACTCTTATTGTTAGCACTTCCAGGTGAACAACTGGAGTTCAAAAACCTTAAAGTGAAATTGTAAACTAAACTATTCAGGGCCTGGTAGCAAAACAGAACTAAATATCCAACAGCTTGTCAAGCAGAATTATGCTTACTTACATTCCAGAACTGTTACTGATAAAAGAATCTGCGCCACTCAACTCTTTAACTTCAGGCAGAGAGATGCAAATGGGACAAACAATTCCTGATGCTGAAGAATGCTTTTAAAGTTTTGGCCCAAAGATACAAATCTCTGTGGTGATGAGCAGTATTTAGTATATAATTAAGTTGTTTGACTATTCAGTGATTTTATAACTGCCTCTGTTCAGTTGTACAAGACTAAGCAATTTAGATGCATTCAAAACATTCTACATTAAGTCACTCTTGATATACATATTTTCTGAGTTAAGGAAGTAGATGAACAGAGGTGTGAAATTCATGCAGCTTCAGCAGTGTAATTGCACAGCCTACACTTCATGTGTTCAAGGCGGAACACATCTATGGCCCTGCTGCCCCTTGTTTCTCATTACAGTGTTTCTGCTGATAGCACCAAAATAGTAGGGGAACCCAAACAAACCAAAGCAGATTACCAAAACATGATGACAGCAGTGTAAGACACACAGCACAAGACCCTCCTGATCACTTAGCAGGAGAAAAGCATGCTGTACTTTCACTGGAGTGCTACAGTTCTGTGCTGTGGAACTGACAGGCAGCAGTAACAAGCATCACAGTCCAGAAACAACAGAAATTGGCCGCTTCAAGGATCCAAAATGCTGCCTTTGACATCTGTGCCAGCCAGACCAACAAAGCCCTGACTGCAACAGTCCTAAGCCAGGTGGGTCACCACACACTCTAAGCATTGCGGGCAGCTTTGGTTCACTCCACTCTTGCAATTAAGTACTTTGAGAATGCACTATGAATCATAACAAGCAAACACTTGGGCATCCACCATGTGCATGCAAAGCGGAAATACACTTCAAATAACTGTTAGGGCTACAACTGATGGTGAAGTAAAGCAGCACAAGAGGAAAGGGGCACCACAGGTTCCATTATATTCAGTTACCCTGCAGCTTTTCAACTACAGAACTGTGAAGAGGACTTGCAGCCCAACAGAGGGGGTCTCACAGCCTGGGCAGGAGCTCCAGCACCCATCCTTCCAGCCCTCAGAGAGGCACGGAGGGGCAGGCACAGGCTGGCAGCCATCTGAACCATTCTCTGCTTTCTGCAGGTGTTACAGCCAATGCATTGGTATTACATCCCAACCAGTCTTACAGAATAGAGGGCATTCCCCTGCAAAAATAACCCTTAAGCTTCGCCTCCCAAATGCCCGGCTAACGCTGAGAACTGCCGTATTTCACAGCCTTCCTGCACAAGAGCAACGAACCAACGGGTCAGGCGTGCTTTTCAGCCAGACTTCCACGCACCGAAACCCCGCCGTCCCCACTATCGGTATTTGCGAGCCGCATCGCGATGACGGGTCACACGCGGTCTGCGCTCTCACGCCGAGCTCCCGCCGGAGCACGCGCGGCTCCCAAGGGCACCGAGGCCGCCCCGCCCGCCGCCCTCTCTCACGGAGCCAGCGCTGCGGACGGAGGCTGCGGGCGAGGCGCCAGCACCGGGGCAGAGCGCACGGAGCACGGCTCCGGGCCCGGAGCCGCCACGCAGGCCGGATCGGGCCGTGCCGCACCGCGGCCTCCGCGCGGGCCCGGCGGCTCCGCCGCCCCCCAGTTCCCGCCTCCCGCAGCGGTACCTCCTCGGCGCCAGGCTCCTGCGCGGAGGCCGCGGAGGTGGAGGGCACTTCGCCATCCAAGCGGGCAGAGGCAGCCACGGCTCCCTGCTCCATTTTGTGCGCGGCGGGGGCGGGAAGAGCGGCCCCTCCGCCCCCAAACACGGGGCGCCCCGCCCCGCTCAGCCCTCGCGAGGCTTCGGCGAGACCCGCCGGGCCGATTTGGCGGGACGGGTCGAACCCCGGAGCGCGCGATCCGACTTTCTCGCCGCTGGCGGAGCGCCCTGAACCGCAGCATCCAGATGGCGGTCCCGCACGGAAGCGCGAAGCTCCCAGCTGCCCTCTCCCCACTGCGAACGCTGCAGGCGGCGTTCCTCAGAGCTGCCTCCGGGCCGCGGCTTGCGGCAGCGAAAGCCGCGATCGCTCTGGCGGAAAAATCGTCTCTGCGATGAGCCCGTTCTGAGGCTCGATGGAAAACAGCTTACCAGCAATTCTTAGTATCCGGCTGTCCCACTGCAGCTTCAAACGCTCCTAGCTTCTGTTTACGGGAAATGCTCTAGAGTTCCTTACAGCTTGCCTTTTGCTGGCAGTTCGCAGGAACGTTACACACAGTACCCAGCAATCAAGCTGCTGCTGTCATGAAAGATCCCCTTCGGATATTACTTTCTCGTGTGCCTGACATCTGCATTCAGCAATTAGCTGAGAAGTTCTCACTTCTTGCAGGCTATGCTGGATGCTCCTGTGGTTCTGCAGGCCATCGGCTGAAAAAGACTCATACAGTGCTATTACCAAGCAGTAATCTAGTAAGTTACCAAAAATATATGGAGGTGTGTTTTATATTTACTATTTTTCCTTCTTACACAACATGTTTTCAAAAGCATTTGCAAAACCCCACAGAATTTCCCCAAATTCTTCTTCATTTTTCCGTGGCTGGGAGGCAAAGAGCTAGTTGCCATGTAAAGAATGAGCTGCTGGCTCTTTGCTTTTCCTCTTTTACCCTCCTCTCATTTCAGTCTGCAAACACAATTGGCAGGGCTGCATGTGCTGTGCCTTGCACTCAGAGTTCATAACAGTGCTTGGTCCAGTTCAGGTGGCATGTTGTGTAAACAAAGCTATGCTGTCCTTAGGCACATCGTTATTCATTTTTACATATCAGGCACTACAGACATACATAAAAAGTTGGTGAGGCATTTCTATTACTATCCAGAATGCAAGACTTCTGAGATCCTGGACTGTAGATACTCTTCTCCCAAATACAGAACGATTCTGGAGAACAGAAGACTAATTGTGCTGGTCGTAATTTCTCTAACACAGAGACATTGCTTTGGTGTAACTTTTAAAAATTGAACCATGCAAGGAAATACACGTATGCTCCTCATGAGCAGTTACCTGCTGCCAGCAGTGAAATGTCAGTTCTGTCAGCAACAGCAACGCAAGTAAGGAAAGGCGTTGTAACTACAGGTCGTGATTTGATCGTTCTCTGATGTGAAAAGGAATTGAAGTGCAGCAGGCAGCAGCACCCTGCCCGATGTCACTAGGTGGCATTGCCACACCACGGGCTGGATGGAGGCTGCAGAGCAGTGGGAAGCTGCCCAATCATACGGCTGGTTTGATCATGGGAAGGAAAAGGATAATGCAAGGCAGATGTGTAAGGCCTCTTGCACCTGCTGCTGTATAGTCATACTCAGCACTGCATTATGCAGCAGTACTGGGGGAACCCATTGTGCATTGTTAGAAGGGGCCGGGTGCCATACCTCTGGTTATTAATCTGTTTGTTTGTTCCCTTATGCATCATACAGACTTCCCATTGAGCACTTTAGACCAAAATCCACCCCTGCAGCACTAGTTTTTCCTCATTTAAATGTATCAGTGAAAACTTAGACTACAAATGGCACATGAGGCCTGCCAGCGTCAGCAGTTGACATCACGACCACTGGGAAACCAGCTGGGCTCTTTGAACCATAGAGCATGGCCAGAGAGGCCTGCAAGGACTGCCTCTTGTCTGCAGCCACCCTCATCCAAGTCCTGCATGCTGCTCAGCCCGGCACAGCATCCACAGCCTGCACCTGCCTGCCAAAAGCAGGCCCCCAAATGGCAGCCCCATACAGAGCCCCATGCTGGCCTGAGGGAGCCTGGTATCACCAGCTGCCATGAGGTCACTCGAGAGCATCTCAGTTATGGGCACAGGCAACAGCCTTAACATGAACTGTTCATACAGAAGGGGCCTTGTTGGTTTTGCTTTTGTTTTGGTTTGAGTTGTAAGCACCATACTCATGCCTCAGTTTCCTGTATCCAGTTTTCACTTTGCTCTACAGACAGTCTCCAGAGTGGACAAGAGAACATACAAACAAGACATCATTCAGCAGTGAAAAATAAGAAAATTGCTAGTAGTAGTGTCCAAAAATCCAGCCCAGTGGAGAGATCTGCTAGTTGCCCCTCAGCTCAGCTCAGCACATCACCCCAGCTGCCCAGGACACTGCCTGGTACCAATACAGCAGGGCAGGTAGAGGCCAGGGCTGTGGCCACTCTAAACCACGTCTGTTGAGGCTGCCATAAACCAGGCTATAACAAGCAATGGTACCACTGTGTGTGCTGCCCTGAACCACTGATTTTGCCCACCTATGCACAGTGATGTCCTGTGTATTCAACAGGCCAGGATCCTAGTTTCATTGGAAGTGAAAGACACTTCAAAAGTGTTTTTTAGATCAAAGCAAAAGAGGTCAAAATAGATTTTTCCAACAGAAATACAGTGATTTGGCAGTATTGAAAACGTATAAATAACCTGCCTTCAAAGAGACAGCATATTACAAAACGTTGAGTGTTTGTGAGTATTGAGCAAGCAGGTCAGTACAGTGTAGGCTTGATCTCTCTTTAAAGCTTCCTGAAACAGTTTTTTCACAAATTCTCTTCCCAAAATAAATTGTCTTAAGCAAGAGCATATTCTGGTGATTGATTTCACTGTTATCACTTAGCATATCACAGAGTATTTGTAAATGTAACAGTGCTCATACAAAGATTTTAGGATGTACCAGGGTTTCCTTTGAGTCCAAGCAATGTGTGGAAGCATGCTGCAAAGCACAGTCTTGCAAGCATGGCCGACACATTCCTGAGGCCAATAGCCATCACAGCAGTAAGCCACAGGCTTTATCATGCTGTGGAAGTCCTCTTGCTTTCATCCTGTTTGGATGCTTTTATTTGCCAACATCCACTCACAATAGAAGACCAGACTACACCTTTTATGTTTTCCAAAGCATTACCAGTTTCTGCTTCAGGAGCTGTTAAGCTGGAGTAGCTCTGGCTCACTTATTAAAGCCTACAGAGAATCTGCTTCTGCTCCCCATGCCTTGTGCTGTGCTTCCCTGCCTGGCTGGCTTCTTTCTTCCTCATCCTGCCATCAGCCTTCCTTTTCTGCAACAATCTCAAGCACAAAGCTGCCACCAAATTGTTCTTCCTTCCCTGCACTCACAGATATGGTTCAGAAGCCTGTGCTGCCTGAAATGCACTCTCTTTGCTGCAGTACCCTCTACTCCATGGTAACTGCACACAGTATTTCCCCATGGGATACCGAGGGGAGGGGCTGAACGTTTCCTGTAACGTGGCTGAATGTGTCCTCGTGAACGGATAGAGTGAAACATGCTGTCTGTGGGGGAGCAGGGTGGGAGCTGTCAGGAGCAGCTGGAACACATATACACTGTCATGGCTTTTTAGTGGCACGGGGCATTCTGCTGGCTGTGGGAATGCTGCAGAGGCATGCCAGCATTTTGCTGAGTAAGTGTGGTGGGAGCCCCACATGTAAACAGGGTTCAACCACCGGGTGAAAGAATGGGCTGTTCCCCAGACTGGAGCTGCCTCTCAGCTGCACTCAACCTCTGCAAGGCTTTATAGGTCAGCATGGGGTAAGTTGCTAGCTAGACACTTTGGATGTGTTTCCCGCTTGAATGTGTACTTTGGTTGGATATCAGAGAGGGTACAGCTGTGGTCAAATAGCATTTCTTACTCTGCATACTATTCCTAGATGTCCCTGTGAGGTTATTTGTGTTATTAACCTAGTGCAAGAGAACAGGAACTCTATCAGGGATGCTCAGCTGAGGGCACGCAAGAGCAGAACAGAAAAAGACAAGGAAGGACAACCAAGAGGCCAGAAAAAGATGCAGAGGCAGAATTGCTCCCAACAGTGGGTTTCTTTGCTGTCTGTAGCTGCGTGTCTGTGGAGACAGCTTCATCAAGCAACAGGGGTTGAATAGTTAAGTGCAATACTCTATCATCTAATGCAGACAAGTAGCAGAGACAAAAGAGCACAGGTCGTGTGATAGGGGCACATCTTCTAAATCAGTGTCCGAGGAGTGTCGTAGTGCCAACATTTCGGTTGCCTGAAGATTAGTTATTAGAGCAACACATTGAGGGAAAAAACAATACTGTTGTTTTTGTAAAAAGGTGGCCTAGGGAAGTGCAAGTCAGTATGAGTGAAATGGGGACTAACAGTGGTGGATGCCAGTTTTGGTCTCTGTATGCCAACAGGGAGATAGAAATAGCTGGAGAGAATTTGAAGGGAAAACATAAATATTACCCAGACAGTAGAAAACAATCCTTATAAATAGCTGCTTGGGAGCTCAGCCTCTGGCTGCAGAAGGGAAGGTAAGGGGTGATGTGATCCCTGCACAGTGAGACATGCTTGGTATTTGTAGTGGTGAACTTTTTAATGAAATAAAAGTCACAGAGCAAGAGAAAATAACCAGAAGGTCAAATTTAGTTGAATTTAGGTTTCAAATAAAATGTAACATACTCTGTAGAAGAGCACAGGAACAGGCTACAAGGAAATCTTTTCTCTCACCATTGCTTGATGTACTGAAGGTCAGATTAGATAGCTCTTTAAAAGATGTGCTTTAGTCCAGACCTGGGAGAAACGTTTGCTTGTGGGAATGTCAGCCCAGATTACTGTGGCATCTCTTCCTGTTTCGATACCCACACATTTGTCAACCAAATAAGTCCTCCTGTTCTGCCTTTCCTTTCCTTCCTGATTGCTCCTCTCAGCAGTGCAGTGAGGGCTTTCACACTGTGCTCAGCATTCCTCACAGCACCATTAGCTCTGCGATATGGAAACGAGCAGGTTCAAATAGCACACCTGTGTGTTCCAGTCAGGTGCCTGTGGGGACATGGGGGAATCACAGAATGGCTGAGGTTGGAAGGGACCTCAAAGATCACGGAGATCCAACCCCTGCCGTGGGCTGGCTGCCCCCCTAACACAGGGACCAGGGACCATTCCAATGGCCCTACACACCTCCAGGGATGGGGCACCCACAGCTCTGTGCAGCAGTGCCAGGGCCTCAGCGTCCTCTGAGTACAGACTTTCCTCCTCACATCTGACCTAAATGTGCCCCTCTTATAGTTTAAAGCTGTTCTCCCTTGTCCTATCTGTATTACATCATGTAAAAAATCACTCCCCTTCCTGCTTTCCACAAAATGCAATCAGGCAATTTGTTCTCTTCTGGCTTACCAGTTGTCAGGGGTTGTTTTTCTTTGAAACATTAAGAGCCTGAGAAGGGGAAGTATAGAAAACTGCAAGCAGAGAACTCCTCTTAGGTACTGGCTGAGATGAAGTGTGCCTGTGTTTGGGGTCAGACTGATGCCCCTTTGCTGGTCTTTGCCAGTGGCACGTATCAGATCAGTCTGGTGAGGACCTCAGTGCTTCAGTTCTGTGTTCTCTAACAGTGCCCAGGCTCCTCAGCTTACGCATTTATTCTAGAAAATTTCCATGACCGCATGGGATACGGAGGAGAGGAGAGGAGAGGAGAGGAGAGGAGAGGAGAGGAGAGGAGAGGAGAGGAGAGGAGAGGAGAGGAGGAAAAACAAAAACCCTCAGCCAAGCGAAGAAGCGGCGAGGCACGTTGTGTTGCAGGCAGGTGCTCGGGAGGGCGGGAGCCGCGAGCCCGGCGGCATCCCCGGGTACCGGCAGCATCCCCGGGTACCGCCCCACCCCCGGGCCGCCCCTCGCGCTCACCGCCCGCGGCGCCGCATCTTTCGGGCGGGGCCACCGGCGGGACCCCGCCCGGCCGTCGGTCCCCGTCGTCCCCATCACGTGCTCGGTGTGCTGCATTGTGTTCGCGGCGGAGGGAGGAGGGCCGGCCGTGTCAGTGATCAATGTCATGACTTCCTCCCCGGGCCGGAGCGCAGTGGGAGCGGGGCCGGAGGAAGCTCGCCGATCGCCGGGGAACGAGGCGCGGCCGCGCACCCGCGGACCCGCGCACGGAGCGGGGGGAAGATGAGCTCCGGGGACGTCGTTTGCACCGGCTGGCTCATCAAGTCGCCCCCCGAAAGGAAGCTGAAGCGATACGTAAGTGCGCGCGGAACCCGTCCGTCTCCGGCGGGCTGCCGTTCCCGGCGCGTCCCGACCGAGCGGACGGAGCCGCGGTCCGTCTGTGCGCCCGCGGGCTGCGGTGCCCCGTCCGCGTGCAGCCCCGCTGTTGTTATGCAACGTGCTCTAGGTTAAAAACAGCAGCTCGCTTTCAGTTAACGTTACCGTAACCAACAGCCTCGTAAGAATTTCGGACGCGTTTTCCCCATGGAAGAGCGCAAAATCCCCTGAAAAAAAGAAGAAAAAAAAAAAAGCACATTCCATTCGGAGGCTCAGCTTTGTTAAGATGCCTGTAACGCTTGCTAACGGCTGCGGTCGGGATACTTTTATTTATCAGCCCAGTGCGCCAGAGGCGGACACTTAACGGTGCTGCCGGGGAGGCTGGGGCAGGGGAGCAGGGACGGCAGGGGGCCGTGCTGCCCAGCCCCTGCTGGCTGCGGGTACGGGGACTGGCGCTGCTCCGCGCGAACGGCTCCCGCTCCGCGTTGCATCTGTTTTTCTGCAAAAAAAAAAAAACACAAAACCAACAAACAAAAAAACCGAAACAAACAAAAAGAAACAACGGGTGTGCGTTGCAAACATAAGAAACTGCATCGCTGCAGAGCTGCAAGGAAGATATTCCGGGTAATATCCTTCACAAATAAATAAAATCGCTTGGGACAGCGATCAAACCGTAAGCCCGTCGGGGGCCGTCCTGCGCCCTGATGATCCCCGTGCAGGTGCTGCGCTGATGCTCACGCTGCGCTGTGCGCCCTGCCGGCCTGCCCTGCCCCGGGCACCGCGCTGCCGAGCGCAGCTCACGTCATTCGTCGTATTCGCTTCTGTTTATCAGCGTTTTTTTGCCAGACTGCTGATGTGAGCTTTTTCGTATCGTATGAGGAATAAGTGCCTTGTGAAGAACGTGGCAGAGATCGTTTAGTGGTGTAGTTTTTCCTTTCTGCTAAAACTAGGAGAAAGGCAAATTTTCTGAGGTTAGGATTGGATTTACTTTTGACTTGCTGTAAGCTGGAGTTTCTTCTCTTAGATTGTAGTACACCATTGAAATGGCCGAATATTTGCTTTGTTCCACTAACGTTTTCCAGTTCTAAAATAAGCACAGTGATGTGTCTCAAGGGAGCTGCAGATAAAATATGGACATGTAATTTTCATCGTGTGCTGTCCCGGGGGTGCTAACAGCCCCGTGCAGCATGCACCAGACAGCACAGGAGCCACTGATTCACCCAGCTGGTACCATTAATAACTCTGCCACTGAAGCTATTTTTGATGACTCAATATTCATAAAAGGACAAAGCAGAGAAAACAGAAAGTGGTAAAGCTGGGTTTGAAAGCCCCCATTATGCAGGCAGGGGGACGGCCGCGACAGGGGCTCCGAGTGCGGCACTGCCTGCAGCTCACCCCCACTGGGTTTTGCACTACGTACCTTGGCGCAGTGGCTCTGTGCTACTCTTCCAGCAGGACTAGATTAGCTAGATCTCTTCAGATTAGACTTTGTTTTCTGATTAGGAGGATGTACTACTCCTTTGTCTACAATAAAGCAGAAAAAGATCTGCTGTAAGCACAGCTAAGGATGGTGTTCCCTCTCATATGACTGGTGACAGAGGAGATGATGCAAACCAAATGGAAAACGTTCCTCACGTGCTACAAGACGTTGTGTTCACTTCTCATAGTTCCACCAGTGTGGCAGCTTGCACATCTCGCTCAGGGCTGGAAGGCAGCACAGCCGAACCGCCCCGCCTGCTTGAAAGCAGCGGAGCTGGAAAACAAAGCCTGCTTCAACAGGCTTCAGGAGGCATCAAGCATCAGCCTGGTGCTGACTCCACAGAGCAACCGACAGCCACACATCAGCATGGCAGCAGCCCTCCTGCCTGCTGGCACCACCTGCAGCAGAGCTGGCTGGGGGCTCAGGGGCTGCCTGCTGCATCCCTCTGTGTCACCTCCCAGCATACGTTTCTCTGAGTTCAGCATCAGGCCCAAGCTGCGCCTGAGCATGGATCCCTTCTTGCTCCTCAGGCTTTATCCATCATTAAGAAAGTCCCACGACATTCATTGGGATCTGGGCAAAATGATGAATTTGGGAACTGGGAACTGCAGATAGTCCCCCTGAAGCCAGTGGGAATGTTTAATGTTTATAAAATTAGGGCAGCGTGCCTTTGAAAAATGGGACCCTAAAGGCCAAAACATGCCCTCCTTTTTAATTGCTCTTTACTGAGACCAATCAGGCTTTCCATGCATAAACAAGGGCAGGATTTGGCTCTAGGTTAGCAGTTATTTTCAAAACTTAGAGAAACAAAAAGCAGGTGTTAGGAGTATGTATTTTTCCTGTAAAGCCTCGCAAAGCTGATGCTCTCAGTAGTACTATTCTTAGAAGTGTCTTATCATTCCCTAACAAAGGCTGCTCCCTTACATGTGCAGGAAACGAACATGAGATTAATTACCCGCATGTAACTTTCTGTAAAAACAGAGCGCTTAGTGCTAAATGCTAAGAATTCATTAGAAAGCACAGGGAGCCTCGCTCCAGCAGGCAAATACTCTGATACTGTGCTCATAGTACAAGCAGTTCTGCTCCTCTGCCTGACACCTGAAATGTGAGTCTGCCATAGCAGCCTGGCTGGGGAGGCAGAGGACTCTCCAGGGAGAACTGTGGGTGTTTGCTGCCATTCTTTATCCCCTATGTGTGACCTGAAAGCTGTGCTGCTCTCATTTCCCCACTTTGTTTTAGGGTCTGTTGCCCATTGGGGCCATGTGTGCTGGGGGCTCAGGGGAGCCGAGCGTGGGGCGGGCAAGAGAGGAAGAAGGCGCTCTGCAAAACTGGGAAGTGGCATGGCGAGGTGAAGTCTGTCCTGCTCGAGGCTGAAAATGCAGTTTCAGGCACACTCAGATCTGCGGGAAGAAAACCTGGCCCCACTAGAGATGTCTGTTATGGGCATTAGTGGATCGCGAGTACCAGCCTCTGCAGGAAATTAGATGTCATGGAAGAACCTGCTGCAAGTCCAGTGGTTGCTCTGTGCCTTGTGTTAGAGCTAAATGCTTCCAGCCAAGGGGTTGGATTAGGCAGAAAGAACCTCAAGTGGAGAAAGCCTGTGTTACAGATAAGAATCACAACATCAGGGCGGTGTTGTAGCCCAGTTCTGTAACATCGGCCTTGAACATCAAGCTTTATGTTGCTTTTCATGTTGAGATGTACCTGATCACTGAATCGTAATAGTTGTTTTCTGCTTAGTGAAATAGGGAGAAAATCGCTTCATGGTCTGGAAAACAAGGGCATTTTACAGGCAGTGCAGAATGTCACAGCGAGGGAAATAAAAGCATGGCAAGGGCACAGAGGGTGCTTAATGAAGTAAGAGATAAATGCCATGGAGAAGGTATGTTTTTCATGTGCTGATAAGGAGATGGAGATCAGATTTTTAGCAGGCAGCTAATCTGAACCCACCGTTGAGCTGTTGTGCTGTAGCTCCTCCTGCTCAGGAGCAGCAGTGACAGGCAGCAGCCCACCTGCTGCTCAGTGAGTGCTCCTTAGGTGGGCTGCAGGAGTGAAGGCTGCACATAGACTCTTGCTTGGTGTGGGTCTGTGCAGCTCCATTAAGCCAGCTCTGCACAGCTGTACCCCAGCTGAAGAACTATTTTTAATCTCCAGTACTGTACAAAATGATGAGGAAAGACCACTTGCTCAAAAAAAAAAAAACCAAGTCTCTCGCTTTACTTGATGAACTGGATTCTTTAGACACTACTGAAAATCTAAATTCCTTCTCAGCATCTCTAGAACAAGAGTCCAAAATGAAATAAAAGGGAGAAAATTCAGCTTTGCACTTCTTAACACTCTACTTCTTGGAGTGTCGGAGCTGCAAAGGTAGAGGGCTCAGCTAGCATCAGATGAGCAGCTTGACCAGGTTGAAACTAAGAGTTTACATCCATTTGGATTTTTGGGTATGGGATCTGTGCCATACAGGGTGTCTGCAGGCAAGTTCTGGTAAGTGAAGTGAAGTTTAAAAGATGGCCTGTGGAGTTATGGCTTCCACAGCAAGTTGGGTAGGTTCACAGAACCAAAATTAGCAATGTCATAAATCAAAAAGGTAGGAAAGTAGTGTCCCTGCTGCTGTCTGCGTGGGAAGGGCCATCAGAAGGGCACAGCAGGTAGCACGAGATGGCTGCCTCTGCTGGGGGATTGGCCAAGACTTGACCATTGTGCCCATCGCTATGGTTGTACGAGATAAGAGAATTTAGATGACTTCCTCATTTTTAACTGAAGTTCTGATGTTTATCGGGAGAGCAAATGGGAAGTTACTGGCCACTAAGAAGAAAAAGTAAAGTAGAACTATGGAAGAGTTTGCTCAAAGAATAGGAACAAGAATCACTCAGCACAGCGAGGGGCGGGTGGGACGTGGAGCTGCTCTCTGCTCTAGTGTCGTGTAGTGACACTGCCATGTCTGAAAGAAATCCCCAAGTGCTGTGTGACTCAGATACTTCTGCTGCTGTTTGGGAGCTGGGGTATTTTTGCAAAAAAATAACTAGAATGTAACTTCTGTCCATCAGTCTGTTCATTTCCAGATGTTCCTACAAAGCCTCTCACGCTCTGCCCTCTCTGAACAGAGAGCTATGGCCACCTTTCATACCGTGCTGGAATCCACATCCCCAAATTGCACTGAGATAATGGAGTGCGTTTAGATAATGTGTGCAAATCTGGGGAAGGTGGGAATTAGAGTGGCCTGTGATGAAGATTATGGAGCCTTTTAGCTGATCTCCTTCTTTGTGAAACACTGAACAAACAGATCTCACAGGTAAAACAACAGCAGAAAATGCATTTTAGGGAGGAGCTTCCATCCTTAAATGTTTATAATTAGTGTGATGCAAACCGGACCGCGTTCTGCCATTTGATCGCGCTTCGGTAGGTTAAGCACAATGTTTATTCTAGACCATTTTCTTCCATCTTGACTGCATTTTGGTAGTTCAAATACAATGTTCAACGAGATAGGCTGACTTCTAAGAAAAAATAATTTCTAAAAAACACTGCTGTTCTTGGCAACCTGAGTATCAGAATGTTAAGCAGAATAACTTCCCTCAGACTATTTATTTGGGTGGGGCTGTAATAGCTCTGAAGCCCCAGTTTAATCTTTGCCTACATGTTTTCAGAGCACAGGAATGTCCAGCTATTGGTTTCTATTCAAAACAGAAAGCCAACTTATCAGTTCTTTGCATTCAAAAGTAAAGACTTAAAAAAAACATGTTTGAAATTGAGAAGGAAATGTTAACTTGAGTGGTAATTAAACTGGTGATGCAACTGAGCATATATTGGAGGAAAAAGCATTAAAAGTAGCACTTCGGTGAACTATTTGTTGTAGCATGAAAAGTGTAATGTGAATAAACACATTACTTTTATCGACGATGTGTCAAAATGCTATGAATGCACATTATGCCCACGTGATGTTTTCAGGGGAAAGGGTGAGTTTACTCCTATGGCATCACTTTGTAGAGAAACAGTCTCTTTTATTTGTTTGCTTGTCCTTTTCATTTGAGTTGGAAATGAATTAACAGTGAGATAAGACAAGGAAATGAAATTTGCATGTCAAAACATTACAAGCAGCCAGATAAAATAGATTTTCCTCTTTCTCACCTATTGTTGAATAAAAATGCTCGATTTCAACCTTTTCTTATTTTCTGTTTTATAAAATTCCTCACTTGTTCTTGTAGGTGTTATGTCAGGAAAAAGAAGCCCTAAAAGCCATGCAAAGTTTGGTTTTAAAATCTGCTGCATAATTTAGTACTTGATATTCGTTAAAAATAAAACAAAACCTGTGTCTAGCCTTCACAGCAGCACAACATTCTCTTTCCTTTCTGAGCTTAACTCATTAATAGCTTTCTAATAGCCAGAATGAAACCACTGTTCTTAGAGATTTTGCTATTTCCCTTCTTCTAAAGTAGCTGATGCCAGAAACCCCACTGAGCCTCGCAGTCAAAACCACCTCACAGCTTTCCACCAGAGCCTGGAGCAGTGCATGGCAGCTGCTCAGTATCTGTTCCTATGGAACTTTTGATGAAAAGACAGTAAAATGTCATTACTAGTATGAGTTCAAAATTACTTACATGAAGGTGTTAATTTAAATGGAACTCGGATTGACACCTGAAAGCTTTTGACTCATTTTTGGCAGCTCGTTTTAAAAGACAGTAGTTTCTGTGAGCCTTGTTAATGGCAAATGTTATTTGCCCTGTGAATCCCAAGCCCTGGGGACTGCGGGTTCTGCATTTGCATTTCTGTTGAGCAGAATAATGGTCATAATGGGGCCCTTTCTAAATGTGCACCCGTTGTAATCTCAGCACAGTGCATAGTTTTCACATAGTCTGTTTTCACATACCAAACTTACAAACTGTTTGTGGAAGGTCAAGGATCTTGCAGTTGTGGAGACATTTGTTTAAGCTGACAGGAGCTGGTGGTGCCAAGAAGAAGAAGCCAGTAGTTGGGAGCAGTCATCCATTTGTTACTTGCAGATTTCATGGTCTGGGTGATAAAGCCTCTAAAACAGAAGCACTGAGCTGATGCCTTGTGAAATCCTGCTCTGCAGGGGCTGGGTAGGCTGGACGCTCATGCCTGTAGGTGTGTAGGCACACACTGCAGAGCTGCTGGCAGGCTGGGTGGCCGTGCGCTGCCCAGAGCTCTGCAGAGGACACTAAGTGAAGAGGTACCAGCTGGGCTTACAGAAGCAACGAGGCCACACTTGCACAAGGCCCACACTGCTGCGTGAAGCGCTCACTACTGCTCCAGCTACTGCATCTGTGTTGTTTACTAATATTTATAGTAGAAGCTTTGCAATCGTAGGTAGTTTTATTTTTAATAAATTCAACATTTTGAACCCATCCTAATAAAGTGATTGAGTTCTCACTGAGGCCCTAGGCTTAAAAATAAGTAGCACTGCTGAGGGAACTGCTTTTCTGAGGTACTCGGGCACCTTGCTCCCACTTGATGCGGTTTGCAAAGTGTCCTTAGGCAGTACCCCTCTGATGTGACGGGTGCTTTATGGCTCTCCGCTCACTTACTCTTCCTGTAGTGAGATTTGATCTGCTAAATGTTGGCTGTAAATGGGACTGTTGCTCCTATTTCATTTCACTGTCTTCTGTTGCGTCGCTTCTGGACAGATCACCTGAGCTGCAGATCATAAGATAATGGGAAACTGTTCTTGAAACATGAAGGGAAAACACCAAATACATTCCATCATTATTTCAGTATCGTCCCCAAACTCCTGCTTTCATCTCTGCTCGGCCTGAGAACTGTTTGAGCTGAAACACCATTAGGACAAGCAAACAAGAAGGTCAGGGGCAAGCGTGACTTGCACAGCTAGATGCCATCTCAGTGGTGATGCTGCCCACTTCCTTCAGGCATCTCTCCACTGGCTTTGCAGAGTGGGAACCTCATAGTACTGGCTTGTAAAAGGGAAAACAGAAGCATTTATTGTAGTTACTAGATTGTAAAGCCTTAACAGTTTGCTTATGAAAAACGTGTTCTTTTTTCTCTGGGTTTTTTTTTCGAATTCACAACTGAAAGTACTGTTGCTATGTTACTGTGATGGTGTGTAGGCTGCTAAATAAATAGAGGCAGTTTAGTCCATGCCAGAAATAGAAAGACAGGTCAGAGGTGACATTTGGGACATGATGAGAAAAAAAGAATATATAATTTCCTTCCTATCATTCTCTTCAGCCTCATTAACCCCAGGCTGCTTAGAAGGAAATTACAATAGAATTTCATGGTATGTGAGAGTACTTTAGCAGTAGTAGTCAATTTTTAAATCGACACCTATGGAATTTCACTGAGACTTTTGTTTTGTTTCTTACATGACTGAATTTTCAAGGGCAACTCTGGCAAAAGTGTGGCAGCTCGTGCACTTCAGAACATGTGCTCCAGGACATTTGGGGGATAGAGCATTGCTGAGAATTCTCTCTGGAAAGGTGTGCTGGGGAGGGAAAGCACGACAAAGAGAACAAGCTTTGAGAAAACACGCCTCTGTGAAGCTAGAAACAGGAAATCTGAATCCATTGTCCTTTTTGGGACAGTCTGGCCAGTGACCAAGGCCCAGGCACACAACAACATGTGTAGGTCCTCACACAAGTGTCCCTGGGTACCTGCTTGAACACTTGAATGCACTTCAGGCTGGTGAACGTGCACAAGAGCTGGGCCACACTCACACAAAGGCATCTCCAGTGGTGTCCCCTGCTGTGATTACAGCACAGCCACCAACGGAGCTGTTAAAAACAAATTATTGATCTGGCACAACAAGGAGTGTCTGATTGCCTTGTGAATTAGGAAGAAGCCCACAGCCAAAACCTAAACCAGTCTGGTGCAGGCAACCCCTTAGAGATCTTTTTTTGTGGTGCTTTGTACCTCCACAAATCTGCTTTCCTACTAACAAAACATGTGAATGTACTCCCTACCCAAGAGACCTTTGGATCCAAAGTGGAAATCTGAGGCATTCCAGAAATTCCCACGTTTACCATAAAACTTAAAGAGGAGAACTAAATTATAGGGTAAGGCAAGAATTAGTGATGCTAAGTACAGGTTTCCTTGCTCCCGAATTGCAGGGCTTTTGCAATTCTCTTTTTATTTGTTAACACTTCTTGAAAGGAGTGCTGGAATCAGAATGGCTAGGAATATTTCTTTACATGATGGATTTGAATAGCTGGTTTAATAAGAAGCTTTACTAATTTTCAGCCAGAAGCCAATCCCCAGTGCCTTAGACCTTGAGCCATGTCCATGAACAAGGTTTGGTGTCAGCACGTGACCATCAGGGTCGTTTATTTATCTGTGCAAAGAGTTTGGTGCTGCCATGTTTGGAGACCTTTTTTTGTGCACAGCCAGAGTTATGTTCAACCTTATGCTGAGGGGGTGAGTGTCACAGGCTTTCTTGTCCCCTGTGGAGTTCAAGCTCCGCTTTGAGCCCACTCAGATTCTGTACCCTTACCAGAGGCTGCATTTATCTCAGGCTCTGAAGAACAATTACAATGATTTATCTGTCTTCAGAGTGAATAAGATTTTATCAGGCGTTTTCTGCATGGAAATCTCCAGCCAGGAGAATTGCAACCTACAGCCCATCCTTTCCAGGACTGTGTTGCTCATACACAGCACATTGCCCAGACTTCACCATCACTAGCAGCACTGCTAAATGGAAAGGAGAGTGAATTACATCCTCTGCAGCTCTGTTGTGTTCTTCTCCTAAAGGACCTATTTGTCTCTTGTATTTCCACGTCTTTTGTGCCTGAAATGATCTTCAAAACTCTATAAATAAACTTGGTGTGCTGGAAGGTGAGTTAAAGCTGTTTGCTATTAGAGGATTCCTAGTGGGCAGTGACATTTGCCTCTTCTCTTTGTTGGAGACAGTAGCTTGAATGTTAAAACAGAATGAAATTTTGTCAGGCAGAAAATGCCTGATACAACCAGGTTTCAAATATACTATAGCTAGCCAGGAGAAGAGTAAGTTTGTTTAGACTGCTGCTTTAAGTCCCCAGGGGCTCCCCTTACCACGGCACTTACCTCGTGGTGGCCCCAGAGAGGCTTTGGTGAAACCCACCACCCAAGAACAGGGGACACAACCTGCGGATGAAGAGCCAGGCAGACCTGCTTGAACATTTCACCGTGCTGATCTTTCCAGAGCAGGGATGAAGAGGGAGAGTCACAGAGATGCACCCAAGTGATATGTCTCAGGCATATTTCTAGGCAAATGAGTTGCATGCAATTTAACAGCGTGGGCTAGATGGAGATTTCAACAGCGTCAGCCCCAGTTCTCATTGTTCAGAACTTACTGTGCACCCACAGGCACGTTTTGGTTTGACTCAGGTTCACTGGATTTGGAAACGTAACTTGGATCTCTATATGATCATAACATTGTGGATTTTAGTTCAGAGGTTGGGGGTTTTTTTTTGAAGACAGGAAGTGTTTAACACATCATCTGAGCTTTGGAGTAAAAGATGTAGAGCAGGGGAACGCAAATCCAGATAGAAAGCCTTGGTGTATTGATGGTTCAGGTACACAGGATCATTTTGTAGCAGGGCAGCCAGCCACTTCTGGCTGCACATCTGGCTTGATGCAGTCAAGATATCTGTTTGGATTAGAAAATGGTAATGCAAATTCACTCCACATCTGGTTCTGTCTCAGAGTATGGTGGGATCTTCATGGGTCCTTGCTTGAACCAGCAAGAAAAGGCAAATGATGCAGCAGAACAATAGCACCAAGTAGTCACAGTGATGCAACTGATAGGCAATAAACTGTTCTTTTGCTAAATAAATTGCATCCACAATGGACAGAAAGACCAAGTAAGCACTGTCTTTAATAAGCTGCCGGAATTGAGCAGGTGTGCAGTCAGACTGGAGCGTTAGATCTGACGCTTTCATTTAAATTTATCAGCTTGCACAAATCTGCTTGAAAAACCTTTTTGTCCTCTCTGAAAGGATTTCAGATACAAGTATTTGGCTGGACTCATCAGAAAAAAAGTCCTGAAATAGAAATGGCGTCTCATGTTCTTTAGCAATATCAGAGCTTACAGAGAAACCAGGAACCAAAAAATGCGAGTCTCACATTCTAAATCAGTAGGGCTGCACTTCTGGGCAAAATTTAAATAATCTGAGCAGTTTCCCCCACATATTCCTTACTACTAAGCGCAGCACCTTATAACTGGTGATAGCTTTCCTTCATTAAACACTGAAACTGAATATCAGAGTTGAGCACCAGGCTTCAGTGGGCTATCAGCTTTTGCATCAATTGGGTCAACAGAGATCAAGGGCAGAGCTGTGATTCTCAGCAGCAATGGGATGGGAAGAGGAGGGATCTGCTGTCATGAGAGCTCCAGTCAGTGAAACTAGGAGGTGTGGTGTGAGATATGGGATCTGCAGTTCTATTAGCTAGTAACTGGAAACTGAAAGCCATGGATGTTAAAATGCAGGGTTTCAGTTCATTTTGCGTTGTCTTTCAACAAAATGTTTCCATTCAGAGAGATGAGAACCAGACAGTTCTATGGTGATTTCACAGAAATCGATAAGTTCTTCAAAGGAGTAAAGTCACCAAAAAAAAAAAAAAAATCACTTTCTATTTGAGAGATAAAATCTGTGCATGGTGGAGCCATTTTTGCTTTGCGTGGCATAAGATTTGCATGACTCATGCACAAAGCGCAGCAAGGGCCTAGAAGTCATCATGCATGATACAAAAGGTGCTGGGGAGTTCCCATTGCATCTTTGAATGGTGATCCTGTTTGATGGGGCAGCACCCACGGTGGGAGGCAAGTGCAGGTCACATCTCCCTGTTGCGTCAAGTTGTTCATCCAAAGAGCCTGAGACAAGACAGAGGCTGCCAAACAGCTGCTGTAGCCGACAGCCCCAGCGATTCCAGTTCCTCCAGTAGTGAAATCCAGTGGCCAGAGAGATCTCATGCACCTTCCCTGACAACTGCAGCCTTTTGGGAGTTTTAGGGAAGCACTCATCCATTTCAGAAAATCTCAAAAAATCCATTCTTTGTTTAAAAACTGACCCGTTTGCACCCTCTCTTTCTCTGGGACATCCTCTTATGTTGCATGCTGTTGCTGTGGCTGCTGGGCTCCCTCTGCAGCGATGCCATTCGAGCTAGATTCTGAAAAAAAGCATCTTTAGAACGAATAGCCCATAGCAGCCATTGCCAGTTTGCTGTCACACTGCACTGCTGTGCACTATCAGTGGTGTTAGCAGCTGCCTTTTTCCCCCGTGGCTTTCTAACAAAACTCTTATTCCAGGGATATATATTCCCATGGCAAACAGCAGTAATCCAGGCTTTGTGATACAGCAGAATTCTGTCCCACCAACCAGTTTACAGATAATGCTGGTGAAAAGACAACCACTACGTTGTCTCAAGAAGCTCCACTTCCAGTGCAATCTGCAGGAAGATTGTATGCATATATGCTGACGCATTAATTTAAACCCATATTACTATGCTGATAAATTTCTTGCTTAAATGTTCTTAGGAAAAGTGACATGTTTTTCCTTTATCTTAAGCCACTTCTAGACAGTATAAACTAAACCAGGAAAAATGCTCTTTTTTCTGCTATCACAGCTATGCCAGCAGATACGTGGCAGCTTGGCTGTGCTTGTAAAACTGCAGAAAAGCCCTTGGATTCAAACAGTAACAACAAGAGCAGTGGTAAACCCCACTTCCCGGAGTACTATCTTGACAAAATTCCTTTTATTATCTTCTGTCTTAAGACCACAGTTCAGTTTCTGTGGATCTTTTGCCCTTGCTGTATTTATTTGGACTGCAAACAAAGAGAGCCTTGAATTCCTCCTGTATTTGTTATGGTCCCCATGGAGCCAGCACTGAAGCTACCAAAGGCACTGAGCTTGTCCAAGGGGAAACCCCAGCTTCCATCTGGGTGGGCTGGTCATAGGGCCAGCTGCTTCTGGGAGCCCCAGTGATGGTGGATGGGATGGAATGGAGTGGAACCAGCATTGGCAGCAGGGATATTTCGCTACTGGACCTTTGGAGTGTCCTTAGCAGAGAGACTGCTATGTGCTGGGAATGCACAGGAAAATGTTTTTTCCAGAAAATTCTATACCATACTAATAATGATCTGCTGTAATTACATTCTGTACGTACAGCAGCCAAACAACAATAAAAATATTCCAGATCTGTATTCGCTGTTTGTTAGATAATACACTCCAGACTATCTGCCAGCTTCAGGACTGTGAGTCAAAGTGGAAGGTTTTGTGTTAGCAGAAGAAAAGTTCAGCATCATCCTCTGTTTTACTGTAAGGATGTTAAAAGCTACGTTATTCTGACTCACATTTATTGTACGTGAAGTGAGTTTCTGGGATATTGTACATGCTTATTGCAGAACGGTTAAATAGGAAATAGTGAAATCCGCCATGAATTTTACATAACTCTTTCTTTCATAATGGACTTGTGCAATGGAAGAGTCAGAATGCAATGTTCTGACCATGTTTCCTCCATGCTTGAACACTAGTGATCATCTGAAAAAGTAAATGCTACATGAATTCAGTGAATCAATAGGTGACACATAATCAGTGAATTGGTCCAGTGAAGAAATCCCCTCCAAAGAACCAAAAACTTGCTTTATTTGCTTGGGTAAGGTAGTTTGTGCCAGGAAGGCATATGACAAGACAAAACCAAACTAGTTTGCCACCATTTGTACTTGGAAATGGCACTGATCTTCCATGTCAGACCCCATTTTGTCAAACTGATCCCTCTGTTGTCACAGAATCACAGAATGGCCAGGGTTGGAAGGGACCTCAAGGATCATGAATCTCCAACCCCCCTGCCACAGGCAGGGCCACCAACCTCCACATTTAATACTAGACCAGGCTGCCCAGGGCCCCATCCAACCTGGCCTTGAACACCTTTAGGGACAGGGATCCACAGCCTCTCTGGGCAGCTGTTCCACTACCTCACTGCTCTCTCAGTAAAGAACTTCCCCCTGACATCCAACCTAAATGTCCCCTCCCTCAACTTCAAACCATTTCCCGTTGTCCTGCAGTTATCAACCCTTTCAAAGAGTTGATTCCCCTCCTCTTTGTAGGAATTGAAATGCTGCCATGAGGTCACCTCGCAGCCTTCTTTTCTCCAGGCTGAACAAGCCCAGCTCCCTCAGCCTGTCTTCACAGGGAGGTGCTCCAGCCCCCTGATCATCTTCATGGCTCTCCTCTGGACCCTTTCCAACAGCTCCCTGTCTGCACCAGGCTCTCAGTCCCTGCTCTCAGACCCCATCCCCAGCTTTGTGAGAACGGTGACAACCCAGGAAAGGCACTGAAGAAGGCTGCATAGCAGCGAAAAGAAATGCCTAAATGCTGGAAAAACAGCCACCTTCTGCTTGAAGGTCTGCTCCGAGAGCAGCCGGACAGAATCTCACCGGTGTGAATCCTCTGAGCAGGATTCAGCACCCACAGTTCCAACATGACTCATCTTGTGGCCACAAAATCCACAGGGCTACTTTGTCCTCTTTACTTTGACGCAGACATTATCAGGCCCAGCTTTCATCCTTCTGCTTTTGGAGGGGTCTGGAGGGTGAGAGGAGAGGCTGATGGCTGCTGACAAGGGCTCTGCCATCACAGATACCCTTCTGGCCTGAGCCCTTCCAGCCAGTGCGCAGCACCGGCGATGTGCAGTTATCACCCTGCTAGCGCCGGGTGGTGCCGCCTCTTCCCAGTACCGCTATCCAGATCGCCATCTCCCTGCTGAAGGCCCAGGCAGCTCTGCTCCTCTCGTTTTGCAAGGCATGTCTGACTGTGTCACACAGCCGGCTTGATGTCGTTCCTTGATTTGCTCAGCTTTTTGGTCATTCATGTCATAAATGTCATCAATTCATAATTGCCATTTACTTCATGTGATGTTATGGGGAAAGTGATGTGGGTCTGCAGGCAGCTGCATTGGCATGGGGACCCCGGAGCAGGACAGAGGCAGCAGCTCTCTGCTGTGGCAGTGCAAGGCAAAACCGAAACATGAGTCTTACACTCTGTGCACCTGTAGCTTTTCACTACAAATAAAACTGGGAGTTGTTTTATTTGTCAGTTAGGACTGAGCACAGAATCTGCCTCCGAGGAGGAGTCTTGACTTGATCAAATGCAAAGTCCTTATCCAGCTCCAGCTTCCTTTCAAGGCAATCAGATTATTCTGCTTGATTTTAGTAAGAATTGAAACAAATGAATCATTGTGTATGTATTGCAACTCCACGACAACCGTACTGCAATAATATAACGATAGTGTACTGTATGCCCCATAATACTTAACTTTAAGGAATAACAAAGGCACAGAATAAAATACAAACATGATAGGTTTCAAAAGTGAGTTCAAACAATCAGTAAGACCAGAAGCTCTGTAAGTGCAGAACTGCTCTTTTTATCTATGGATCATTATTTCCAAGAAACAAGTAACAATTGTAAACGCTTCCAAGCATTTGTCCCTTTGGGTATAGGGTGTGTTAAACAACAACAAAATATTCTTCGTGAGCAGAAAAGAATTGTTGGCCAGGGCACTTCAGGCACAAGTGAATAATGGCTAACTTAGCGAGCAGTCATTAAGAAGAATATTGCAAATGGTCATATTATCTGTTCATGGCAATTCACCATTCACCTCAGCCTTGAAATGAAGACTTCCTCAGGGTTAAAGAAGGTTAAAGAAACCAACTAGAAACTTCTTCCTGCAGTAGAATTCAAAGCAAGAGATACAATTGCTGGTAAGAAAACAGCAAATACGCGCAGCGGTGGAAACCACAGAGCTGGAAATCAAGCCTCTGCTGAGCTGGGTCAGATTCTGTGCTTGATTACACTGCATGAATAAATTATTGGAAGGCACACATCAAGCTTTTCAGAAGTGAGAAAATAATTAAGATTTACTTTTTGCCAAGCAGACCAGAAATGGGCAGAAGAGCGTGACACCATTAGTTTGCCGTGTTACTGGTTTATGGGTGTCTTTTTAGTAATGAAGTTAAAAATATCCTGTTGCTTCCAGCATAGATTGTAAGAATTTTAATATTGCATGAGTTGTCTAAGTATCTCAATCCATTTTGTTTCGCATATTACCTTTTTGATGATGATGATTTGACCTCACAATAAAAAGTGAAACAGTATATGAAAGGTAGGGTAAATGGAAATTGGCAGCAAGCAGTCCTTTCTTGATATGAGAATTAAAAAGTGGCACAAGAATTGCTTCCTCTAAACCAAGAAGCAGATAGAAAACCAGAAAAAAATAGTAAGGTTGCTTTTTTTTTTAAATATCTGCTGGAACCCAGCTGATCAAATTGCAGCTTTTGCCTGTTGGCAGCAAAGGCCGAGCAAAACTCTTTGTGTTGTATGCTGTATATACCAAGACCATCAGAAAAATTCTCCCTTGCCTTCTTTGGAAGCTTTGTCAGTTTCCTCTGTGACTCAGGGGAAGCAGCTCCCTGGGATTTTGCATTGGCTTCCATCACAGCAAACAAGAAAGTATTAGCATGTGATTCTTCCAGGTCATTATAAAAATGATTTTCTACTAGAAAAGGCTTTTATATTATCAGTAGTTAAACTTTCAAGTTCACATATATCCTTGACTCTTGCCGCATCTCCTGCCCTTCAAAAGCTTCCTACATCCATCAGCACCACAGCCAAACTTGTTCTCCAAAGGCCAACGTTGCAGCCACGTATGCTGCATGGCTGAAGCACCTCCATGAATTCCTGTTTAAGAGTCTGCTTACTTGCCAGAAGTTGCTAAGTTCAGCACTTCCGCATCACACATCTTCCTTCTCACCAGCAGGTACCTGACCTCCCAGTTGGCTTCATCTGAATTGAGCAGTTAGTCTAGGAGCTTGAGGAACAACCTGGTTCATCGAACCATTGTGGCACAGACCTTCCTGGTGCACTTCATCCCAGCGAGTCACATTTACAAACTGCTTCTCTGAAAAACACAGTGAGAAAGAGTCACAAGCGAAGGAGAAGAGTAGGAGTAATCCTGCATTGGGATCTAAGTTTGTGTCAAGTGTAGGATGCAGTTTAAAATAAGAGGAGATAATAGTTAGGGTTCTGTTGTTTCTTTCCACCTCTTTGAAAAGTCAGCTTTGATAATATTCCTTACCTCTTAAAAAAAAACAAAGCAAATTCCAATGACGGACTTTTGCTGAAGTGTTTCATTGTTAAAATTAACCTTGAAAGTTAGCATGCTGTTTTTCATTCTGCGTTTATTTCTATTTTATTTTTCTTGTCTGACCAGAATTGGGTAGCATGCAAATGTCTTCTTGTGGTTTAAACAAATAAGCCGTGAAATCTAAAAATGGAAAGCAGTTACTGCTTTCTGTGTACAACCACTGCTTTCAGATGTCTCTTTTGTGTCTGCTACTGCTTGTGACTATGGCTCCATCTTTACTCAAAAACGAGCAGTTTTCTGCATTGTTGGGGAGGAGGGATCGAAGGAAGGGATTTCACTGGCCTGGTTTTTTCCTTGAAAGGCAACTCCCACAATATCCCTGCCCTGGCAATCAGCAAGGACCCACCATAGGGCATGAGGATGGACCCTGCCTTTCCCTGCAGAACAGAGAGGATTTGTTATTCAAAATGTCAACTAATCTACAGTAGAAAGCTACAAAGGTTTCAAACACAGTGCCCATCCCTGAGCTCCCTTGCCAACACCCATGGTTTTACAGTTGTGCTTCCTGTGTGCTGCTCTCGGCACTATGGCAGCGTGTTACACCCCAGTGACACCACACACAACCTGTATTCTCAGCTGGGACCCTTCTGGGAACACGTGCAGGCATTATTTCAGCCTTCACAGGACAACATTTCCCTCCTCTCTGTAACGTGGCTACCAGACTGCAGACAGCACTTTGCATTGGTACGTTTTTGTGAAAGCAGAAGAAAAAATAATTCATTTTATTTTTCCTTTTCTTCTTTAATGTGTTAGTTTTCTCAACTTGGAGCTTTTGCATTGAGTTGAGCTCTGAGTATTTTCAGTTAGGATGAGGCACATGACTTTAAAGAACTGTAAGCTGTGTTAGCTTTTCTCTTCCACTCCCTCCGTCTGTGCCCTGCTGAAAGGTTTGATAGAGAGGTTTTGTAGAGGATAAATAAACACTAATAAAAAACTGACAACCATTCTCTTTGTTTTAAATATATATTATCCTTTACATTCAGAGTTGTTAGGCATTCTTTGCACTTTGAGAAGTCTCCAGAGGCTAGTTCAGTCATTCATACAATTAAAAGTTAAGCATGCTTAAGTTGAAACCACTTTGTTCTTCGTTTGTGATTAATCGGGTTTCTCATGTTGCACTTCAGCCTTTGGTTTGCATACTTGAGGAGTATTTGGTTACTGAGATCTCCTTTATAGTAATGTTGAAGATCAAAATATGGTAAATTTGGACTCTAAGAGAGAGGGAGAAGTTGAAGACATCCAGAATCCTTTCCCGTTCGTTAAGAAAGTAGTATAGTGATAACACTATAAGGAGCTCTCTTTTAAAAAAAAAAAGCAGATTGTGGATACAGATGAAGAAAGATGAACTCACAACATTTATTAGCCTCAAATGGATCTACAGATCGTGTCTGATGATATTCTGGTTGGGGTTGCCTGTTGTTTCAAGGCAGCTGTGCAGGACCTGTCCCATGGGAAGCATCTCCCACAGATGGAGAAGCATCTGCACTGAGCTCAACCTGAGCGTCTGCTAGGTGGCTGAGAATTGTACTGATTTGTTGTCTTCATATCTATAGGTAAAAAATAAAAGTGTGATTCAGAGCTTGGCTTCAGCTGACCCATGGGCTGAGCTGCTGTTTGTTTTTGTAATTTCTATAGTTACACTGGAAGCACTCTAGGCTTTAGTTATTTTGACTGCTGAAATCCAGAAATAACTAGTTGGAATAAAAGTGTTAATAGCCTGATGGCTGTGTGAGTCATAGCGCAGTGGCCTTTGAGACAAAAGAGAGATTGCTCTGAGCACAGCAGTGGATAAAGCCCTTCCTCTGCACAGCCTGACTGCAGGTCAGATTTAAACTTCCTTACTCAAAGCACAAACAGCTTTTCTATTTCTACATCCCAAGCTCCCATACTCCAAGATCCCTCTCAAATCCAAAGAAACTGAATGGACCGCTGCAAGGCCTGCAGAGGCAAACCCTGCCTGGTGCTCATTGCTCATTGCTGCCCCTCAGGGAGATGCCTTCTTCTGTCCGGGGAGAAGTCAGGCATTCCTGTTGGCGTTGCATGGCCTACTTGCCATCCAATGTTGGTCATCCAACATTCAGCTGAGAAAGATTTCCTCATATCTCACACACATTTGTGTATGGTGCTTGCATGGCTTTCCATGGTGCCTTGCATTCACGCAAGAAGAGGGAATGTCCACTCAGTTTCATGACACTACACCCAACATCTACATTTCAAATGAATACTATGAAATTGCATTTTTCAGAAAGAAAAAAAAGAAGGTGGTTTAACGGCAGTTGGTTGGAGTCAAGATTCTCACTTCATCTTGCCAGGCACTGAACAGGCTTCAGGTAGTGAAAATGGTGGGGAGGACTTGGACTGCAGCCCGAAGGAGTCAGGCTCAATTCCTCAAAGTATTTCAGTTTAACTGAAGCTAAAAGACTGTTCCTGAACTTGCTGTGAAGAGTGTGAGTACATTCTAGAGCTGGGATCTAAAGTGGGAAAGCAAGTGATTTGGTTATAAATGATTTGGCTTTTTTGGTACCTTCAGGAAACAGGCTGCATCAAAACACTTTCTGTCAGGTTGAGTTTGGGAGGTTAAATAGCACGCTTATTCTTTAGGATAAATGAGTATCATATCCTTTGGGATGCCTCTCAGGAGAGAAGGCCTTTCTTAATGCTTCCAACCATCTTGAAGCCTCAGGACCAAAATGCTCTAGGATGTTTGTTTGTTTGCTCTGCACTCAAACTGCTCTTATCTCACATCACTTTTTGTGGGACTCAGCTAGCAAAAACAGTGCCTGTGAACTTCATGCTTCTGCTTCTAGCTCCTGACACAATCGCTGCTTCTTGCGCTCTGTAGATGGAGCAGATCGTGTTGAGTTTTGTTGTTACTGTGAAGATACGGTACCATGGGCACAGTTTCCTGCTCTGTGGCCAAGCCAGGAACTGGGTCAAGCAGCAAAAGCAAATTGTTGTCTCAGTATGAGAAGATGTGCATCTTTGGGAACGGGGCATGGGCCAAACTACAGATCTTTCTTTTTTTGCAGACTTTAGGAACTTTGAAAGAGCACATGCAGATATTCAGCATAATCTAACACTTCTGCTGACACTAAATTTGCCTGCTGCCATAAGAGTACCTTGATGCTGATGGATCACTCAGAGCCGTGGTGCAGGATGCCCGGTTGAGTTTGTGTCAGAGGACTGAGTTTGGAAGAGTTGGCAAATCCAGCAATGCTTCACCTTGCGGAGTGAAACTGCAGGGAAAGGGAGCTGAAGTCTGAAGCAAGTCTGAGCAGCAGATGCTCTGTTTGCAGCTTTGATTTTCTAGGTTAGCAGAGAGCCTTTGGGGAGCTGAGCTGCAGTGTTTTGAACTGACATTTGTGTTGATTCTTTGGGGAATCCGCTGTTGGTTTTGGGCTGGTAAGGCTGCTCTCACACCTACGCATGGCATTATGTTGCACTGCACCACAGGCTTGCTTCACACACCCTTACTGAAGCGTGAACAATCATGTACATGCCACTAGTGTGGTCTTTTCGATGGCAAAAGTGATATGAGGTGTAATTGCATATTGGTCCTTAAATAAACAGGGAGGTGTGTCTGCAGTCACCCGTTCGGGCTCTGCTAACAGGGCAGGAGGGAAAAACCCACACGTATGAGAAACTCAGAAGAATCTGTTGACGTGAATTGTTCTCATGGTAATTGTGAAGATATATGGTGGTTTCTTACCACACAGCAACCAAAAGAATTGGTCAAATTGTTGGAATGAAAGTGAGATGAGAAGGACTAATTACTCAGCCCTCCGATGCCTTTAAATAGTGGGTGAATAGATGCTCTGTGCTGTGACAATCCATCACTCTGCTTTTGACATAAGTGATTGGGGTGGAAAAGGAGCACTGCACGCAGCGCCATTTATCATGGGCTGCATGTTTTCTTCAGACTGTTGGCACCTGTACTTTTATTTTCAGCTGCTTCCCTTAACTAGATCAATCCCTTGGATAGTTTCCCTATGTACAGCGTTAGTTGCTGATGATGAGTGTGACCACAGATTTTGATCACAATTTAAATGAGAAGGTAAAAATCTTTACATTAAATTAGAATGTGTTGATATCATTTTTTTTTCTATGGGTACTTCTCAATTTTTTCATCAAAATACAGTCATTAGTTCCTGTCTAATGGTTTACCTCTAAATGTAGTTTTAAGAAAAAATCTGGCACTTATTTTTGCAAATGAGGATGCTCTGTATCTCTTCACAACTACCTCAGCCTTCGTGTGGCTTAGTATACAGTTACTCATGTTTTTATATTTACATTTTGAAATTAGAGAGTAAGCATTATGCAAAGCTTTTACTCCCTCAGTAGGGATTATTTTATGTGACTTGAAACAAGCTGCATTTGAATGAAACTGGAATTCAGTAGAACTGCACAAAAGAATTAAAGCACTTAAGATTAATTATTTATGTGAAATTCCCTACAAATAAGCTAGATGGTTTTTATTCAAAGTGCAATCCTTCTTTGATTGCACTACTTTTCTTTGTCTTAAAAAACAATTTGAATACAAAATTCCAGTTTCTTTTATGCTGTTGTTTAGGAAGAAGTATGTGGAATGCACATAGGAGCCAGAACTGTAGTGCTAGCTGATGAGCTGTGAAGCCCATTGCAGCTTCCTTCAGCTCTTTAAGAGAACTACTGTGCACTTCAGCCCAAGCCCTGGGCTCGATGTTCCCTTCCATGCCATACTACAAAACCATGTTGTAAATCACCTATGTTGACATTCATCCTGAATTTCCTTGAAGCTAAAAACCTATGAACGGTATCCATGCATGGAAGTGCTCAATGCATTGGTCTTGTTTTAGTGCTTGCAGCACAAATGCGATCTGGCTTTGGGTAGCTGGGCTTTTGCTTGTCAAGAACAGCTGGCTCCGTTATGACTTAACCTCTCTGAAACATTCACTAGAGGAAGGCACAGATACAGCCACTGGCTGTAGGGTGGGAAGAGCCCTCATCCCAGGAGAGCTGTTCAGGGAGCAGACAGGGCTGTGGCCACACCGCATGCGCATGGCATCTTCAGCAAATTCTGCTTGAAGACTATGGGCCAGAGGGGTGCTAACCTGCTTTTTTCAGCCCAGGATCCTGCCCACCGGGTGACAGTATGCTCAGCTGTTTAAAGGATTATAAGTAAAAAGCAAAGATCATTCCTACTGCAAATTTCAAAGAGAATCAGAAGCAGCCAGTTGAGTGAGTCACACAAAGAAACTAGTGCACATGACTTGTGCACAGTGATTTTGCCTTCTGATGAGTAAAATACAAGAAACATCTAAAAGTCTTTGTTTAAAATACGTATTTTCTTAATTTTTGGGGGGGTTCCAGCATTTCAGCCAAACGACAAGAGGCCATCTGGGTTAGGCCATGCTTTGTCTCTCCCAGTAATGGCACAGTGTGGGGATAGGACAGCAATCACAACATTTGCACTGAAGTTCACTACCAGCTTTTACTTCACTGGCTATGGCTGGAGCTGGTTGGCACTTCTTTACCTGGTAGCAAGTGGAGATCTTGCAAGGACCACCGTGAGCTCCCGTGCATTGGCTGTGTTTGGAAAACTCCTAGGTTTCAGTATTTTTGTCTAGCACAACAGGGTGATGGATGAAGACCATCAAAGAGTGCCACACAAGATCTGCACCAAGTCCTTTTTGGATTCCCACTGGTGCACAAGTTTACCAGACTGAAGACACTAGCTTCCGTCACTGTTCAAAGAGGAGCTCCAGCCTTCTCCTATGTGCCCCACAGTGCCAGAACAACAGCACAGCACAGGCCTTGGGCTACTTCACCTCCTCAACCATATGGTGAGCTGAACACATTTGACTTGCAATGCTGCTCATGAAGGCTGCTTTTTAAAGTCAGGGAATGTAATGGAAGGATGCACAAGAGCTGCTAAAGGTGCAATGAGAGCAGAGCAGCTCTTTGCTGCAGCTCCAGAAGACTGTGGTAGGGAAAAGCTGGAGGAGGGGGGGAGGCTTGCACAATGCAATTTGCTCACATCATCCCAAAGGATCAATTTTCAAGCCATTATCTACTTTCCCACACGTGCAAGCACATGTACCTCACTGATCTGGGAAGGATTTGTGCATTACCACCTGAGGAATAAACATCCCTGTAGGGACACCATTTGCTTTAGGGGCTGTTAATGGCTGCCCAGGCCCCGCTGCCCCACCAAGGACAGCATGCAGTGCTGTCCGCTTATTTTTCACTGAGGCACATCCAGTGTCTTTGGGGTCTTTTAAATCTGTCTTCAGCCCAGACACAGAGCTGAGGCCTTCTCCATTCCTAAGCCAGCCCGACAGACACAGCTATCTAGCAAGTCAGACTAGCCCTCCCTAGCACAATCGCAGGAAGTTATTCCAAGCCTCAGACAAACCCCATTTCTATCTCTGGAAGAGTAAAAGGTCAAAAAACACCAGGCTGTAGCAGTGCCAGCAGCAGTAATCCCAGCAGCCCCAGCGCAGCTGGAGCAAGCTGCGTCCCTGCAGGGCAGGGCTGAGGCACTGGGGCTCTGGGGGCTCGGTCACGGCCGGCCTGGGCCCACAGGAGGCCCAGCAGGGGAAGGGGAGTGCAGCCCCCGGGTTGGGGAGCCAGGTCACAGGGGAGCCAGCGTGCTTGCAGGCCCACCCGCCCTGCTGCTGGCTCCCAGCCACCTCCCCACCCGCTGCCGGCAAGAGGCAGCGCAATTAGCACAAGTCCTGATTAGCTCCTTCCCTACGCTCACAGTGTGCTAGCAAAACAGGAGGTTTCTGGGGCTCTAGGTCGTTCTCCAGCAACGGCTGTGTGGTCCCGGTCTGTCCAGACCCAGGAAGGCTGTGCTTTGGTCCCTATTGCAACACAAGGAATCTCTTGTCGATCCCTGCTGTCCTCACAGGGTTTCGGGAATGGCACCTTCCCTCCTGAAACCCCTTCCCTCTTGTTGTGTTGCTTTCCTTTCTGTTTGGCACTGGCAAGGAGACCCTCCCAAACACCGCAACAACCAGCCAGGGCCTGGTGATGCTGCAGTGCATCTCTCCCCACACATGCCTGTTTTGTTTGTCCTTCTTCTCATTCCTGCTTTTCCAAGTTTCTTGCTGGTTTGCGTCTCCTTAAGCTTTCACTTTAGCTTTCCTTTTGAAACCTCTCACAGTCACCTACTTCTGCTTTGCTGCTAGGACAATAACCCCCGACACCAGCCCTGTTTAAACACAGCCCTCATCTTTCCGCATGCTGCTGCCTGCAAGCGGCACAGCTGTGCTGCTGCTGAAGGCTGACAGCAAAGGGAGTGGGGGAAGCCTTTGGTAGTTGAACCATTTTGCTTGGAGAAGTGGGAGAGTCCAGGCAGGGCAGAGCGTGGCCACACGGACTTGTGGACGAGTTGTGCTCTCATTCCTCACTGATCTGGAAGCAGTGGCACTCATGGAACACCAGGAGGTTTTGGTCATCTGCTGCGTGCTTTGAGCAGATCCAGTATACAAGGGTGTCTCAGCATTTGTGCTATTGCGTTCTCCTTCTTGGTGGATCTTTCCCATGGAGTTAGATGAAACAAAAAGCACTTAAAAACTGAAAATGGGGTTATATGATTTCAAAAATCACAGAGGAACTCTGAGCTCGCCTGAATTTCACTTCAGATCCTGTTTAGCAGTGCAGGTTGACAGCGTCAGCGTTAGCATTAGCCGCTCTTAAATTCACTTCCTTCTCAAGCACATGCAAGTGCTGCAGGCTGCACTCTGGACTGCGCATTTTTGGATCTGAGAATTTAAGAAATTTTGTCTGGATTAGGCAGAAGAGAATGACTTTAAAATCAGTAAGAAGCCATCTGGCAAAGCCTCCCCATCAGAGGAGAACAGAGCTGCTGGAGTTGCAGCCGTGCTTCAGGTGCCTCCTTTTGGGGTTGGGGGGAAGAAGCGCTGTGACAGTGCTGCTGGCACCCTGACCAGCAGCAAGTGGTGCAAAGGCACAAGGCAGCATCCCCATCCTGAGAGCTGGCTGGTGGCCTCCTTTTCTGGGTGTAGTTTGACGTGCATAAACTCATGAAAGAGGGGATAGGGGAGGGATGAGAAAAGAGAGAAAAGCTGCAGAAAAGCAGAAATAAACACTGTAGTTTTGAAAACGACTGTGGAAAAACCCAGCTGGCTCTTTGTCCTCACTTTTGTAACAGTAACATTGATCCTATTTCACCGTCCCACAAGCACATTCTCTGTTCATAGTTTTACTGTTAAAAAAAGGGGGGGGGAGGGGGTCTGGGTAAGCTGCACACCACTGCTGCCTGCCTCCCAGTTTACCAGTTTCCATTTGCTACGGATTTAGCTTTTGGTGTTTAGTAGATCAGTGCTCTGACAGGCTGAAAAATGATGGAAAGGGAGCTATTACCGTTCTCCCACGTTGCTCATATTTGAGATACTGTTGAGAACGTTAATTGCACGTTGTTCCTGATAGATCAAGCTGAACTTTCGTTTCTGAAATCTGTTTTCACTCCCAAACCGTTCCACTCTTCGGGGAGTTTGGCAGAGAGCTTCACTCCTGCTGCGCTCACACAGAGTCTGCATTACAAAATACTGACGACTGCCCGAATGTAACCCCACAGAGAAGGCACCTGCTCAGGAAAACCGGCCCATCCTCTGCAAGCTGCAGCAGGGAGGTTGGAACCCTGTCATGTTAGTGCCATGCTGAATTTTGGCTTTCCACAGCACAGGGATGGTCAGGCTGAAGGGCACTGACTGCTGCCCATGGCCAGGGCCAGGAAGCAGCTTTGGGGCACCCTGGGCTCATGACTGGTCTGGGTGCTGCTGTGGCACTCAGGCTTCCAGGCAAAGCTGCTGTTTGGCAAGTCTGGGGATTTCCTAGGAATAAATCACGGCACATAGTTGTTTTCAGAGCTGCTGTGATCAGAGTGCAAATCTGCAGCATGAAGGCACTCCAGAATTTGGAGCATTGAGGCAAAAGCATACAACGTGCCAAATGTGATTGTTTTCCTTTTGCAGCCCGTTATATTCAGAGGCTGAGGAAATGATTTAATATTTCTGAACATGTTGTGATTTCATCGCAGGGTTCAGCAAGGGAAGTTTGAGAAGGCATGCAAATTAAGATAAACATTTAATACTCTCTTGGTGCTGGATTTGCCATGCTGCTTTCTGACCGTGTGGCTCAGGAGTTATAAATGAATAGCAGCACCATGCAGAGGTGCTAGCCAAGGGCACAGAGATGTCTTCAGAATGAGCCAAGGCTGCAGCACTACACTAACAGGGGTCTGAGGAAACTTAACTGATCTGCAGCTCGCAGCTTGTACATCCCGCATCAGGAGGGGAGAAGAAAAAGGACTGAGAATGAGCGATGCAGGTTGGGAGCAGTGCCAGCTCTGGAGCACCTCACTTTGTGTGTCGATGTGAGGCTGGCAGAGAGCAAAGCAGCACAGTGAGAAAAAATGCGTGGGTCTGCAGAATTTCACAGGCAGCAGCGTCGTCCCACTGCAGAGCAAAGAAATGTGCAGCTCGCCCCAAAGCATGGCAAGTTTATACGATGGCTGTTTGGATACTGGGGCTGACTGGAGCCAGCTGACTTGGTGATGCACACCTTGAGCTGTTGAGGTACGAGCCCGCAGCATCGCCCTGCACACCCTGTTTGCTGGGAGGAGACGTGGGACACAGCAGCAACAGAAGAACTCTGACAGCTCCAAGAGGATTCTTAAACAAACAAAAGAAAACCTGGCACGGGGAGCTCTGTTTATATTTTTCCTAACATTTATGTATTTTAAAATAAAAAATGATGGGCAGGAGATGTTGTGTGTTATGAGCCACATGAGTGATGACCACTTTTCCACAAACTAAGGAGAAAGAAAAAAATAATTCTAAAAATGTCTAAGAACCAGCTCAGTCTCCTGTGAAATGTAAAGCAGAGAAGATTAATTTAGAAGAGCTTTTGAAAAAGAAGGAAAACCAGTTCTTAAAACGAACCGCTGCCTAGCAGAATACTTTACAGAGGGGTAAACTAGCCATGTAGTTGATGGCAAGGCAGCTGAAAACAGCAGAACTGCAATCAAAATAGATGTCTAAACTCCCTAGCACTGGCTTTCTAACACTGTACTTTGAAATGAGCAATTGGGTGAAAACCCAGCTGTCCTCCTGCAGTGCTGTGCGGCTCAGCCTGGCCCAGCTCAGCCCCCACACACCCACAGCGAAAGAGCTCGCCCCGTGCATTTCAGCCCCATGTGTATCACTTGGTTTCACCCACACACTTAGCATACCCTTAAGTACAGTTATGATTTTTACTACAGTGTGGGGCAGATAGTACCCAGCTGTAGGAGGGCCTCTGTTGCCGTGATACAGAAGATGTTTGCAGTCCAGCTGCAGAAAAGTTGGGGCTGGGGGCAGCTGGTGTGTAACACGCATACCCCAGGTTAGACACACAAGGAGTGAGTTCATTGTCTGATGTAACTGATAGACAGGCTGCTCATCGGTCCGAGACAGATTTTCTTTATTGGGATAATTCCTTCAGCTCGTGTTTCCATTTTTGGGAATCTCTCAATTTCTCAGTGCTTCCTGTCAAGAGGTGGACCTGGTCCTCTCCAAGCAAATGGGAGCTTTGCCATTTACTTCAATAGAGTCTAAATGTCATCTCAAAGGCCAGTGGCTCCCACGGGAAGGACTGCAAGCCAGCACATAGATCCTAGCAGAGATCTCCAGTGTCTGCACAACAGGGAGTGCACCAATCTACTGGGAACTAGCACTCCTCACACAGCAGGGTCCAGAACTCTTCTGGGCACTGGTGGTTACTGCTGTGATATTGGACCTCTCTCTTTTTCTATTTATCTCCATCAGAAAGGTTGGTTCTTGTTTCCAGTGCTCTTGGCCTGCTCCCCAAAACAAGCCCTCCCATGCATATGGCCTCCTCCCCGCTCTGCTGCTTCTTCCTTCACTCTTCCTTGCTCCAGGCAATTCTGGGAGAGAAACAGAGTGCAAATGTCAAAACCTTTGCAGCATGAAGTGGGGAGTTTGATGTGGGTGCACAAGAGATCTGGCCCACGGTGGATGTGGAGATGTGTGTGACACCAGCCCATCCCTGCACTGAGCCATGCTGTCATCGTTGGGCAGAAGTGTTGCAGCGTAAACATCTGTGGCTTTCTTTCTGATCGTGCCGGCCACTCTGGTTTTCTTCATCAGATCCAGCAGGGTGTTGTTAAAGAGTTGAGTTACCAAAAAAAACCACCAAAAAATGGTGCTGTGGTCCCCTACTAAAAGAGTCACTTTGCCCAATTTCCTGTTTATGTTCCTTCTCTTCAGAGCCGTAGCATCATGTGAGCTCAGACAGTTATAGATAGGCTGCATGACTGTTGCTGACCTCACACCACATGTTCAGTTAACAAGGTGAAACAGCAAAATTTGTTCTGTTTGTGTAAAAATACTAAGAAAACTGCCAGTTCTCAGTAGAAGAGAAGAGAGAGATTCCAGATAGCCAGAGGTGGGGTTCAATCTCTAGGCTTGAGGAACCTGCAGCTCCTTCTGGGCAATAAATGCTTTGCACATCTGTATTTACATTGTGCTGGTGACTTACAAGGAAGGGGATTAGCCCCAAGGCGAGTTTTTCTTTCTTTAGCAGGGGAGTTTTGGAGCTCTTCCATAAAAGCTATTAGTTTAGCAAATTTGCTAAAAATTTGTTCAAACTTCAGTCTCTTCACTGTATACATTCTGCTACGTTTGCTTCCAAAAATAACCAGAAAGTCCTTTGACTTGAGTATCTTCAGCCATCCAGCGTATGACCGTACTCCCTGAACAACCTGCAGGCAGCCTTGCTTGTAGTAAGATCTCAAGGATCCACGCAGAGCCTTGTAAAAATCCTTTCAGATTGAGCAAGAGTTTTGGATTAAAGCCTTTCCAAGAACTTGAACTTACCTCTAGGCAAGATGCTATCTCATTACTGTGTCGGTATTAAAGAATTTATTGCAAAGATTAGAAAGATCTGAAAGGTTTCCAGGCTTTTACGTAAGTTTTACACAGGTAGTTTTCATGCAGCTGTAGGAATCCCTGCTATGCTGCATGAGGTTTCAGTGGCCCCTTTTCTGCTGACAGAAAATGAAGTTTTGATGTTAAACCCAGGAGGGCCTGTGAAAATGTGTTGGTTTCTTCTTTCGCCCTGTTCTGAACTGATTTCTGCAAAAAGCCCAGCCCAACCCGTCGCAAGAAACCAGGATTCTGCTTTGCAGCTGGTGAAGGAGTGGCAGTAAGCCAGAGGAGTGGGCTGCTACCCGCTGCCCTCTGCCATATCACGGGTAAATAAGGATTTCAGAAGGAAGAGCTGCACCACAGCCTGCCCAAAGGCAGACAGCACACAGGGGTGAGTGCACAGCTCCAATGTGCAGGCAGGCGTGCTGAGCATCAGGAGCACAGCGTGGCTCTGGGAGCAGGTGTACCCATAGCAGGTGAACTGGTCAATGCATATGTGCTGTGTAACAACCCTGTACCAGCTGTCAAGTGACTCAGGGCTCAAGGTGAAAGAAAGCACTCTAGAAATTCATGCTGTGTTCAGGATGATAATAATAATGTCATTTTAGATGCTGCACATAAGAGTGCTGTGAAGGAATATGGAACTAAAACTCTTGGCTGGCTGGTGAGGCTGTAAACATCCTCGTGTGAAGGGCCCAGCCTGTGAGTCTTCACTGTCAGGGAGCTTAACTGCCTGCAGAAAAAGAGCAACAGCCAGGAGGTGTCATCTGGGGGGCAGTGAGGAGGGATGAGTGCTTTGCTGAGCCTGCCCTTGGGAAGGAAGAAGCGTGCCCCAGCCGAGAGGAGGGCCTTGGTGGGAAAAGATGCTTCAGCGTCTTTAAAGCAAGCCTGATCGTTCTGGGGCTGTCTTCTATTGCTGGGATGTCTCCTCTGAACCACAATCTGCCTGACATCTCTGTCAGATGTGAAAAACAGACAAAATGAGAAGGTGGGGAGAGCACAGGGGCGGTGGTAGGACAGGGTGTGACTGCTGTCCACAGGCAGGGGCAGGGCCCAGGGCAGGCTGCCTTTGGCTCTGGCTAGCCTCTTGTAGGGCCATCAAGACAAGCAACGGGCTGCTGAGAGTGATGGCAGCCCAGGCACAGTCCCACCTGTGGGCACAGACGCCTCTTCTAAAAGCCCATGAGACCGTCTTCCCTGCCACGTTGATCCCAGTGAAACACAGATGGATACATTGGTGGAATTACTTTCTGCATTTATGAGTGATGTCATTTTGAATTTTGCTTTCAGAACTTGTTTTCTTATCTTCTACAAGGTTTCTAAGAACCTAAACCTCCCAAGTTTCAAGGTCACTATGCCTTTGACCCTCTGAACCCAACTGTACCCATTTGCTTTACAAAGAATCTGCATGTTTATCAAACAGCAGTGACTCATTCTGTTGCAGATGTTTCCATATGTAAAGCACCATAAATATCATGGATTGGGATGTGGAGCAGGCAGCGCGAAGATGTGTAGGTTAGCAGGCAACATTTGAGTCTGGGTCTTTTTCTTTGTTGTTTCAGTGTGTGTCATTTTTTCTGCACAGACCGCAGGCTCCTTTTTATGAGAAACAGCAACAAAGGAAAAGCTCCCTGCTTCTAAAGGACGTCACTGTCAATGCTTTATGACGAAGCTTTCACTGTATTTACAGTCCAGGAAATTTTTAGGTTTGCATTTTTAGTCAATGAGTGTATCTGCACCATCTTGCAGAGAAGGTATTTCCCCTTACACTTCACACCTGTGGCATCTCCTCTGAGGAGAGCTCATGCTGCCTTTCCTGAAATAAGATTCATTTAGAGTCATAGTGAAACTACCGTGAGCAGATAGACAAGTGACTCAGTAAGTGAGTCACTACTTAGCAGATAGAAATAGAGTGTTAGACGGTAGTCTGTCCCAAAATCATTGCATTGTAGTCCAAACTGCATTACCAACCTGTGCTGAGAGCTGCTGGGAGTCCAGCTCTCAAAGACATGGCTTGGCACAGCCAAGAAGGGAGCAGCCTTTGGGAGCATCGCCAGTGGCCAGCTAATGGAGAAAAGCTGCTGCAGAAAATGTCTCTTTCTGCTCTAGAGGTCACATTAGTGCTGCACGCTGATGGAGGTGGAGGAACAATCCCAAAGGAGGAGTATTCCTCTCTGGAATTGAATGCATATTGATTTTTCTTTCCCAGCCGTAAACTGTGAGTTTCAGCCCCTCACTGATGAACAAGGTGGTAACTTCAGAGCAGAGAATAGGAGGAAACAGCAAGCAAGAGAGACAAAACCCAAGCTGAGCCCGTGGGTGATGGGCAGGGAGCTCAGCTGTCCTCAGCAAAGGGGCACGCAGGCGGTCTCATTAAGGAGATTTATTATGCAGAGCTGATGGGATCCGCCGCCCAGCAGCCAGGACTGAAATAGCAAAGCGTCGCTCCAGCTGGGGAAAGGCTGGGTGCTTTAAGAGGTCTTCTTCATCTCAGATTTCCGCAATTGAGCTAATTGCCCAGCAGGGCAGGCAGACAGTCTTTGCTCCTGCAAAGTCTGGCAGGAGGAGCGGCATCCTGAGCTCCTGGAGCACGAGGATTTTGTGGTGAGCTGGTTTGACCCTTCCTAATACTCTGCCCTGTAGGTGGGCAGCTCTAACCCTGCTTTTCACAAGGCTGTCCATGTATGAATTTTGACTTTCTCTTTGAAATCATTTATAGGAAATGATATCAAGTTCCACCTCTGTTTTTTTTCCCTTAAAATAAGACAACTAAAAATAATTCTTTGAAATCTTCTGTCCCAAATGCTGGCACTGCTGCAGGACAGTCACCCCATGGTTTTGCTGGCGGCCATCCCCAGGGATACCCTGTGGTTTGGCCTCAGAGGGTGTGTGGCTCAAAGCCAGCCTTGCTGTCCTGCTCTCCACTGAGCCCTTGGCCTTTTTTCCACTGGACCTCCCCGTGGGACCGCACACTACCAGCACGTGGCTGCTGCTCATCCTGCTGCCCTCGCCATCCCTGTGGCTTTGCTCTGTACAGTAAAGATTATCCTCATGGGGGAGTCATGAGCATTAACTTAGGTGGTAAAGAACATCAAAGTTTTTGGCTATTCTGTGTTTTGTTATTACAACCAGAAAAAAAAACCCAAAACTCACAGGACACGTAATATTTCAAGTCAGTTTACCTTGTGCAGCTTCTGCGTGCTCAGACACTGGTTATCTCACACCAACACGTGTTCCCTGGCAGGAGGTAGGCAGCCTTGGCTGAAGCCCTCCTGCGCCGGCTCCCAGCTCCCACTGTCCCCTGTTTACCAGCTGGCTCTTGGTAAAAACCTCGCAGGTTTGCTTGTGGCCTGTTTTATCTGGCACTGCCTCCAGCACTCCTGCACAGCAGCTGCCCATGTGCAGCAGCAGCCCGTGTTCAGCTCCATGCTGGAGGCAACAGGGTGTGTAGGCAGCTATTGATTTCTTAAAATCCCTCCCAAAATGAAACAGAGTCACTCCTCTCCCCTCTAGAAGCAGCTCTGCCACATCTAAAGTGAGAAATTCAGAAGTATAAAGAAAACACTGCTAGTTTGTGCTGACCCGAGCCACGGGCTGGCACCCAACCAGCGCCGCCGCAAGCTCCGGCTTCCTTTTGGCACCGAACGCTCCCACTTATGAAGGGCAAATAAAAATTGTTCTGGATTGGCACTGGCTCTTGTCTGATTACAGCTGTGCTGTTCTGATACAGCCTTCTCACAAACAGCACTGCCCAGGATGGAGGAGCACAGCCGTGGTGCGGGGCAGCCCCAGGCGGGCTGAGGGATGAGGATGAGGAGGAAGGCTCATGCTGCTCCACACCATGTCCTGCTCCATGGGACAGGTCACAGCAAAGAACCGGGCCAGGCAGCACCTAGATAAGCAAAAATGGTTTCAAGCACAGATTTTGCAAGTTGAGCTTGGTGAAAGCTTCAGGATGGAAACGAGCTATTTTGGAGAAGAGAGTGGTAGGACTAAGAATGTAAAATAGAGTAAGAAGTGGGAGAGATGGTGCCCACCCTGCAGTGGGGGATTCATCAGTTTCTGTTGGTTTTGCTCCCTTGGCAGCAGGTAAGGAACAGCCCCCAGCAAGGTCCTCAGTAGCTCACCCTCCCCTTGCACCCACACTGATTTTGTTATTTCCACCTAGCGCTATCCTCTGACCACACGTGATGACCGGTTTCTCACTCAGCATCAGTGCCGCTCTCCTCTCCCAGCAGTGTGAGCACCAGGCAGCCCCCCACCTCCACTCGCTGTTCCCATCATCCTGCTCAGGCTGTCTGTCTGCAGGGAGCAGGACATCAGGCCGCTCTTTGGCTCGCACAATGCGCAGCTGTGGCTTTGGCTCTCCTACTGATTGCCCAGGTTCTTCTGAATCCTACAGGCCTTTAGACTCACTAAATCTTCTTCCAAAGGTATTTCTCTTCTTGTTGCTTAGGGGTGAGAATGTGCTAGGAAAGCTGACCTGGCTGTCCCGGTGCATCTGCAGGATATGCATGAAGCATGCATGGTGCTTGGATTGAGGGTGGTGGAGGTGTGAACTCCACCTGGGACTGTACAAAGCAAGATGTCTGCTGAGCTGTGCCCCACTGTTGGAATTAGCTACTTAAGGAAGCATTTTCTCCACAAACACTTCTTTCTTTGCTTCCATTTCTTTTATTTTTGGGTGGGGGAACATTTTTTTTTCTTGGCTCCCACACAATATCTTGGGCAACTTGGGTAATTATCAGTAATCTGATGTTACCTCCAGCTAATTCCAGCAGAGACTAAATCTCTTTCAAACCTGGTCAGGTCATAAATTTGCTTTGTTCAATACTTTGCACTTCAATTCTGCTTTGTGTCTGTTCCAATACAACCTCCCCTTTGAGAGCCACTCCTTTCCCTAGGCTGCTGCACACTCATTCAGCCTTGCAAGAACTCTTAAATACTGCAGCCTCTGGTTCCTGGGTGATGTTTTTGATTTGTCCTTTGCTTTCAAAATAGATTAAAGAACTGCCAAGCTGAGTAGATATATTTATAGATAAAATATTGTGTGAGTATGAAAACACTGAAAAGCTTTGCCCTGCAAGAAAGCCTCTTGAGTAGAGGAAAAAAAACAACCACTTTTTCTTGACTAATGGCTATTTTTTGTTGATTGTTTTCATCATCGGTGTATCCACAGGAACTGCAGGTGAAATGTGTAGTGCTGATCCCTGAGTGTCCCAGAAAGAACTTGTACATGTTAGTGAAAACATCCTGAAATCAGCTGTTTTGCATCAGGGCCAGATGGTTGGATCTGACCGTTTAAAAATGGTCACTCTGAAAAACAAGCGTGAATTTGAACCCAAGCTGTTGCCCAGGTCTGCGTTGTGATGAATCGCTTTGCAGTGAGAACATGAATAGCACTCAGGCAGGGAGGTGGTCCTGGTTGTTCAGATGATTCCTTGTAGAACTCGTAACTGCTGCGGCGATTAGAGCAGCCAGCTGTATGCTGTATGGTGCCTGCGCACCTGAACGGCATGTGAGCCCCTTCAGCCCATGCAGCCAGGAGCCCCAGTGCCATTTGTGTGGAGTTGGATGAGGGGCAAGCTCCAGCACCTTGTTTCAGCTTTCCTCTGCAGAGCTGAGCTCGGGGTGGATTCCGTCTGGCGCTTGAAGTAAGCGTGTTGGTGACAGCTCTAATCAACACAGGGACGCTTATAGTGCTGATGAGCTAAAACAGCTGCTGTAAAAGTGGGGAATGTTGTTTTGTTCCTAGAAACTTGCATGTGGCTTAACGAAGTGATGCAGCATCTTTGTCCTCCCAGAGCTTCATTTAAGCCTGTACAGGATCCATACCTTCAGCCATAGCAGCTAAGGAGGCGCTGGTGCTGACAGGGCTTGGTTCAGGTTAAGAGTCACTGGAAGCAGCATCTGTGTAAGCAGATGTTGTTCTACACTGTTTGGGAGGTTCTTGTTTAACTTCAAGCACTACAGCTCCCATAAGGTTAGTTCTGGGCTTCCAGATGTAGCTGACAGCTCATTAACAGGTTTTTACTGCCCCTGGAAACCAGCAGGTCACCTGCAGACCTCACTTTGGGCAGGAGATCCTTGTTGCCAGGTGTTAGCTTATGTGCTACAGCATGTAGGGTGGGCCCAGATATTTTCATTTCACAGAGGGAAATGCATTATCTCTTCCTGGTTCACCCACGGCAGCTAAAGGCAGGTGAAGCATCAGAGGAGCTGCACCATGCTGGCAGGCCGAGGGGGAGAGGAGGGAGAAGCCTTGTTCCTCATGGCCTCCCAGCTGACAGCCCTCTGCCTCCTACCACAAGCACCAGCTGATAGTAAGCACTTTGGATGGAAGTCACACTTCAGCCAGCTTAGTGAAACACTCGTAAAACCTGAGAGAAAAGCAGGCGTGCGTGCGATTGCTGTGCTACGCTAATGGGGCCCTGTCTGTGCTGCCCGCAGGCCTGGCGGAAGCGCTGGTTCGTGCTGCGCAGAGGGCGCATGAGTGGGAACCCAGACGTGCTGGAGTACTACAGGAACAGCCACGCCAAGAAGCCCATCCGCATCATCGACCTCAATGAGTGCGAGGTGCTCAAGCACTCGGGGCCCAACTTCATCAAGAAGGAGTTCCAGAACAACTTTGTCTTCATCGTGAGAACCACCTACCGCACCTTCTACCTGGTGGCCAAAACTGAGGAGGAGATGCAAATCTGGGTGCGCAACATCAGCCAGATCTGCAACTTCGGGCATTTAGAAGATGGCACAGGTAGGACCATGCTTGTCTTGGGGGCTGGAGGCTGCCGTGGGTTTGGGCTCTTCCATAGCATTGCTTGGGGCAAAAGGAAACGTAGACCGTGGAGCAGCTCTGAGGTGATGCTAGACCCTGATTTGAAGATTATCAGGGAACTGGCTTCTGCTGGGTGGAAATAATAGCTGGCCACTTGGTCTCACATCGATGAAGCAATTTCTGCTAGAATAAACATCAGGCCTTTAATAAGAAAAGGTACTGTTTATGTGAAAAGCTGACTGTTATCTTCTGGGGCCGTTTATTTCATTACACGTCCCATATTTATTTAGTTTGGCTTAATGCAAGACACCTGTTCCTGGAAAGTGTCCTGCAAAACTTGTATTTTCTCAGGCTTTGTTGGATGTGGAAAGTGCACAGATTTGGGTGTATGTATACATAGCTCAGTATTTTTGTCATTGATTTATCTTTGCCTATTAATGAGAAGAAAAATAAAGCAAAGGCAGAGGACAGAAGAGCGCTGGAGAACATGCCTAGACTGAAGAGATGGTCCTTCCGTGCAGCACGAAGCCGGCCTGTTCTGCCAGGCCCTGTGCCTGTGTGTAGGCAGGAGGGTGAGTTTCTTGGATAGCTTCCAGGAGTTAACCACTCCAAGATGGATCTAGCCAGTAATTAAAGCCGGGACCTGTGTCATCATTAACCTGCCTTTCAAACGAGAAAACTGGGCTCAGATAACAACAATCTGTCTTTCCCTTGACATTTCCAAGGGGCAGATACAGCAGCAATTTGAGAGCTTTGTAGGAAGTGAGTCAGAATAAAGTCCTTTGCCGTGACAAAAGCCAGCAGAAGAGCAAAAAGGGCGGTGATGGAGAGACCTGGCCCTATCCAAGATAACTCAAAGGGCAGCAATATGTTTCAGGGGTGTCACGGTGTGACTGAGCAGACTGTCCTGCCCTAATCCATGTGTTAATCCTGGTGATGGCAATTGCTACTTGGGCATATCGCTACCTGGTAGCAAGAAGAAGCAAAAGGTAATTAGATGTTTTGTTTTAACCTGTTACAGTTCCTGGCCTTCTTTAATAACTTTTTCAGTAGTTCATTCTGAGGGGAAATGGGAGTGGGAAGAGCTCTGCAGTGTTCCTGTTAAAAACTGATGTCTTTGCATTAATCTTAGAGACCTCTAGGAAATCTTTTTGTGCCATTAGAACTTGCAAATTTGAGCTGGTTGCCTTTTGTGATAGCAGTCAATGGTCCTTCCAAGCTTGTGGGTAACCAGGGGCCAGTAAGGAATCCACTTCCTACTCATCTGCCCTTGTTGAAACTCAGGTGTAGCTCTTGTGTTGCTGCTTTTGCTGCAGTATTATGTGGGTTATAATTTTTACCAATTAGTCTGAAATGATGTCAAGTCTTCTCATGCAAAATAAAGAAAACAAATGTATTTCTTCATCTCAAATGTGCATTCAGACTTCTGGCACAGTACTGAGGATATGCACAGGGAGATAGGATCTGTGGCAGGGGAGCTAAGACTGTATCTGGAATAGATGTATTTTTGCTGGAAAACTTTGTTGTTATTCTGGTAGAGCACAACATTCCCTGCACAATGGCTGCACGTGGGCAGTACTGGCAATATCACACAGTATTATTTCTCTCCAAACGAAGACCACCAGTGTAGGTGTTGATGGACCAAAAGTGACAGCCTTTGCTGTGGCAGGCTGGAAAGCTGGCATCCTTGCTTTCTGCTCTGTTCCTCGAGGCAAATATCCCCCACAGTGCAGAGCATTTGCTTGGGTCGTTATAAAGTATGGCATCTGAACCTGCAGCCTGCATCACAGACAGTGCAAACAAAGCTTCCAGGCATGACCTCCGTATCTCTAATGGCAAACAGCTGATTTATCCTGCAGTTCCTGTTGATGTGGTTGGGTCTGGGGTGTGTTCGAGTCAGGCCACAGGGCACGTTCAGATCCTATTCCTGCCCTCTGATTTAAGTCTGCGTAGTTCCACAGGCTGCACAGTACATCTCAAAAAGATAATTGCTCCTTTTTTTTTTTTTTTTTTTTGGAAGCACCTAAATCCCCCAAGAGGCTGTAGGGTCAAACAAATTACCCTTAAAAAGTAGCATGAGAAGAGAAAAGCTCTATTAAATGCCATATACTTTTTTAACATGCATGCTACTGTTACAAAAAATAACAGTCCCTAAAATGAATCATCAAAAACGCATGCATTGCAGGAAATTTTCATAAGCTGTTCAGTGTATTAAAATGACTATCAAAGCCAGTATTATATTATGAAATCAATCACTCTCAATCCTCTCAATCTTTCTCAAAATCTGCTCTGAGGCTGACTCTGAGGCCAATCCCAAACCTAATGCTTTCTCTGCTTAATGCACAGAGTGCAGCAGGGTGTGGGCAGTGACTCAGTCCCAAACACCACCCAGTTCTCAACCCTTCCAGCAGCAGGGAAGCCGGATTCCATCAGGCCTTCTTCACCAGTGGCCTCTGGTTTGGCATTTAAGCAGCCAGACCCAGACCAAAGCTATCAGAACCTCTGCTGGCCATGTCAGGAAAATCTTTTAGTCAACATGAGCCGGTGGAGAGGAAGCATGAGCTCCAGCAGCTGTCAGGAAGCACCTGGGCAGGCAGCAGGCACCCAGGCCAGCAGCCGCCCTCACCCCACAGCATTGCGGGATGCAATGTGAGGCTGGCACCACCTCTGGGAGGCACTGCAGGAGGGGGAGCCCCCACTTCATGGTTTGGGATGAGATGAGGTGGCCAGGGAACTCCATGGCTACCTGACATCTCATACGCATACTGAAAGTGGGGGATGCAACGCAGTGTAGCAGCTTCTGATGGGAGAAAGTTGGTTTTCATCTCATTATCATTAGGAAGCCATTCTTTAAAGACTACAGCTGTGCATAAAGTGTTCCCCAGGGTCACACCTTGGCAGGCAGCTCCTAAGCCCAAAAAGGACATTTTGTGTTGGATTTCCTCTTCATTTCTTCCATGGGCTTCAGGTATTGCTCTACAGCCCATGTGAATGCCTTGTGTCCCTCCCTGTGCAGTTCCTTATGATCCCTACTGATCTCCAGTTGCTCTGCCTTCTCTGACAGCAGCCAGGACCACACTGGGGCCTGATGTCCAGTCAGCAGCATCCCCTGAAGCAATTGTTTACCCTGTGTCCCCCTGGGATGCTGGTGCTTGGATAGTAGCATTTCTGGTACTCCATCCAATCCACTGCTCTCTCACCTCTCTGTGGTTCTGGTCACTCTTGCTTGCACCCATATTTGCACATAGCTGAGACCTTCTCCCTTCCCGCTGCTCTCTAATGGTTTCTTTGCTTCTTTTCAACCTTGCCAGGACAGGGGGCTAGTTTGACTCACCAGTGCCTTGCTGCAGCCACTCTGGGCACATCTCAGCCAGCCAAGGCAGCGTGCTGGCAGCATGGGAAACCAGAAGCTCTGTTCCCAAAAGGATCACACTCTCCTCTCAGAAATGCTTTCCCCTTAAGGTCACTGCTTTATTTCCCCCCTCTACTCCGTACAAAACAAGCAGGGCAGTGCCTGGCTCTTGAGTGGAGTCAAGGGGAAGTGTGACTGCTCCTCCCAGGCCTCCTCTGTAGGAGGAAATCCCTCCCAGTGCTCCTCAAGGCTGCTCTTTCATGTCAGCCATTGCTGCGTTTCCACTTCCATGCAGCCTGGTGTGGGGGATGCTGCGCACAGGGACCCCCCCACTTTCACTGTGTCCTCATGCTGCCATTGCTCAATGATCATTTTGGGGCTGCAGCCTGAAACAAAGCTTTTCCCTCCTGCTATTTCAAGCAGTGGCCCTGTATTGATGGACAGAGCATCCTTTGCAGCATCTTTGTTAATGCAAGGCAGAAAATTTGGGGCTATTACCCACCAAAACAGCTATTTTGGCAGATGAAGCCATCTTCTGTCATAGTGGCAAAGAGGGAGACAGGCACCAAACCAATTCTTTGCCTGCTCTCTAGAAAATGGGCATGCATAATTTATTCTCCCCAACTGCTGTCACAGCACAACTTTAATGCACACTGGTTCGGTTACCAGCAGAGCTGGCAGGGAAGGGGACGATCTGTTAGGAGCTGGCTGTGGGTTTCCAAGCCCCTGAAGGCCAGAAAAGAGCAGCCACACAGCAAGCGGGAGGGATGGGGATGGTACAGATCTGCCATGTGTTGTGCAGCCCGCAGCCTTTCCTGATGGGATAATCTGAGGCTAAACTCTGCAAGTACCAGATGGAGCTCAGGCGTGTTCACTCTCTACATTAATAATCCAGAATGTCATTAATTTTTCTTGTACATTGTGGGTTTTTTAATTTTTTTAAATACTGGTCAGAAGGTGACATGAACATGCTTTGCTGAGGTCTCTATGGAGTTAGCCTGATGCATATTTGATCACACTCAGCTTGCAAGACAGCTCTAAGTCTAGTATCTGCAATCTGAGTTACTGCCTGAGCCAGCAGAATGAAAAAGAGAAAAGTTATTTTTCAGCTGGGAAGGCTTCAGCTGTCAGCCCTGCTCCACAAGCATGAAAACTCTTGATCCCTGTGTCTTTCAGATGATCACTGGGGCAAAGAGGGCTGCTGAAGTCACATTGCTGTGAACACCTGTCTAATATTATGCAAATGCTTTGTTCAGGAAGCTTGAATTTAAGCATGTGCATTGGTGCTTTGTAACCTGGGGTTCGCTGCTATGCCATACCTCCAAGTACACAGGGGGAAGCAGCAGCAAGTCAGTGCTGATGGGGAAGAAAAAAGATGACTCCCTCCCCACTTTAAAGGGAAAACACCACTTTCTCCTGCTGCTTTTGGCTTAGAGGAGGATGCAGGCTCTCACTGTGCTGAGGGCTGGGTTGATCTGCTGAGTATCTCACATTTTGCAGTGCAGTGCAGGACCTGGCCCACAGAGGCATGCTCCCTGCCATCAGTTATCACCTCACCCTGCTGCCACTCACCAAACCCTGCTGCTGTTTCCCCTTGCAGGTTCAGTGGAAAGCCTGTCCCACACAACCTCGTCCCCCCAGCCTTCGCCAGCTGCCTCCACCCACACATCCCGCATCGCCGATCCCTCCTTCTCGGTTGACCACACTGCCACCGATGCTTCTGCTGCAGAGGAGACCCCTAGTGAGTCGGAGTCGGTCTTCCTCCCCGACTACCTCTTCCTCTCCAACTGCGAGTCGGGCAAGCTCAGCCACACCAGGTAACTGGGGTCTGTGCACATGTCAGGTTGCAGCCACCACTGCCTACCCAGCGATACTACAGGGGATAACGGGGGGCAAACTGGTCCCTGAGTCCTGCAGCTCCAGGGAGGCTTTTGAGACCAACAGGGGGCCATCAGCCTAATCCAGTTTACAAGGTCTTTTTATAGTGAAGGTGAGCAGTCAAGCACCATCTGTTGGTCTTGGCCCATGCAATCTTCCTCCAAGTGCTCTTTCTGCCTGCTGCTGCCCAGGATGCTCCACAAAGCACCCCATGCCCCAGCTCAGGAGGCATACGTACCATGGCTGTAGGGAAGGGACAGATTTTGGCTCAAACTGTGCTTTTTGTCATGCAGTATCACTCAGGAGGAAAGAAATGGTGAAGTCTCAGCAGAACAGTGCTCTCGCTCCTCCCCTTCCTTCTCTGAAAGTTCCTCTGGTTTTTAACTTGGGTTCCTGAAACATGACAGTTGTCTTGCTCTGGGAGCTGCTTCTCTTGCCTGGGAACCAGACTTTGTAGATATAGGTATTTAGTGGATTCTGCAGCATAAAGATTAAAACTTGAGAAGTGGTGGCATGAATGCTTCTTGTGGACACTGAGGGCTTGGTCTCTTCACTGCTGATGCAGGGGATTGAAGCCCTGGGCTGACAGACATGCATTGCTGGGAGGCAAAAATGGGGCATGCACTGGGCCAAGCTCAAGCAGAAAGCAAACAGCATTAAGGGATCAGTGGGCATTTTCCAACTGGGAGTGAAAAGCAGCCTATGGAGCTGCTCCCACACTCATGCATTCATCCAGTTACAAGGAGAAAATGCAGTGCCGGTCCTGCTCTGTGCCCCACACAGGTGTGACAGCTGGTCCAACTCAGACAGATCGCTGGAGCAGACCTCATCAGATGATGTTTTCATCGACTCTCTGCAGTCCCAGCCCTCCTTGTACCTCGTGCAGCCATCCGGCGCCATGCACCAGGATGGGGCCCCGCTGGCAAACCCTGGTGTGGTGCCCAGGAGCACGGACATGAGTGGGACAGCCAGCGACTTGTCCTCCTCTCCACTGCTGGGGACACCGCTGACACCAACCTTTCCAATGGAGCAGAGCCAAAGCACGCTGCCCTATGGCGTGAGCCAGCTGAACGTGCTCTCCAACACACCCCCGCCACGGCCCCCCAAGCCCACCCACTTCTCGGACAGGCGAGGGGATGAGGCAGGTGGTGGGGTGCTACAGAATGGCCACGCAGGGACCTGCCGTGCTCCAGTGGCACTGGTGCCCAGGAGAATCTCCCTGTCCAGCCTAGACAACATGAGGAACTGGAAAGGTGAGTGCAAAACTGCATCCCAAAGGGTTTGCTCCAAACCAGTTTGCAAGCAGTGTTCTGACTTATCTACCAGTGTATTCGGTTCTTGTCCCTCTCTCTGCCTCTGAAGGTCAAAATGTGGGCTTGTACAGGAGAAATGTCTTTGTGGCTTTGCTGCTTAGAGTCCTCTCAGTAAAAGCAGCAGTCTTTCCACATGCTTAAAGAACAGGAAGCCAGGGAGATGCTGGGGGTGGGATGTAATCCTGGCTGAACCAGGGTAATTGTGTCCTTCAGCAAATCCCCTCTGTCCTTGCATTGCTTTCTGGCTAACCTGAAAACTTACTGCAGAGCTAGACTGCTGCAAAGCAAGCTCAGGTTCCTGGTGAGGTGCATTTCCACTTGTTCTTAAAATACAGTCATTTCAAAATAACATTTCAAAATAACCCGGAACATACAGATGTCAAAGTCCAGCACACACAGTATATGAGAGTTTTATTCTGTGGAGCCACAGAACAAAGAAGAGCAGCTGAAATACCTAGCTAGAAAGCATCACTTATTTTGGAATGACACGTCTTTTTGGATGACAAAGAAAATGCAGGGCTTTATGGATAAGTGTCCTCCAGCCCCCTGTAGGAATCATCGAGTCATTAAGTTTGGAAAAGACCACTAGGATCATCTAGTCCAGCACACTCAGTGTCTGGGGCCGTTAGATCTTGCCCTTGAAGCTCAAGCACTAGAGCAAGGACACCTCTGCCCCAGGCTGTTTATCAATGCACAAACAATTCTTGGAAGGTTTTTGCAGAAACACCCATCAGTGGAAATGCTGTTCTTCATTATCTGTTACGTCTGCTTGCTCTCTGAGAAACATCACTTCTGCTTCCACGCATACACTGCTCTGACACCAGCAGCATGCTTGAGATGGTTAACGTTTCTCCATCACGATTCATGCCAAAATGCTGTTAAGAGGATTAAGTGCCCAAATGTCATGCTCTGCTACCATGCTGCAAGGTTATCTCTGCCTGACAGGGGGCAGCAATGAATTAATAAGTGCTGCTATTTTTTTTTTCTTCTCCTGAGTGCAGCTGAAAGTATTTGAAAGGTTAAATTCTGAAATAAAATGCGCTTCACAGAGAAAGATCGGAGAAAGAAATAGGGAGAAAGCAGCTGCTCCTTATGGGCTCCTGCAGTTTAGTTCATTTTTTTGCCTTTGGTAACCTGTAAATACTGAGCTGCTGTTAGTCAACCTGCTACAAAGGCAGCATGTGCAGGCAGAGCACCTATGTTGTGGCACCTGCTGGTGCCTGAATGCCTTTTTGCCAAAATAACTAAATACAGTCAGTGTCTGCTGATCCAAATCCATCTGTGCCCACACTAACCTTCCTGCTTAGCATTTCTGCCACCATTGGCATTGCCCCACGCCCCACTGCAGTGCAGCACTGATGTCTCCTAGGCAGGGAAGGGTGCAGGCTCATGATGCTGCTGCCCAGGGACTCTGTAGAGCACAGAAAAACAGTTTTCTGCAAAGAAAATCATTTTCCAGAATAGGATGGTAGATGTATGCACAGGTAGAATTATATATGCCTGTGTGTGCACGTATATGTGTATATATTCAAATACACGTGGTAGGTAGGAGTGACAGCACTTCTGTTTCCTCCAAATCTCTCTGTTTCTATTTTCTGTCCTTGAAAACAAAGTGTAACAGTCTTCCATTTTTTAGAGTGAAATCTCACCACACAGAGAAGAAACCTCCCAGCATTTCCCTCCACTGCACATTCTACACACTGAACAACATTCTTTTTCATTTTTTCCTTAAAAAATGACGTTGACCTACACCAAGACAATCCAGGCAAGGGACACTGTGACCAGCAGCCTTCTCTCTGGCTGTTTGTCCTCCACCAGCACAAGGCACGTGCATCACATCAACATTTCTGGGTGGCAGAGATAATTTCTCCCCTGTATTATGTTTGTTCACACAGCTTCAGTACAACACATGCTTCCTGGCACCTCATGCCCTAGGCACCTAAGTGGCTTTCTGAACAATAACAAAATAATCTTCCATCCAGTCCAGTTACGATGGGTGTTATATGATAGATGGGCAATAGAGGGACTAGAGCAGGTGTTGGGTTTAAGCATTGGTCTGCTTGGTTGCTTGCTCTGCACATCAGTCTTTCTGCCCAGCAAACTGCTTGTGTCTATGGGAACGTCATTTACAGCAGAATTACATGTGAGTAATTTCCTTGGTTTCATCATGCTTAAAGCAGCTGTAATTGTTCTTGAAACATTACCAAGTTAGTCCTGCTCCTACATATCATTGAATTTCCTTGTTTAGGGTAAATAGCAGGAGTTCTGCAATCTCTGTGTAGCCGTGGTTATTTTAAAGCCATACGCTTTATTCTGGAATGACCTCCAGTGAGGTTGCTCTGGCTTGCCATATTTTTAATCACTTTTTTTCCTTGCAGCAGACATGGAAGGCAGTTCTTTAAGAAGTCGGGACAAGAGACTTAGCTTGAATTTGGTAAGTACTCTGCATAAATTTAAACACAGGTGCATGACAGACTTCCAGACGTGAGTCATTTCATATCCTGATAGACAGTCACTTCTCTCCTGTGCTCAGCAATTTAGAAAATGGAGGAAGCCCTTGGCCTTTGACAATTTCTGTGTCACTTCTTTGAGGCCAAGGAGAGGGGAAGGTCACAACATGGAGAACCTGCTTTTAAGGCAGACAAAGGCAGGTCTGCTGTGAAGGACAGCAGTAACTCTAGAATGAACCTGTTGACCACAAGCACCTGAGAAAACTGCTTCTCTCTTGAAAAAAAAAGAGGTCTAAAGAAGCCTATCATTTCCTGATCCCAAGGAACATCTCTTCTCAGGACATAGGGAAGTCTCTGCCTCAAAGCCCCTGTGATTCAGAACTCTGCAAGCCCAAAGGTCCTGCCTCAGCTTTTGACAGACGTGTAGCACCATCAGGCATCATGCAGCCAGCCTTCTGCTTGGCACTGAACACTGTTTTCTGAGTGGGAGTTCCTTTGCTGCTCATCTGCAAGCCCTGGTGGTGTGCAGCTGATGCCTACCTCCCTTTGAAAGCTTGCAGCGTTGATGATCCTCTCTCCTCAATGCTCAGCCAGCACCAGCCTGCATGAAATGAATCTCTAGCGTTTGTTCTCAGCTGTCAGAAATAACTTGTATGTCTGTGCCTTTGCTCTCTTAGCTCCTACATTTGCAAAAATCTAGTTGATGAGGTGTTCTCCTTTTGAATGTTTTCATATAAAAGGGCCTTCTGCATGTCATAGGACAGAATTGCTGCTGGAAAAGGCAAATGCAGCCTTGCTGAAGTCAAAGTATTGAACCTACTGAAGTTACCCATAAATTTGGTCTTACTTTCCAGCAGTGAGTGGCTGAGCTCAGCTGTGACACGAGCTCCACTTCTGGCATGAGCATCTGAACGTGTGTGTTTCTCCTGTCCTTCCAGCTCGCACTTCTTGCTGAGGTCTCGCCAAGACCTCTCAGTTTGCTCAGAGCAAGCTGTTTGTTCACCAGCATTTCTCTCTCCTTTCCTCCCTCACCACTGAAGCCCTACCCCTTCTCCCCGCTCTACTCGACGGCTGTGGATGGAGCAGAAGACAACTATGTGCCCATGCGCCCCAGCACCTCTCCCTCGGCACCCGGCTCCGACTGCTCCCCTGATGGCTACATCCCCATGAGCCCCAGCTCGGCAACCTTCACCTTCCCTGTAGTCAACACTGAAAAAGTCACCAGCCCCTTACCTGAGCTGCCCTCCGACCTGGAGCCGCCCCCAGTGAACCGAGACCTCAAGCCTCGCAGGAAATGTAAGGCCAGACTTAAAGAGCAGCCACTAGGCAAGTGCCCTGATAGAGGGGACACAGGAGGCCTCCTCTGGGAGTGGCCCTGGTACATTTCATTTGTGTTAGTATGGTGCAGGAGTGTGGATCGACTCTGCAAATGGCCACGTGGGTGTAGTTTGGGAGACAGGAGGCTAAACTTCTGCCTCACCAGCTGCCCTGTCCCCCAGGAGCAGGACAGCCAAGCACACACATCCCCAGACCTGATGTGGACTTTTGGTTAAATCTTCCTTAAAGTTTCCTTCATGCTTCTCATGGCACTTCCAAAATTTGAGTTGCATTTTCAGAGGGACAAAATTTAGCTCTGGGGACAAAATTTAGCTCTGCAGAGAAGAAATTGCTGAATCCAAGTTTGTATTTAAGCACTTTGGGCTACAGATCCAGAGTTGCTCAGAAATTTGTTGAAGAAATGCTACATGAAGCAGGGAGAGAAATTTAGAGTGCTGCTAGAAAGCAGAGCAAGCTCAGCTTCTTTCTTAGAGGGTTTTGAGAACTGGGTGGAAAAGGTACCCTAGTGTGAGGTGTGGTCCTCTCCACATGTAGCACCTTTGGGTTTAGAAGAGAGCCCAGAGCCTTGACCTGAAGGTGAACTGGGTTCTCCTTGTTGAGGCATGGACAGGGGTCTTGTAGGGCATTTGTTTTCCTGATGCCTGTTGTATTTATTCTGTTGGTTTTGGACTAATGAGGGACTTTGCTTTCCTGCACTGACTGAAGCAGTCACCTGTTACTGATTTCTATCAATTAAGTTTTGTGAAATACTCTGTTATTTTCTTAGTGTTATTAAAAATTTGCATTTTCCTAATCAACCCATGCTTTTTGTGAGTCTTGCTCTTGCAAATGTAGCTCCTTTTGTATCTCTTCGTAGCACGGCCACCTCCTTTGGACTTGAGAAACCTCTCCACAATCCGAGAGCATGCTGCTGTGACCAGGATGTGGACTGTGCCTTAGTAAGTCAACGTGAAACCCATTGCTCCAATCTTTCAAGCATTAACACTGTGGAATGGAATTAAAAATAACTGATCACATTCCTTGAGATACAGTTTCCGGGCGAAGTCCACAAACCAGAATTTCACAGGGTTCCTTCCAACATCCCCCAGGCTTTTGCTGTCTCTAAAAGTCGATGCTCCCTGTCAAGCCAGGTAGCTCCAGTGAGCTGAGCATCATGCAGTGCTGCCAGGAGGGATGTGGGTTGGGTATCTTGCCAGATTAGTGTTTGCTCAAAACTCATTGTCTTTTGAAGGTTCCTTTTGAAAAGACCAGAGCTAACCTGTGCTCTGAAGTGCTTGTTGTGATGGCTAAACTTCAACTTCAGGGAATTCATGAGCTGGGGAAGTCAGGGCGAGATGCCTGGGAGAAAGCCTGGCCTACCAATCCCAATCCCCAGCCCAAACCTTGAAAGCTGGTAACCCCTCAGCTGCCTGCCACAGTCTGTCTGAGGGAGAACCAGTAGCCTCCCTTTCCAGCGTTCCTGCCAGAGTGCCACAGTTAATGAGTGCTGACACAGTGCAGAGTCCTGAAGGATAATGAGCTCAGAGGGAGTTTGCATGTTTCGCATTAACAAAACTAAAAAAGGACTATATCCAGAACTAATAAAGCGGAAGGAATTGCACTGTTCATGCTGCACGAAGTAGCCATCCAGTTCCCTAGTAACTAACCCCATTGTGCCAGCCTGCAGTAATTCACTCATGGTATACCTCTGACAGCAATGTTAGTGAAGAGATTTCCCTGAACAAGGGCTGAGTTGCAGCCATCTCTACACACAGACAGCATGTGTTTACATGGTGTTCAGAGCCAGCCAAGTCCCTCTGCATTCCCCTCCAGTAGCTAATTAATTTGTGTTAATCTCCAAGAAGCGGGTAGCCGCACAACAAACTGCCCCACTGGCACTTGTTATCCAAACGAACGTTCTCTGTTTGTGCCCCTTGATGGAGGGGCTACAATATTTTATGCTTTCTGTCATAGCAGAGATGGTAAACATTCATTAAAAAATAAAATAAAATCAACCAAGACACTTACAAGATTATAACACTTTTTCCTGAACTAAGGAATATTTTTGGACATCCTTTCCATAAAGGCTGCAGCGTTAGTGAGAGTTTATTCACCATATGGACTGTGTCAGGCTTTGGCTTCATTTCAGAGCATCTGTAAGATGCTTCCTTAACCTCTCCTGTGTTTTTCTTCATAGCAATCGAATGAGCTTTATCTCACCAGAAAGAGACGGTATTAATTCAGCAAGAATATTTGCCAATTCAGTTTCCGGAGAAGAGGAAGAAAGTTACATTCATATGGTAATCTTCATTTTCACACAGCCATCCTTTGCTTTATTCTGTGCTGTCACACTGATGGAGAATGTAGAAGTTTGTTTTCTAAGAAAAAAATGTTGAGGAGGTTTGTCCTTTGCCTTCTGTTTTAACAAAAATGATGAAACGGTTTTAAACCAAAGACAGTGGGACCAATTTACAGAGAGATAAGGGGAGCCCTTCTTCTGCTCTGCAGAACTCAGCTGTTTGCCCACGAATGTTGCTGAGCAGTTCCAAGAGATCACAGGGATCAGCCATATTTACATGAGAACTCACTAAGGCAAAGGCAAATTAAATCTTTTCGCCTTTCAAAAGTGTGCCCTGCAAAATCTCCAAGGAAATGACAGAAAGCCGTTAGCGCACTTCCTAAAGAAACACACCAAATATTGTGCAGAAACAGAACGCCCATTGCAGTCTCCTATTGCTTCTGCTTTGGCTGGTGGCACTAACCCCACTTCCCATCCCACGAGAGAAGAACATCTGGCTTTGTGGCTTCCTTTTCTTCATTCACTCTCTAGCCATATCTTGCAAAAGACCAGAACCTCAGTTTCCTTTGAGTTTTGGGTAGAAATTCATCTCAAATCCCTCATTCTGAGCCACTGTTTACACATTTGGCTCCAGAGCTAAAGCCCGACAGCAAAGGCTCTTCAAATACATTGCAAAACTGACTACAGAAGACTTAAACAGTCATCTCAAATTTTAACCCACATCTTCACTAGATCATAACCTGCTCGAAAGTTCCAGGTGTAACTGCTCCCCTTTTGATTTTTCCAGTCAGTTAAAACTCTCCACGTGATGGCGATCGTCTGTTCATTCCCTGACGCTCTCAGTTGCTAGATTTGGAAGAGTTACCCCACGATGGTTCAGATGGCACCCCTGCAAACCTGAACCTTCCAGGGTCTTGGGGTGAGAAGCTGAGCTCCCTCCTGAGAATACTGTCTAAATCAGAATGAAATTCAGCATGATTTGCTTGCTTTGCTATAATTACCAGGAGGAAAAGGCACTCTCCATTCCCTCATGGCATGTGACAGCTAATCAGCAGTACCCTTCAGTTAGTCACCAGATGCACCTTTGGCACAGACTGCCCTGTGGGTGCTGGCTGTCCTTCTTTGTGCTGTCGAGAGAGCCTCTGCTTCCAAGGTTGTCCTGCTTCCTCCTGGGATCATATTTTACGAGCATTAAAAGTCTCTCTTCTTTCCTGACAGGAGCACAGACAGGCAACATCTCCATACAGTGGTGCTTTTCCATGGACAAGGAAATCTAACCTTGATTACTTAGCATTGGATTTTAATTCTGCTTCCCCATCCCCTGTACAGAAGGTATGAGTCCCTGCGAAGAACCCCAAACCTCCTCACTCTGTATCTACTGGGAGGAAAACAGGATCCAGAGCCTGCCAGGTGCCCTAGGGATGTGCAGCAGTGAGGGCTTGTGGGCAGGTTTGTTTGGTGCTTGCAGGATCTCTGCATGCTCTCCCATTTTCACTGTGTCTCCACAAACCCTTTCCTGCTAGTTTTCCCCCAAATCTCTTTGCAGTAACAACTTTACAGCCTATGATATATTCACCAGGTAAAACTGTACCATCTCTCATAACACAGCAAAATGTGCATCCTATTCTTGCATCTCTGAAAACATTATAATTTCTTTAGCAATGCTGAGAAAATGCAGTCCTTGTTCCAGAGAGCCTACAGCCTGCCCAGGTGATGAGCAGGTACCACTGCAACCAAAGAATACTGTGTGTTTGGGAAGTTTTGTGTCCCATACACCATTTTCCCTGTCAACTAGCACTGCTGGAGGCAAAAGACTTAGCCCACCGAAGCCTTTTTAAATGAAAACCATCCCTCTGGTTAGAGTGCAGGCAGGTTATCCCAGCAGCAGGACTGCTGGCTTGGGAGGATGGTAATCTGCATGAAAATAGCCCGGACAGCCATTTTCCTCACTCACATCTGGGCTGAGCATTAGGGTGGTGGATGGTTGACTGTAGCTCAGGCAGGCTGCAACACAACGCTTTTGTCAGCTGATGTCACTGCGAGCTTCAGGGTGAAGTGAGGCAAACAGAGAATAAGGGATAGCAGAAAATCGAGCCAGGTTTCACTAACATCTCGCCCTGAAATGAATGTAATATTTTTTTTCCCTTGTCTCTCACAGAAACCATTTCTTTCTGAGGAGCAGAGAGTGGACTATGTCCAGGTAGATGAACAGAAGACTCAGGCTTTACAGAACACTAAGCAGGAATGGACAGATGAGAGGCAATCAAAAGTTTAAAGGAAGAAGATTTGGATCTGGAGGAGGTGGTTTGTTTGCACTGGAACCATGATGTCAATGAAGCAGCTATCACAGAGTTCAAAGGCAGAGAGAGTGAAGAAGCTGCAAGATGCTTGCAGTCTCTGGAGGAGTGGCATTTTTACCAGAAATCTTTGATTTCATTTGGAAATAGTATGTTAAATGAGTGAGTGCTTCACTGATTGAAGTAATGCATTACTCTTGTTACTGCCCTTACTGGTAAGCTACATGGTACCATTTCTGGCATAACTCTGGGACGAGTCAGACACTTAATGTTAACAAATCCACTACAAGTTGCATTAATCTAGTTGGTCTTGTCTTTTCCCTCTGTTGTATCATTCCTAGTTGCTAAAGCTATTTTTTTATATTCCTTACAAACACTGTGGGTGCTCAGGCTGCCTGTGGCAGCAAGCATCTGACAGATATTGATGACTAATCTACTAAGGGCTAAAATACTGAAACAGTAAAAAGAACTTTTAAAATGTACAGCACTCAAGCAAAGAGAATTTTGGAACATATTTTTCCCCGGTGTTTAAAAGCTCTGACTCTGAGCTGTCAGAAGCTCAAAACAAGGCTATGTACTGATGGGTCTGGGACATGTGGGCATTGACCCTCTGGTTGATGACCATCGTGTTAAGTTTCTCTCTGCTGTGGCTTATTCTTGTCACCTCTTGCTCTGATTACTACTGATGTTTTCTTCGTGTCTTGAGGAGTGTCCTCAGCACAGCACAGCTGCTCCTCTAGCAGGAGACTGCTGACACGCAGCTCTCAGCTGGCTGAAAAATAGAAAGGGAAGCTGTGAGCCTGTTTCTGCAAGTCTTGGGAGGCCTGGCAAAGGATCAAGAATGCTTTCATTCAAACTGCAGAAGAAATGCAATTGGAATTGCTGGTAGCAATTGTCAAACTGATTGTTTCATCAGACTCACCCCAAAAAATGGAAAATTAAGAAATGCAGCTTGGTCTGTGAGAGGCTAGCAGGCCTGCTAGGAAACAACAGCACGGCATGAGGACCTCTGGGTTCAGGAAGCTTATCTACCTTGGGTCTTGTTAGGGACACTATCTCAGGATCATATATGTGTATAGTTTGACATATTTAACTGAAAAAGCTTGGCTGCAGTCTATTTTAAGATGGCATATAGCCACTGCAGAGCTGGCAGTTTGCAGTGCAGTGACCCACACCGGATTTGATCTTTGCTCATGCAGGTAAGTTCCACTGGCCATAGATGCCTGATCCTGCCAGCATGGAAGATTTCTTTGACAAAGCCAAGTCACTGGCCCCCTCGTGTGCCTGTTGTACCGCGTTATCGTCAGACCTACTCAAAATGCTGAGTGACCAAGCAGTGGCCATGGAAACATCATTGCAGACATCGCTGGCACTGAAGGTCCCTCCTTACTGCTCTCCCTCCACCCCTGGGCTCACCAGGTGGGCTGAGTTGCATGTCCTACAGGAAGGGGCTGCCTCAAAAGCAGAAATGCTGCTTTCCTCCTACCTCAAGACAGCTGAAGTGCTAGCAAGTCTTGCTGTTTACTTAGATCAAATGCAGAGTTGGGTACCTGGGTAACACCCTGCAAGAGCAGTGAGATTTGCCAGCACCTCTACTGACCCTGGGGCAAAGTGGGCAGCTGGTCTCATAGGCAGAAATTGTCCTGGGTTAGAGATGCTTAGAAAATTGGATTTATGCTCCAGGATGTTCCCTCTTCTCCCCTCCCAAAGCACTAAAATGAAAGTTGATGTCCAGAAAAGTTTCATAAAGAATCCAGGCTTTTCAGCATAAGATCTGGAGTAAAATTTAGTTTCTGAACCCTCTTTTTTTTTTTTTTGGTCCTAAACTAAACCCAATGCAGGCAAGTGCTGCACAGCCATGTCCCAAATGGGGCTGTGGGGATCCGCACCTCTGGGGGATGCAAGAAAGCGCAGCTCACAGGGCCATGCTCACAAGGACTTTGGCCTTTCAGCTCACACAAACTGCTGTCATAAAGCACACAAATGATAAAATGTCACTGAGAGCTTGCAAGGTATGCTGCAGTACAGAGTTAACACTCAGATGAGGTGTGTATTGTGGTAGGGGATCGTCACACTGAGGAGCCTTGTGAAGTACAGAAGGCATCTGTAAAGGACAAGATCAATTATGCTGAGCTTCTGCAGAGCCCAAATTGTGAAGCAATGGCATGCTAGCCTCTGATTCAGACTGCAGTAGCGTGCAAATCAGCTCATGTTCTACTGGAGCATTTCTTTTCATGCTGTCAGAAAATCTTCTAAAGTAGAAAAATACCAAGCTGTTGAGGACAACTGACAAGTTTGTTATTGTGGTTTGTTGTAAAACTGTTTAAACTTGGACAAAACTTGTCTACTGGGTCAGTCAGAAAGAGCAAGTTCTTCTGGTTCAGTTTTCTTAAAAAGACATAGAAGTTCAGCTTGGATGTGGCTGTCCTTCAGTCAGTCCCCCCTTAAACTTCTGCATGTCTCCTTTCTGCTCCCAGAGCTGTCTTGTCCCCATCAGATACAGCTTACTGGTTTCTAACTTTCACTTTTAAACTCAGAGTTAAGTTTGGGGTTATGTTCAGGCTTGTTATTTAAGGTCCGACTGCTCCGGAGCCCATGAGATGCATTCTTGTGCAAGTACAATATACTAAACAGGAGAATTAAAAAAAAATGGCAGAAGAAGTTTAAAAGCAGAACAGTCCTCCCCAAAGGCTTTTTTTTTTCTTCTCCCATGTAGTCAAATTCTGCAGTAATCCAAAGAGGGCAAAGAAAAGGAGAATGGCATGAGGATGACAAAAGCCAAGTCTTCTGCAGTCACCGCCATCACTGGGGACAGTCTAAAATGAAGCAGCAGCCCTGCTGTGGTCTGTCGGTGATGGACTTGGTGGCTGCTGGCAGCATCCCTGCATCCTGCTGGCAGGAGGGGAGATGCTGGAGGGAAAAGGAGCCAATGCTTGGTTCATTCTGCTCCTTGGCCAAAGGCAAACTGTAAAAGCACCTGGGAACTGAATCAGCCTTTGATGTGTCATGTCTGAAAATGCAATACAGGCAGGAGACCAGGCACACTCCTTGTAGCATCTTCTGTTTGCTGTAGGGCTATTGTTTTGTTATTTGTCTGTATTTCTTGGAGGGTATCAGGGGAGCTGGTGCAGAGGGAGGCTCTGCACCTTGATGAGCATGGGACAGCCAGCAGCCCCTTGTGAAGCTCGTGTCCCCTGGGGACCCAGCATTGCCCAGCTCAGGACCTATAGTGCCTTCTCCAGCATCCCTGGGGGTTCTCATTCAAAGTGGAGAGGAGCATTAAGCAGGCAGAGGGGGCTCGGTTTACTCAGCTGTGTTGCTCCATGGAGCTTGCTGATGCAGCTGATGGCATGACAAGGAGGACAGCAAGCTGAGCGGAGTCATTGCCTATGGCCAGTGGGCACAAAAACACCTGCCTGAAATAAATCCTGCAGATCATAAAGAGGTTAATCTGCTCTGAACTTCTTTCCTGAAGACAGCAGGAGTGCTTACTGGGAGTTGCACTCATTCCCAAGGCCTTTACTCAATTGGGAATTAATACAGCAGTTCTTCAGTCATTCACTGATCACGCAATGAGCAAAGAGCGTAGCAGGATCCAGGACTCTTTGTTTTTCGGACTGAACTGTGTTTTACATGTATAACTCCTTACTACAGGAGATGGCATTAAGTACCTTATTGTCGGATAGGAACACTTCACCTGAGAATGCTTACAGCCATTGAATTGGAGCCAGGTGGTTCCCACCAGCTCCCTTTGCCAAGGGCAGAGCCCGCGCTCCTCCGTCCCACTGATTGCATCACAGGTGTGGGTTTGGGAGTTGCATTAACTTTATGTGATTCAGTGGTTTAGTAATTCAAAGACCATCAGATGCTGTGATGAGAATGAAGCACAGGGCAATGCCTTCCTTTTGTTCCCCTGTTCCGGAAAAATTGCTCAGGTTAAAAAAAAAGAAACCCACCAAAATAGCAGACTTTTGTTGTTTCAAAGCCAGAATATTTTTTGTTCAAATAAAACTTACATCTCGTGCAAATGGAGCATTACACTTTTTTTGTGTCTGTAAATGTGTGGGGAAGCATTAAGCAGTCATCACTGTTGCCAGGGGGAAAGCCATTGACAGAGGGGAGGAGCTCTCCCTTCCTGATGTTTCGTTGTGATATTTGTTGTATATATTTGCACATTCAACCATGTATCCTTTTTTCTAATAAATTAATATAAAATGTAGCTGTGATCTTAAATTATTTTGATAAACAACAGGAAACTTACCTCATTTTTCATTTCATTTTCCATTTTCAGTCCCTTATTAAGCTGTGACTTGTTTGGATATAATGAGGATGCTCTTGGGTTTCTCATGCCTCTCTGCAAACTACTTTGGTGATTTTACAAAGTGCATTTGGTGAGGAAGAGACCAGCCCAAGGCCAGCACCAGCAGCAGAATGCCTCAGGGTCCATGGAGCCGTAGCCTTCTGCCACCAAGTAACAGGCTGGTTTTTGATGGCTCTTAAGATCTGTATTTCTCCATCAAACAGCACATGGAGCTCCTCTCCTGGCTGCTTTGGGCAGCCAGCACAGAGGGAGCTGGCTGTTACACAGTGACTGCAGTACCTGGGCTGGTGGCAGCAGCACTTCCAGCGTTCGTTCCTTATGAGCTGCCTGCCAGGGACTCAGCTCCGTCTGCACTCCTGCACTGCCCTTGCTCTGCCAAGAGTTTAGTAGGTTAATGCAGCCTGTTAAATCACTTTTTTTCGTGATAAATGCAAATGTTTTCCTTGCATATGTTTGTTGTTGTTGCACTTTGGATTGCATTCAAACATACTTCATGCTTTGCCCAAGAGCTGAGCTCCTGGGAGTGCCCGTGGCTGTGCTGCAATCTAGAGATGGTTGCTGTTGCCATTGCTGCTCTTATTTCTTCGCTTCCCTCCTCTCCCCATCTGGGCATCACAGAGCATGGGGAGACCTTCTCACTGTTCTGGCGTGGGATTTCCAGGCGCACGTTCACAAGGAGCACTGACACTTGTGCAGACTAAGAGAGACCGAGAGAGAAAGCCTCTAGAAGAGGAGCCTTGAGGTGCTCCCTTGCATAAAAACTTTGCTGCAAGTTCTTGAGCATGGAATTTAATTTCTGAAAGAGATGAAATCTGAGGGAGCATTCTTTCAGGCTACAAACTACTTCCTTAAGAGTGCTGGGCAAGCCCCGATGGACTGAAGCCAGCAAATACAGCTCCCAGAAGAGGACAAGGGCTTCCCAGCAGAAGGTGGATTTGGCTTTGGTGTGTGTTTTATATGTGAGGACGAGGCCATGAGCAGGGAGCAGGCAGCCTGTTTGCTGTGCAAAAGTAAGACGTCAGGGTTTTTAAGTTATTTTAAAAAATATTTTAAAAAATGAAGATTCATCATTTCTTTGGTTGAACTTCCTCTACAGATAGTCAGAAATCATCAGGAAGTGCCAGCTAAGGAAATCCTTCCCAAACTGCATGCTCAGCATAAGGAGCGCATGCACACAGACGGAGCGGCGAGGCGGGCTGCTGGGATCCCAGGCAAAGAGCTGGGTAATGCCACAGGGACAGCTTGAGCAAGGACTGCACGTGAAGTGAAGGGCAGGGAGACAAAGCAAAGAGGAACTGGGAGGTGAGGCACCGGGACATGCAAGAGGAGGGCAGCTGTTCATACAAAGTGTCATTCCTATAGATGAGACACTGCATAGAAACATAGCATATGTGAATAATCCCAAAATTCAGCTTCATAAAACTGAATGCTGAATTTTCATAAAATTATTATGAAAAATAATATTCATAAAACTATCTGCTTTGCATTATTCTGTTGCAGGTGTTTTTTTGTTTGTTTGTTTTGTTGGTTTTTTTTTTTTCTTTTTGCATTTTTAAGCTCTTTTTTTTTCATCATCCTGAGCTTTCTGCCTTGTGCTTCTCCATATAAAGCAGATCCAGTCTTTAGGGCTCAACTTCAGGGGCTCTTTGGCATCCCAGACAGCAAAACCCCAGCCCATGCTTGCAGCACTCAAAACAACTGTAACACAAATAAGGAAAATAACCTTTGCTGTCAGAAAAGTAAGTGATGTCCCAACCCTGAAAATACACATTTTTGGGGGTTATTTTTTCTGGTCCAGGGAGCAGCAGGCTCAAAGGGCCCCACAAGCTCCTCCAGCCTCTGAAAGGCACAGCAGATCCCACTGCACAGTTGTGAAGAGCCTTCCTGTGGCGACAGCTCTCAGTGTGCAGAGATCTTGGAACACGGGAACTGGTTTTCGTTTGATGGATACATAAGCTGTCACATTAGCCTGAAAGCCCTGTGCCAGCTCCTTTGCTGCATGAATGAGAAGGAAATCACATCCTGCTGCTGGCTTCTTCTCCCCCTCTAAGCACCTGGGTCTCTTCCTTGCACATGCACAGGGAAACCTGCAGCCTCAGGAGGAGGCAAAAGGAATCAAGGTCAGCTGAGAGACTGCCTACAGACACTATCTCAGCAGCCAGCGAGAGATGTGCTCAGTAACGTCAGCCCAGTGTTGAGCAACCTGTTTGTCACAGTAGCCCAACTGCTTTCCGGGACACTGCCCGCTTCCCCTCGTGCAATCCATCAGGGTACAAAGGGCCAAGGCTGGGGCAGGCACTGAGTTCCTGGTCCCAGATTGAGGCCATTCCAGGCAAAAGCAAGCCCTGCTGGGTTTTAGAAAACCACCTTGGGAACTGTCACAGGACCCAGCCAGCACAGAGAGCTGGCATTGGGGTGGCCGTGCCTCACCCCTTACCCAGACCTGCCTACATGCTGCATATGGGATTTACTTTGCAGCCCCTGTTCTTGTTCTCACTATCACTCTTCCACTCTCACACAAGCAGACAAATGTCCGCACTAATCACATTTTCACCCAGTGGCATGTAGGCTTTTGTGGTCTTTGGGCTTTTTCCAAAGCACCCAGTGTAGGGTGATGCCAAGAGTGCAGGGTGATGAGATTAGCCCAACACAGATAATCTGAAGTTGCACACAGCCCCTTGACCTGCCCTGGTGCAGCAGCAGGCAGCACAGCCTAACTTGGGGTGCAGTTAACATGAGCAGGAGTCAGATCTCAGAAACGTGTGAAAACCTACTGCAGGGCTTTTAGCAGCCAGGCCCAAGCGGCCTGCGAAGACACAGTGCTCACTCAGTACCCCAGCTTACCTGTGCTCCAGTGGTAGGAAAGAGAGGTGTGACAAAAGAGGATCTGTAACCAAGAAACAGGCAATGAATGAATTGAACCCTAGGAAAAGCTTTAGTGGGATGCATGTCTTGTTAGCCACTGGGAAAGCCATGCTTCAGGCCAGGTTTCTTCCTCATGTGGATTCCCTGGTGATTAACACTGTGTGAGCTCCCATTGAGCTTTTCCTGTGTTTAGGACGTTCATAAAGGATAGTTTATCCTTTCAAACTTACAAACAGCAGAGCAATGCTGCAACCTTAGAGAATCCAGCCTGACAAAGACACAAACCCACAGAAGTTATTACTGATCAATCTCTCAGTTCTACCATCATTTTCCCATAAGAACAGATGAAAGAAAGAGAGAGGACTGGCAGGTATAGCACACAGCAGCTCAGGCTCCCACCCTTCATTTGCCTCCAGGTGCTCTGTGAGCCCCTCATTCCACCAAAGTTCCTGGTCTTGCCAGTACTTAATTGAGTTAATTTTCCATTCTCTAAAAAATCCATCTCCTTGGCAATTTTGAATCCAGGTAGTTGCAATGGCATTGACTTCTTGTTTCATCAACAATGACAGGAAATTAAAATAAGCAGTTTGGCTTCAAACACTTGTAACTCTCTACCATGTACAACCACTTCAATGTCTTCCTCTCTACCATGTACAACCACTTCAATATCTTCCTCTCAGAATCATCAGAGGTTGGTGAGCACCTAGTAACAGCGAGATGCCTCGAGGGCATTCACGAGTGCCTGAGTTCATTTATCCATGACTTCTTTATTTTTTTTGACACTCTAGATAATACGTGCTGGTTTGCCCTTATCTTCTGTTTTCCTGCACAATGAAGGAATTTTATGTGTTATGAGATTTTCCTTTATAGACTTCTCCAGCTTTGTCCCTATTCATTCATGCTTAGCCAAATGCCTCATACATAGCCATCATTCTTCATTTTCATTCATTTATTTGGCATGCAAATAATGCCCTCAGGACTGTAATTTCCAGGACTGCTTTAAGCTCATTTTGATGCAAGATTTTTTGTTACTGTCAGTTTTATACGTGTCTGAAGGCTCTGCTGTTGGTTCCTTCATCTGTTGTCATGGTGGCAGCCCCACAATGCAATCAGTGCCACAGCCCCATATCCTTCTGTAAAGCAGGTACACACCACTTCCCTGGTGGCAGTGGAGACATCTCAGATGCTCTTCGGCCCAATACAACAACTGGTGTAATCTTATTAGCTGATGAATTTAGCTGTCTTTGTTCTCTGGATTTATTACATCTGTGGTTAAAATGGCCAGTGTCAGAGCAGAACACAGGGACTGGTCCTGACCAAGGGTTCTCCAAACTTCACTCCTTACTTCCAAGCATGTCCAGAAAGCAAACGCACACTCAAAATACTGGTTTCACTGGCCAAAACAAGAGTCTACCAAAAACCACAGGCTGCTTTAAAGGATAAATTGCATTTCTGCCCTTTTTCTCTGAAAGACAACTTTGGTTATTCCACTCTGAAAATCAGACCCTTTGAAACCATGGTGTCCAACTGGCTTCAGGCTGACAGGAATGGTTTGCAAGCCACTGCAGCAAGCATCCCCCTCTCCTCTTTGGAAAGGTGTTTGAAAATTCCCTATTTACAGCCAAATCAGCCCCAGACATATGGCTGCAGCACCTGCACTTGTGCGATGCTGTTAGCTAAGTTCCCCAAATTGCCTCTTGCAGAGAGGCTCCCTGAAATGAGTGTTGGGGTGATGGGAAGAGAATGGACTGAGAAATGCATCAGCCAGCTGTCAGCCCCATACCCCTGAAATATGTGGAGGAGGGCTAGCAAAGCTATTTTCTCAGGTAGCAATTACTTTTTATTAGGTGTCAGGTAATGCTGGCAGTGACTGTCATAATCACAGCTACTCACATGTATACATACAGCAAACAAACAGCTCATCCTGGGAGAGCTCCAAAGCCGAGGCAGAGCTCCAGACCCCTGCCATTACACCAGGACTAATCCTTGAGCCTGAACATCAGATCCTGAACTAGAAGGAGCCTCCTAGATCAGCTTCTGCTTTTCTGAACTGATGAGCTATTATTAAACTCATAATGTAACTGACCAAACTGCAACATGTTAGTATATACATAATACATATTATATAATATAAATATATATATAAAGCAGCATTTACTTCATATTGTAACATTTATTTTGACTTCTCTTTAAAAAAAAACGCACACATTAATTTGTGTTTTCAAGGAGAGAAGGCAAAGGGCATAGATCGTTTCTTGTTTTTCTTCTCTTTCTTTTCTTCTTTTTCTATTCAAAGTCAGCAATTTCAAAGTTCAACCCTCAGTGGCAGCTTGGAAGGCAGAAGTTGGAGACAGCCTGGGGAGAAGGGCTGCCAGCTCCAAGCACCAGCGCTTCCCCATTCCACTTGTGTCCACAGGAGCTTCGGGAAGGAAGAGGCAGAGGAAGCATGACTTGCTCTCATGTGACAGAAGATGAGAAAATTAAAGAGTGGCTTATACCAAACATTGCTGAGCACAGAGTTCGTATTTCTAGAGCACTTTGGAAAGGGGCTTAAAGGCCCTGTGATGGTGTCCAGTTCTGGACATCTTGCAGTGTTAAAACCAGCCCTGAAGCAAACTTGATCACAACTCAGGGTCTCTTCATTGTCCTGGAGAATCAAAGAGGATTAGCACAGGAGGGCTTGCTGTGAACGCTGAGCACGGCTGGACTTCCCCAAGGTGTTGGGGTCATTCTGAGTGCTGGAGCAGGCTGTGGTGGGACAGGTGTCCTCTTAAAAGGCTCCAAACTGCCCTTGGCATGGCTGACTGCCGTGTAGCTATGACTCTTGATGTCAAGCTTTTTAGCGAAAGCAAGCTTTAGCTTTGGAACCTGGAAGCAGCTCTCTTTTGGACTTCAGAGAAACACACTTACACGAGGTGTTGAAGCTGTTTTCCCTTGTGTTTTCAAGAAATACACTTTTCTCATGGCACTCCTAGATCTGTGCTACTTTTTCTGGGAGTAAACACATCCCAACCAATTTTTCTGTTGCTGTTTTCAGGCAATATCCATTTGCAACTTCGTATGTCTCTGAAACTTAATTGTCACTGAAACCCAGAAGCAAGTAGATCTGCTGCAGATTTACATAAAAGTAAGCATGCTCCATCTGAAATGACCTTTTATGGTTTACTTGCTCAGAAAACGTTTCTCTTTCCACCCCTTATACGATTCCACTTTGTACATCACTTCTGTCCTTCCACACAGAAAATGAGCTGTGGATTGCACTCCTCAGCACTGACCACCTTTTTGCATCTTCACCCTCTTCCTTGTTTCATTACTCTTACACTACATTTTTTAAATTAAGTTTGTGTCTTAAAGAGTTGCTTATTCAGGTCTGTCTTTCCCTGGAATCCTCCCTGATCCTTCACTACAAAAAACAACTGACATAAAAATGAGTCCAGGTTCCAGCCAGGCAGTTTCTATGATAAATTCTCGATCTGATCTGTTGATGTTTTGCAGTTATGCAAGCTTTGGAAGAATTTAGCCTTCCCAGTTACGTACCTGAACCTCTTATTCATATTTTACAATACAGACAGAGGGAAATGAAGACTTTTTAAAAAGATTGGCAGAATATCACACCCATCAATCCAAGCTGGACTACAGTGCAGCATTTTTTTCTTTCATGTCTCAGCTCGGGGAAGAATTAGTCATCTAACAGGCTGAAGTTCTCATTTTGGTTTCAGACTCTTTAGATGATGCTCATGTCTCATTTCTCTCTTAAAGACCTTTGAAGCCAACACCCAATCTCAACTGAACCTTGGAGGTGTAATGATCCCACAGATGCTCTACTTTTATGAAATTACTGGAAAACAAGCAGCCAAGCAGCAAGGATTACCAGTTCCTCTGCAGAGAGAACGGCTGCAGCAGGAATTCTCCTCTTATCGGCTGTCAGCATGCTCAGGCAGGAAACCATCTGGGAGCCTCCATGGCAGAAGCGAGGAAACCAGGCTCTGCTACTTCTGCTGCTTGTAAAGTTGCATTTCCTTCCCTTGTGGGCAGGAGTGGAAGCAAGGCGTATTTCAGACACATCAGTGTCCGAATCTCTGTGAGAAGCAACTCCACTTGCAGCTTATGTGTCTGTGGGAGTGCTTTGCTGTCCTTCAGGAAAGAAGCTAACTGCAGCTGTTCATTTGATTCTGTCAGACTCAAATTGAGATTGAACAAGTCCCATTACACTTAGTGTCATATTTTTGAGATCAGAATCACACTATTTACAAAAAAAGTATTTTGTTGACATTTTTGTCTCATCTACATCTAGCAAAACAGCAGCCACCATTAAGGTGCATTCTGCAATAGTTTGGATTCCATGCTGCTAAGCAGATGGTATTTATTGACAAACCTACCTCTAGACTGCTTATTCTTGGGGCTGTAGGTGCAGCCAGACTGAAGCATATTCACTGCTCATTATGAAAATGTTCTTTATACCAGAAAACAACCTGTGTCATATGGTTACAGCAGACGTCCAGAAACATCCCATCTCTCTGACACCACCACCTCCCCAAAACTGCTTATTTGTTGCCACATGTAGACTGTGTTTCCTGGCTCCTTTCTTCAGAAGCCCTCCTTGTGCACCTTGCAGTAAACAACAGCAAAATTCATCAATCAAGATGGAAAACAGACATATTTCCAGTTTTAAATCTTCACAAATGTGAACTTAAGTCCACAGGCACAGGAAGAGTGTCTAGGACAGGACATTTGCTAATGAGCAAAATTGTATCATGTACAGCTTTCACATTAATGAGACTGAGGCAAGAAGCATTATAAAGAAGTACGGATTTGGTGCAAACTCAGGAGCTGCCAGCTACTTCATGTAAAGTAAAGTGTGTTGTCCTCCTGGTTGCAGTCTGCCACAAGCACAGGTGCAGAGACAAGCAGACCAGTCTGAATGGTTTCTGCAGAAACACACTGCAGAGCCAGTAGGTGAGGTGAGAGGGAAACATCAGTGCTAAAATCATTCACGTTTTCCTGTCTCCTCAGGACTGATGATGCACTCAGCACTGGCAAACCAAGGAGAGGTGGGTACGGCCCCACTCCATCACTCCTTATTTGCATACCTCCCAATTAGATTTCTATTCAGTGATTTAAGCATCTTTCATGGTGTCATGGCACAACCCTCTGTAAATATGTCTGTAATTGAGGGTGATGAATGCACCTTGTCACTCCACCCTAGGAGGTGGTGGCTGAGACTTCTTCATTCTTGTCTCTTTCAAAGGGTACAGAATTTCACCCAGATGCACCTGTTATAAAGTTCTGCATTTCATCAAAAATGTAGATGTGTATCTCAAGATTGCTGACATCCTATTGATTGGCTTGTCACTGATTTCTTCACCTTCACACCAACATGAATCCCTTTTTGCCTAGAGACAGTGGGAACTGCAGGATGTAAGAGGTGGCAGAGTGCAACATCTCAGAAGTGCAAATACCAAATTCCTCCAAATTATTTTTATTATTTATCAAGCACTTTTGTATTATTGTAAGTATTTTCTCGCATATCTAAAAACATACGTACCTGGAAAACAGGTGGTTCTACAAGTACCTGCTTTCCTTATGTATATAAATTACCTTGCATAGCAGAATAACTTCAGTGTCACAAAGAAAGCAGCTTCTGATAGATGTTTTAGCCAATGTAGATACTTACAAAAATTCTTTCCCAAGTGAGTACTCTGACATTATATACAATGTGTACTAATACCTCTGAGTTTCCTTCTGTCAGGCTAGCTTGGTCTTCTTGACCACAGCATTTCCATGAAACTTGCAAGAATAACAATACGTGTGATTTTTGCCCTTCTGTTAAACATTGCCAAAATTCACTAACATATCAGTTGTCTCAAAAGATACCTTACCTGCACAAATTTTGCTCTTTCTGGAAAATGTGAATAACCCTGTATTGACAGTGGATACGAATAACACAGATTGCCTAATAAACCAGGAAAAAACTGACTAGTATTTCCTATCTGCTGCTATTCCTATCTGATGTTCTATGAGTAGGTCATGGGCAGAAGTTCACACTGAAGGTCGGGATCTTCAGTGACCCACACTGAGTGCAGAATGGGCCATATTTGGAGTAAGCTAGTGAGTTCAGGATAAAATTTGAGCTCCATAGAATCCATAGAATCATAGAATAATTGAGGCAGGAAAAGACTTCCGAGATCATCTAGTCCAACCATCCACCTACCACCAATATTTCCCCACTAAACGACATCCCTTATTGCCAGATCTAAATGTTATTTACTAGACATAGTTGGGCCTGGCTAGTAAACTGAGTACAGACAGAAATACAGCTGTGTAGCCAATGGGACTCACTGGACTCCAGTACTTACTAGAAATTCAGGCTTACTGAAACAGAACAATACAGGAAATTGCCTGTTGGGGGTGGAGGTAGCACAGAATAGCTGCTGTGCTTCAGCTCACACCCTCACTTATTTCGAAACAACTTCCCTGTTTAGACAAGCCCTAAGAGATTGAGACATTTATAATGAGTATTTAATCTTTCCATCTCTTATTTTCTTACTGTTTTGATGTTTTCTTAGACTTTGAAAAGTCAAAATGATTTTTTCCAGAAACTATAAGCCTCAAGGCAAAAATAAGGCAGCTATAAATCGACCGTTGCCAGTGGGAATAAAACGTTTATAACTTTTTCCAGCACAGGAAATGTTCAATGTCTTTACAGCAGTGACCATGTTTTAATGCATTTATGCCCTTAGGGTTATAGAAATCCTCCATTCACAAATTTATCCACTGCAGATCCTAAGGCTGTTAATATTTCTACCATGCCATAATGCTTTTCGGTAGTATCATCATCATGTGCATGTTGTGAAGGACAAATGGCTGCTTGTTTTTTAGATGAAATCAAATCCAAAGACACTGACTGAGAATGCAGCACCTGAAGCAGCAGGAATGCCTCTTCCAAATTCTCCTTAGGAGCGGAGTGCAATGCAAGGGGTCCTCGCCAAGTGCTCGAGGCATGACAGAAAAACATTTAATGATTTGTACAGCAGCAGCGAAACTTCCTCATTGTCCCTCAGGGAAATACTGTCTTTGGAAACCATAACGCTAGGAGAGTAATGATAATATCACAACAGTGATTTAGAGGGACATGAGGAGCAGCTCAGAATACTGGAATTGAGCATTTGCTTTCTGTGCTGGGTGCCTTTTTCATCATAAATTGACTTTTTCTTTTTTCCTCAAGCAGTACCTCAGTGATGTTCAGTTTGGAGTAACGTGCCCTCGTGTTATTGATACAATTGGACTCTGGTGTGAAAGAGAAATTCCTCATTTTGGACTGAAGCCCCACACTCATTCACAAAGTGTGCGCACAGACAAAGGAGCAAGTCCTATCAGAGTTACTGCAGAAGTCCTTTTCTCTCACTCCTCTTACTTCAGGGACTGCCGTCATTTCTGAGGGCAAGGAGACAAGACAGCTTCTTGAGGAATGTTTCGAAAATGAAGCCGGGATGCCTCGTGTGAGCGAGCCCAGTCCCAGCAGCAGGACGGCCGAGCCCCAGGCACGGGGCAGCTCTGCTCGGCTGTGACGCTGCTCAAACTGCCGTCCTATTGCAGCCCACCGACAAGGTGGTTAGCTGGAAGGTAACGAGGAGGTGGGAGGGCAGCAAGGACAGCAGCACGGACGGAGCTGCTGCTGAGGGACAGAGCCTGAGGAGCAGGCCCGGCGTCCCAGCCCGCCGGCAAGGTGCGGCCACCGGAGGATGCGTGGTCGGAGCCCTGGTCCAGCTGACACGGCGGCCCTGTGGCGGAAACCGCTGCCACGCTTGGCACGAGCTGCGCAGCGCTCGTTTGCTCTCAGCTGAACGACGAACGGAGCACAGCACAGCGAACCGGCGCTCCTCACCCCACGGGCAGAACCCGCCTCACGAGAAGCAGCGGAAAAAAGCGTTGTGACACCGCTGGGCGGCACATCTCCGCCGGGATCGTCTCGCTGCCGGCTCAGCCCCGGCTCGCTCCGCAGCCGCTTCCCGCGGCGCCGGCCCGCCTCGCCTCACACCCCGCGGGCGCAGCCCCGCACGGCCCGGAGCTCGCCCAAGCGGGGCGGGGCGGGGCGGGCGCGCGGTCACCTGATGCTGCCGCCGCCGCCATTTTGTCTGGGAGTGGAAATGTGAAAGGGAAAGCCTCGGCGCAGCCCGCGGCGGGAGGCACGGCGGAGCCGGCCGCTTTCCTCCGGGACGCGGTCTGCAGCGACGGACGGACGGCCTCACCGCGGACCGCCCCCGCTCCCGTCCTGCCCTCGGCTGCGGCGCTCCGAGGACTCCTCCCCGCCGCCCTTCCCCGGGGAGCCGCTCCCGCCACCCGGCCTCGCCGCGATGTCGGGGCAGTCGATCACCGACCGCATCACGGCGGCGCAGCACAGCGTCACCGGCTCGGCCGTGGCCAAAGCCGTCTGCAAGGCCACGACCCACGAGGTGATGGGCCCCAAGAAGAAGCACCTGGACTGTGAGTACGGCCCTCCCGAGGCCTGGGGCGGGCGGGGCTCCGAGGGGCGCCGGGCGAGCTGCTGGGCCGGGCTGCGCTGCGCTGCCGGAGCGGCTTCCACGTGGAACGAGCGAGCTTTGTACCGCCCGCGGAAACGGGCGAACCGGGAGCGCCGTGCCCGCCGGAGCAGCGCCTGTAGGCACCGCCGTGCTGAGCGGGGGGCTGGCGTGCGGCATCGCTGCCGGGAGCTTCGGGTCTCGGTTTTCTTCTCTGCGCATCCGGGGGGGTGCGGCCGTTCGTAGGGGCTTGTCGCGGTGTTCCTTGGGCTTTGCTAAAAGGCTTGGAGTGAGGTGAGGGGTTGGGAGAAGGTGGATCCACCGCGTCTCTCCAAAACGAGACTGCTCTGCTGCTGCTTTTACGCGTAAATTGAGTGCTAAAACAACTCGGGTGCCACGAAGTGCAGGAAGCTGCCTCCGGTATCTACAGAATCATCGGAGTTGTTGCTTTGTTTCGATTTTAGTTGGTCTTTAACTGCTCAAACCTGTGCTGAACGCTTCCGACTTCGTAGCGTGCAGCGGGGAGGGGACGTGGAGCTGCGCACAGCTCACCTCCGAGGCACGGGTGCAGGTGGGACCGTCGGGTGATGGTGCTAAGGAGAGTGCTGTTCGGGCTGTTGGAGTTTGGAGGCGGTTTGGCTCTGCTGTGGCGTGCGTCTGTTGAAACAGACTTTTTGTTTGAGAGCTCTGGATGTGGGTCACATAGTTACAGCCGGTGCAAATGTATTTCTTATTGATCTGGATGTGCGGAAGCCGGCTGTGGAGGTAAATGCTGCAGCTACCAGGCTGAAATTGAAAGCCTCAAAGCTGAATGGATCCAAGTTGAAGGAGGGAAGATTTAGGTTGGATGTTAGGGGGAAGTTCTTTACAAGGAGAGTGGTTAGGCCCTGGAACGGGCTGCCCAGGGAGGTTGTGGATGCCCCGTCCTTGGATGTGTTTAAGGCCAGGTTGGACGGGGTCCTGGGCAACCTGATCTGAATGTGTGTGTTTGGTGGCCCTGCTAGGCAGGGGGGTTGGAACTGCATGATCCTTGAGGTCCCTTCCAACCCGGGTGATTCTGTGATTCTGTGAATAATGAGCGGTATAATGAATAGGAGCATCGCTTTATCTTGTTTTCTGCCTGAGGTAGAACAGTTTTGCGAGGTAACCCTTAAGGTCAGAAATGGCATCATGGCAGGAAGCCAGGAAGTGGTTGCTCAATAGTTTAAAAGTTTCTGAAGCTTAAAAGATGGAATTCATTGGTTGAAAATCATGTCGTTCACTGGAAGTTACCCTCACAGAATAAGCAAATGGACAGGTGGAAGAACTGTGTAACATGAGAACAGCATAAACTTGTGCTGTGACATTCTTCTGAATGTCTCTTGATACAAGTCTGTTCAGAGCTGTCAGTCTCCTGAAGGTCCTCCTGTGCCACAAGTTCTGTGTTTTGATGTAACTTGTTTTCTATCATTTTTGTCTGAAATTAAGAAAAAGCTTGTTGTGCTAACAGTATATCTTGAAATGGAGGGGCTCTAAGAGGTGAACAAAAAAGATGAGAAATGTGGTACCAGAAGTACCTCTGCAAAAGGAGTTAAAAAATAAAATAAATGCCTTTCTCCCACCTTCACTGAGCACACCGGGTTGCTTCATTTCTAACATTCACAAGACTTTGCGTGGCATTTCCTGATAATTTTTCTTGTCCATCTGTAAGCAAAACTTAGTTGTATCTCATCTGTCTGCCTTTAATACAAGTTCAAATACTGTGATCTGTCACACAATATAGTTTCAAAGCTACAGTGCAAGTACTTCCCAAGTTAAGTAAAACTTGAAATAAAACATAGCCTGGATTTAATGCAAAGCACTGCTGCTTGTTCCTTAGTGTCCCTACGTGTGTGTCATTAAAAATGCTGCTCCATCTGGTATTACTGTAATTGCTGCTTAAAAAACGTGTTTTGAGAGTTGACAGTTGTGTCCAGGATTTGGAGCAGTACCTGTCTCCAGATTCCATTCAGATTAATTCTTAAAATTCCCCTTGTTGCCCAATTCCCTTGGCAAAGAGGGCTTGAACGTTACAGCATGGTATGAGTGGGAAGGTGTTCTGCACACGGCGTGTCGACTGGGATTATTGGGAGGCTTGAGTTCTATCTGACTGCTTGTTGCTAGGTAGTAAAGTTGCATTCTTCTTAAAGAAACCTAAGCAGTGTCAATGGGAATATTTCATATGTGTGTTTTTTTTTTCTCTTAAAGTAGGTCACAGTGTCCTAAATAAGTCAGCAGATCTATTTCTGTAGTATTCTGTAATATTTTAGGATAAAATAAAACATTATGTGATGTTTCTTCATTTTCCTCAGTGGAGTGCTTGAGAGTCTTGTCTCCCCTTCCCTGGTATGTTGGTTCTCTTGCTGTGCCATGCAGTCTTCTAAGGTTGGTATTGCAGTGGAGTGGGGGGAGCTGCTCCATTGGTGACATCTCTTCCTGGGTAACTATGGGAAGGCTACTTCAAAAAAGAAAAAGTTGTAGCCGAGCTGTTAGCTGTGATGCACTTGGGTGTAGCCCAAAGTTTAGAAAACAAACCTCTGAAGAAATGCTGCATTAAACGTGCAACTGAGCACTGAGTAAAACTGGAGTTATTTCTCTCCTTATAACTTGTATACAGCCCACTTAACTGACACATGGGGGGGAAGCAGTTGATGTTCATATAAACTTATAACTACTGTATGCATGCAGGCTTAGAAATATTCTTAGAAGTGGTAATTCAGTTACTTCAAAACTGTGTTACGTAACAAAACTAGGCTGTTCACCTGTTCACTTCAGGTGAAAGCTCAGGTCTCCACTGAGCCATTGCGGATTCATGTTTTGCCCATCATGTCACGTGCTGACTGTTGCAGTTCTGGGGTGTTTTCTGTCTGCCAGCCTTACTGCTGGCAGCTGCTGGTCAGAGATATGTGTGTTGAGATAGAACATGAAGAAACGATCTCAAATGCTCCCCCAGGCAGGAGGGTGTCTGTCTTTAATCATAGAATCACTTGAGTTAGAAAGGACCTTTAAGGGTCATCTAGTCCCTGAATTTCAATTTGACCTGGAGAAAAAAGGCCCAGAACACAGCTGATGTTGGTATCTTTCTCTCTGTGCACATTTAAAGTGGCAATTGCTTAAGGCTTTTTAAAACAAAAACCTTACAGGCTGCATTGAGAAACTCTGCCTAAGGGTTTATTTTGTTTTGTTTTACAAGCAACTTCCAAAAAGTAAATGCATTTTATTTATTTATTTTTTAAGACTCCAGGGTTAAGAAAATTGGTCTCTAATCTTCTCTCCGCTATTCATAGAGCGGCTTCTGTCCTGTGACAGAAGGGAAAAATTAGGGGGATATTGAGCAGTTGTAGTTGTCTCAACTTCTGTATTGACAGTTGTCTTGAAAGGAGTATTCCTGAACTAAGGAAATGATGGCTTCCTTGCTTGGAAGTTGAAAAATACTGGGTTTTTGTCAATGCCGGACTGAGGAGTTTCTGAAGGGCTGATGGCGTATCCGTGCATGCTGCTCTGGAGACCTGTGTGGCTTTGGAGATGATGTGCCAGTATTTCAGATGGGCTGCAGGGGAGATGGCCTTTGTACTCTTCTAGGCAGTAAGATTTCCACAGCTCTTTCAGGCTGCTTGAAATCCTGTACAGAAATCGTCTTCTGCTTTAAAGCCAGGTGACTTTAAACTTTTTTTCTGTGTTAACATACTTCTGAACTCTGTTCAATTCTTGCTCAGGTCCCATAACCTCAAGCACAGCTTGGATCAGGCTGTGAGTAGCACTTCATATGCAGAATTCCTAAAGTGGTTGGGCTCACATCTTCAAGAAGCAAGTTGGTCATCCTGGAAAACCTCACTAGCTCTTGCTCAGAATACTGGACCTGCATTTCTCAATCATGTGAAGTAGTGTGGAATCCAGTGGCACGAGCTTTCCAAATGCACGAGGGCTTTTTCAACATTTGCTGTGTTGTCACTTGACAGAAAAGTACTTCTAGCCTTCTCAGAAAGCAGAGGGCATTGGCTCCCTTCTGAAGGTTGACACCAGGCTGGCTTTTTATCACCATAAACCGTTACAATGGAATAAGCCCCAGTTTTTTTCCCTTTTTTATTTTTTTTAAATGAATGAATAGTTTAGGGAGAGTTGATCAGTTAGAGCATTTGGTATAGTTGCTAACAGTAGAATTCTGTCACATCTTGATAGAGTAACACCTCTAAGCATGTGTTTGCTGTCGATCTGAAGCATGCAAGAAATCTCCCAGGTGTTCATAGAAGGCTTTACTGGAACATCTGCTGGTAGACTTTGTCTGAAGGAAGACAAGACTTGCAGGTGGGGCCAAAATCTGTGTGAAACCAAAATCTCTCCAATAAAATATGAATGATATGATCTGTCTGTCTGCTGTTTCTGTCTTGGAGATCAAAAGTTGTTTTTTAACCTACATCTTTCCTTCAAGTCCTGCTTGTTATTTGATAAGCAGTCTCTTCAGTGGAGATACTGAATAGTAAAATTGACTTGTTTTGTGAAGGAGAGCTTTGTGCAGGAATGCTGTTTTCATTAGGCTCTCTATGTGGTCATGGGCCTCAACGTTTAATGGAACTTCCTTAATTGGCACCTGTTGGTAATGTTACAGACACTGCTCAGCATAGTCTGTGGGTTTGTTTGTTGGGTTTTTTTGTAATTCCTATTCTCAGCTTACAACTCATAAGAGTTCTGCAGCACTTCTCTGCTGGTTGCAGACCCTTCAGTTATATAAAACATGCTGTGATAAAGCAAGCGACAGTCTTAATAATACTTGCTTATAAACAGCATGGATTCAAGAAGACTTAATTACCTCAATGTGCTTTGAGATAATTACTTAGAAACATTATAACAAGGTTGTTCAAGAGATGAAGCTTTGGAGTTAAAACTGACTTTCTTCCTATGTATAAATTTTGGAATGGGAACTTGTTTTGTTACGTGGAGCAGTAACTGTCTGTGGATTGTTTGAGCTTACCAAAATCCTAAAAATGTTTTCAAATTTGACACTGTGTCTGAGGATGACACAGCCAAAAGTTGAAGTGTCTACCGAATGACTTGCTGTTTGAGAATGGGACAGGGGCGTCTTTTAATACTTAACAATAAGGTTTTGATGTGAAGCTTGTTTCAAACTTCCTCTTAGAGCTCTTCTTTTTGTATAGTTATTTCAGTGTTTGTGTGTCGCTTATAGGTGGAATGAAAACTTTCACCCGACTTGAATGTTTTCTACCTATTTTGAAACTTCTGACATCAAAGTGGAATCAGTAAGCAGTTAATGTTTTCTGTATCTTACTGAAGCAGAAGGCTCTCTAAAACTCTTCACTTTCCAAGTTATCTTGTTATAAATTGACTCAAAGTGAACGTTGGTGATCCTTAAACAGATTTGTAGTCAGGGTACATCTGTAATGTATTCTGAGCACATGAATAGGTAGAAACGTTTAAATAGCTGAAGATAGACTTCAGAAGCTGGCTGTGTTGACACCTCACTGTTAGTACCTGGGTGCTGGCCTTCAAGCACTTGCACAGAAGGACCACATGAGCAATAATGCTGATCCACAGCCAGCAGCCTGCTCAGGGACTTGCCTTCAGTAAGAGGCTGCAGAGGAGGTTTTCAGATGAGGTGTTTGTAGTACTGGCCTTGCCCAGTCCTTGAGCTGTGCTTTGATCACACCTGAGACCAAGCTAGCTCACAGGGAATTAAATGAAATGTGGATGTCCTGAGGGGGCGTTAGAACACTCTTGCTTCCTTCTCAGCAGTACCTTTCTCCCCAGGTGTTTGCTGGAGCGTGCTCTGGTTTTGTTCCGGTACTCAGGCGGAGATCTGAAGCTCTCTGTTCTTCCTAGTAAACGTTTAACTATTGAGTTTATGATCAGTCTTTGACACAAACTGCTTGAGACCTGCTGTGATCCCCCACAATATGCTCAGCACGTTGGTGATTAGGTCAATTTAACTGTATGGAAAGATGGGTATGGGCCGATTCTTCCTCTGAAATCTCACAGAAAAGAGGCTTAGTTCAGGTTTGCAGCATCTGGCTGCCAGGTGAGTCAGTTCTCAGGCTAAGATCAAAGTTCTCGAATGCTTGCTGCTTGATCTCAGGAGGTGTCTCTGCTTTCCCACTCTTCTCAGCTTCTCAGTTTTGTTTGGATGGAATGATTTCTGTGTCTGCACTGGCTTTTGAACAGCAATTTGGGCACAGAGTATCTGCAGGAGCAAGGTTTTTTTGTGATATTGGGACTCCTTAAAACAGTCAAAATGCTTTTAAATTCGCATTCATGTCTTTTGCCAAAATGGAGCGAGTTTGAGCTGGAAATGTAAAATAATTGAACTATTTCTTAAAGGAAGAACTGAAGATAAAACTTACAGTATGAATTCTCTGTGTAAAACTACAAAACCTGGTTATCTTCTTGGAGTGCATAACTCATTGCAATGCTGTGTTGTGTTTTATTTCCTTCTTAAATGTAGATCTCATACAGTGCACAAATGAAATGAATGTGAATATTCCACAGCTGGCAGACACGCTCTTTGAGAGAACTGCAAACAGTAGCTGGGTTGTAGTGTTCAAAGCTCTAATTACAACACACCACCTCATGATGTATGGAAATGAGGTAAGATGTAATTAGTTCTGTAAAGGCCTCTTTAATGGTGATTTTTATATTTCAACAGGTAGTAGGTTGAAATTAGGAGATAATCTGAAGTGAAATTCACTGCTTGGAAGGCACTACTTATTGCAACTACAAAGCTAAACTGAATGCTGTAAATCACTGTGTGTATTTTGCTCCCTTCTTCTAATACAGTTGATACCTGCATGCTGAAATGTGAAGGAAAAAAAAAAGAAACAATAAAATCCAATGTTGAACTATAAGAAAAATTGAAGCTTAGAGTCCTGGGTTAGCAATTGGTATCTATTTTTTTTTTTTTTTTTCATGTAATATTTTACAGCAGAGAAGAGCTGTATTTTTATGTGTGTACTGAAACTTCCTTATCTTTGAATAGATGCATCTGGGGTTCAGATCAGAGGTGTCACTAGCCCCAGAAGTCCTGAGTCCCTGATCATTGTGATCGTTTATGGACTCAAACATGGGTCAGGAAGCTAAAAAGCACAGAAGCTGCAGTTGTTGGAGTTGTGTATGGGCAACTTGAAAGAAAAACGTTTAAAACGCCTTGCTGTCTAAATGTTTTGTTTCTTACTCTTCTATTATTTGCTGAGCTAGCTATTATTTTTCAGAACTTAAATGTTCTTTATTCTGATCAGTATGTTGTAAATCTGAATTATACCGAGTGCTGCTCTTTACCACAGTTCTAGTAGCATTATTATAAATTATGTTGTTACTTAAGGGAAGAAACCTGTCTCTGACTTGTACAACGGGAGCAGAAGTGTGGGAACTCATAACTCAGGTGGAGCTCTCACTTTGCATTTTCTAGCTTGGCTGTTGTAAACCTATGACGTTAACACAGCCCGCTCCCCTCCTGCCTGGGCAGCCATGTCTTTTTCTTTTAAGTCATGCTTTTACCAAATCTGCTATTTTGTATGTTAGAAATGTTGCTGACAAGTTTCAAGGTTTTCTGACTCTTGATCTAGTATCTGTTGTTGGAGGTTACGAGAATCAATTATGAATTGTAGTTTTCTGCCTGGATGTTTTGACTGTTGCAACAAAAATTTGACTCCACTTTTTTTTTCCACCAACAGCGCTTTATCCAGTATCTTGCATCTCGAAACACATTGTTCAATTTAAACAACTACCTGGACAAAAGTGCCATGCAGGGTAAGGATCCTTGATTGCCTTTTTGCTCTGTGATTGGTACCTGTGTTGGTGTACTCTGGGGGACAAGTGACATTGAGGTGAGAGTATTATCATTTGTATTGTGTGAAACACCAAAGAATATCTGACCAAGCGTGTATCCCAAGAAGGTGAAATTGAGTTAACTGAGTACTGAAGTTTGCCTGCAATGTGTGTATCATCCTTACAGAGCTGCAAGTTTGAAATAAACTTGTACTATGTAGAGTAGACCTGATGATATCAGCACACTGGTCTCTTTTGAACTTTGATTGCCCTTCAGTATCTGAGAAATAAACGTGAACTGTTAAGGTGCATGGAATGTGCTGCATGGATGGTGAGATAAATCACCAGAGGCCTCAATGCTCTACTAGGAGTATGTTTTCAATCCGATTTCAGATTAGAATGTTGTAATGAGAGCTGCTTGGTTTTTGCCTACTTCTTGGTGTTGTGGGCACTTATTGTCATAATTGCAAGGAATGCATTCCTAGCCTTAGCAAGCTGGGAAGAAGCTGTAACTCTACATGTCAAAGAGGGAAATGGTGAATCTCAAAACCCTGGAATAAGTCTGTGAAGCGCTGCTCTCCAGCAAGTCGATGTGAAATGTAGGAGAGTAGTTCTTGAAAAGAACTTGGAGGAAACTGCATCATTCAAAATATCTAACCTGCAAACACTTAACTTTTAGGCTATGATATGTCTACCTTCATTAGGCGGTATAGCAGATACTTGAATGAAAAAGCACTTTCATACAGACTTGTAGCAGTTGACTTCACCAAAATGAAAAGAGGGTAAGAGATTTTACTGCTTGTTTAGCCTGTGTGTGTGTGGGGGGGGGTGAACACTAGTTATTCTTGAGCTTATCGTGATGGTATTCCTTTTGACCCTTTGAAGTAATCTAATAGTGTGGAAACAGCATAATATTGCTGAGGTTTCTTGGTGACCTGTAAACATGTCTTTTAACCTGTAGGATAGATGGAGTAATGAGAACCATGAATGCTGAAAAGCTCCTAAAAACTCTTCCAATCATACAGAACCAGCATGATGCACTCCTTGATTTTGATGTAAGTACTCTAGGCTCAGTTTTAAGTAACGGTCTCTCATTTCGAAGTAAGTTGCATTATTTTATTAAGTACTGATTTACTTTCTTGTTATTTTCTACACAGGCAAATCCAAATGAACTAACAAATGGTGTCATTAATGCTGCCTTTATGCTCCTCTTCAAAGATTCCATTAGACTTTTTGCAGCATACAATGAGGGGATTATTAATCTTTTAGGTATGTGACACTTCTTTTTAGCTTTCGTTCTTTCACGCAAGTTGTTGAGCAAAATAAAGGACAACTTCTGACTATAATAGCTAGTAAGTTGTTTAGTGTAGTTGTTAACAGCAAAAGTTGTGTTAACCACAACTGGCACGTGCTTAAATACATGCTTTTACCTGAAGATTACGACCTGAAACATAGATTGAAGTCAGAGGCTGACTGTGAGGGAAAAAACAAAGGCACTGTTGGCCTGTTACAGTTAGCAGGCCTGGAGTGTTGAACGTTCTTGAACGTGCACACGCAGCACAACTGACTTAAGATTTCCCACACCTTCTTTATAGCTTGCCTATTTGCTTCTAGCTGGTATTTGAGTCTACACAAGCTTCATATGTGGCATGTGGTTTTTTTGCTCAAGAGTGACCAGCAGTTGGGAAAGCCTAATAATGACTATTCAAACGAATTTCTGAGTGAAACATTACCTGATCAGTTTGTTTTGTTAGTCTGCTATATTTTTTTTCTCACTGAGATATCTGCAGATATATGGAGCAAAATAAGAAAAAGTGAAGGCTGTGGTTGCTGGATCTTTTTATTTTCGCAGATCAGTTCAGTGCATGAATCACTTTAGTGGTCATTTTGATGTGTTTTGGATGTTAGGCTGACTTAAAAACAACAAAACATATTAATATTGGGTCTAAATATGTAGACAAGAATATAGACAAGAATATCGTTTTCAGGTAGTAAGGTGATTTCCTTAGAATGTTACCTGAACTGTCTAATTCAATAATTGCATGTGTTTGCATCCATTTTGTCAAGCTTTGTGATATATTCTGAGACGCTGAATCTCGCAGATGGCTTCTCTCTCTGCTGAGTGCTTTATTGTAGCAGTGACAAGTATTCATGTCAGCGTGGAAACTTGAATAGCTTTGAGTTACCACTGTCTACTCTATCCCTGAAGCTCATATCAGTAATATAATAATATAGTAATATATAATGGTACCAGTTTTGCTGGGGTGGTGTTAGCTTACAAAAGTGTTTTTATTTGCATCCTCAGAAAAATATTTTGATATGAAGAAGAACCAGTGTAAAGAAGGCTTGGATATGTACAAGAAATTCCTATCCAGAATGACTAAATTGTCAGAATTCCTCAAAGTAGCAGAGGTAAATAATTTGATGCCTATGAAAAGATGAATTCCAAGCTACTGTACTACAACAGCAGGCTGTATTCATAATTTTGTAACGTCACCTTTGCTGTACAGAGAGCAATTCCCCAGATAGTGCATTTTAAACTCCAGTTACTCTGAGTAATGTGAAGTGAGATTGTCAGGCATCTTTTTCATTAGCCAAACAATGTAGTAACAGCTTTCTGAAGTGCTGTTACAAATTTGATGAATGGTCCAGAATGAACTGTTAGTGTATTTACACTGCTGTTCTTTGCTGTAACTGCTCGAAGTGGAGAAGTAGTTCCAGTAAGCAATGCAGATATTTCTAGTGCTCCAAGTGGATTTTCTGTATGGAAAAAATGGCTGGATAAAGGCTTGGCTTTGCTTTTAGATGCAAAGCAACGTGCTTCAGATTTCTGAGACGTGTTTTTCACTGAACTCATACTAATTCGGAAGGTGATTAATGCCCATTTTAGTCTGTTAGCTTCTATAAAACATTCAGACCTCAGTTTTTATTTCCATTGCCACTGTGTAAAGCATAACATACTTTATTTTTTTCCTCTTTTGTAAACCCAGCAAGTTGGAATCGATCAGGGGGACATTCCAGATCTTACTCAGGTCAGTGTACGTATCGTGCTGATATCATTCAATTATTTTGTCCTCCACATTTCTTATGACTGGAATGTACCATAACAATCACCTTGGGTGTATTCTATTCCATACACCTATACAGGAAATGCAGGTGTGCACTTTTCCCTTGGATCGTGTGTACTTGGTACTTAACTTTGCAGCTTTTATTTTTGGATTGTTTAAAGTGATAAAGGTGTTTTTTGTTTTTTTTTTTTTTTTTTTTTGGAAGTTCTGCTTTTTGTCTCATGACAAAGGATTAATTGGCTTATAAGGCACAGGCATCTTGCCACACGTACACATCTCTCATACTTGCTCCTAGCAACTCATGTTTCCCTTGCAAAGAACTTGACGCCCTTTGCAGTAGGAAAAAAAAATGTGACCGTAGCCAGCAGAGTGAGGGCAAGAAATGAATGAACACAGCAGTGTGATGTTTTGTGATGTTTGATCTTAGCAGCTTACCTCTGACGAGTACAGTATGTGCAGCTGGCCTGTGTTCCCTGATGAGAACACTGAAGTGTGAGGTGATACTTCAGAGATGACAAGGGCTTGCATGCTGGGTTTGTGTGCGCTCACTTGCACATTAACCAAGGAGTTACAGAAGTCTTCAAATCATGGGGCTTTTTTCTGATTTACTGAGGACAGGAAATTTAATTTTGCTCTTTATTTCTAAAATTTTTATGAGCACAACTTTTCACAGTTACAGCTGGAACACTTTTTTTTTTTTTTTTTTTCTTAATAGCTCAGTTATTTTATTGCAAGCACAATTCTTAGGCAGCTCTCTGAAATGTGGTGGTGGTATCAGCATCTTGTGTATTTTGGCAACTTCAGTGTCATCGTCAGTGAATCAGTCCAATTCCACTCCATACTAAATTTCATGACATTTAATTAGGTTGAGTAATTCTACATCGGCCTTGTGCCAACTCAAAACAATTCCCTGGCATTTCTTAGTTTTGGACTGTGAAAAAAAACATCAGTTTTTGCTGTGTTTGCAGCACCAGCGAGTTCAGACAGGATGATGGATGGCAGCTTGTAATGATAGCCTTTTGTTCATAGTCTGGTCACTCATTTACCTGTTTGTTCAAAATACTTGGATTTCTTGTGTGGATGTCCATATTTTGGTGTCTGTCTAAGCTGTTCCCGAGAGCAATGGATTTCTCTTGAGAAATTTTTACTACTGCTGCTGTGTAACTTTTTGTTTCCTTGATTCTGATTCTGATTCCATTTCTGCCAATTTATGTAAAGAGACAATCACTGTCCTTAGTAGATGTCCTGTTTCATTATGTTGTTGCTTCCTTTCTGTTTGTAGCTGGGACTGTATTCTTTATAAATGCAATTCAGTCTCTTACCTCTGTTTGGGATGTCAGTCTGACATGGCTTTGGTTAGGAGAAGTGAGTCTGAGTCAGGAAAAGCAGACTTATTCAGGTCATAATATCTGTTTTAGCTCCAGCATCTTTTCTGCCATAAAACTAAGTTCTGTTTGCTCAAATAAATTTAAAAACAAAACCTGTGTTGAATATCTGCAACAATGAGCAAGTGTGTAGAAAGGTACTGTTTGTTACTGTGCGGATTTTGTGGTTGAGGAGAGGGATGAGTTAGAGAGTTAAAAAACACAAAACAAAGCAGAAAAGGTATAGAATGTATTTTTCCATGCAGGTAGGTTTTAGCATGTCGTTGCTGTGTTCTCAGACATCTTTGGGAGTTCCTTACGTTATGTTTGCATTTCCTAAGCTTTCACCTTGTGTTTAGTGTGACGTACTAATGCCTGGCTTTCTGCTGGATTTAAATGGAGTTAAGTCTGCTTTTAGAATTTTTTAAATCAAAGAAGAGCATTGAATGTTTGCAGTCTTCTCCTAGGTGACACTGTTCTGGGGGGGGGAATGGAGGGGAGAGTTTCTGCAGCTTAATTTGAAGTGATCTTTCACTCTAGTTTCTTATGTTTTGTATGCCAAAGATTTGGATGAAATTGGGTTGGGTTATTGTATCATGTGCCGAATAGATGCTTCTGCCTGAGACTGTATTGTTGGGATAAGGCTGAATTTGATTGCTTTTTTGTAATTGAACTTCACTCCCTGTTGTCAAGTGTTCCTGATGGGAGCCAAGAACCACAGCTGGGTAGGTGGAACACAGTTGTGCAGGATGAATGACATCAAGGTGCTGTCACTGAAGTGATCATGTTGGTTCTTAGTTGATGGGAAAACTCATCTGTGTACTAAACAAGAAGTCCTTGTCTAAAAGTAGAGCTTCACAAATACTCTAATTTCAGGCACCCAGCAGCTTGCTTGAAGCACTGGAGCAGCATTTGGCTTCTCTGGAGGGAAAGAAAACAAAAGAAGTCTCTGCTGCCAGCAGGTGAGCACCAAATGAATGGCACCTGTGCCTCTACTTAAGATTTGTTGTCATCATCCTAAGAAGTTTTGGGATTCAGTCATTGAGGTTCTCCTCTTGAATTTTATTGGCTTCCAGCTCTATCTTCCCAGACGGTATAATTGTTGTATCTGGTGAGTAATAGTCTGAGAGCTCCACTGCACTTGTTCCTTAGATGTGTGCTTTTGTCTGACGGTATATTGCTGTATTGTAATAAACCACTGAGCTGAGACGTTGTGTATTATTCCTTGCACTTTTTTCTTTGTTTGAATCCTCTGGCTCATAAGACTTGTATGGTATTTGGAGTTCAAGGCTTTCTGCTGTTAGGCTGGTGTTCGTCTTCGTTGCCAGTTATTTACTTCTTCAGTCATGAATGCCTTAACCTGCCTATGAAAGTTCTTCAGTCTCAGAGCTGCCAAATGAGCTTTGATACTTTGTGCTGACAGGAATTATTTCTGTCAGGAGAAGAGGGAGAGTACTGGTGTGTATGAATGTGTTTTGATTGAAGGGCAAAAGATTTGGTTTGGGCGTACACCAATATATATATGCATACATCTAAGGGGGAACCCCCTTAAATATGTGGGCAGACTCTGATAAAGGAAGGTATCAGTGTAAAGTGCATTCCTGAGTAGCTGTCTTATGCCTCAGATTTCTTTCTTTTTTTTTTTTTTTTTTTAAAAGTATCTGATGATTTTCCATGGCAGTATTCCACTAAAGCGTGCAGTATTGGGAATAACTTTGGTGTGTTGCTTCTTGCTCTGTCCTACTGTGGTCCCCCCCCCCCATGCAAGCTTTCTGTGCTTCTGCCACTTCAGTGGAGCAGAACTGAAGTCTAATCAACATGATGCTAATATGAATAGAAAACTGGTATGTTCGCTACTTGACAGTTCCTACCACAGAAACCTGGGGAGTAATGCTGTGTGTTCCTGTCACATGTGTGGCACGTGATGAGGCTGGGTAGGTGAGGGTTGTGGTTGGACTTGATGATGTTGAAGGTCTTCTCCATCTTCAATAATGCTATTATTCTGTACCAAAGAGCAAGGTAAGAGAAGGCTGCGGTGGCAGGGGAGTAGCACAACTAACACTTAATGCTTAAACTGTGAGATCTGTGCCTGGCTGATTTTGGTTAATAAAAACTTCCTGCTGTTTTTTAGGGCTAGTGCTCTGTCCTGTGCTGTTTCCACGCTTGCCAACACTGGGATGTCATTGAGCAGGATGGATGAGAAAGAGAAGCAGCAGGCGTTGGAGGAGGAACAAGCTAGACTGCAAGCTCTTAAGGTATTCTATGTTTGCACACATCTGTATATGTATACATGTATAATGTTAGTGTCCCTTGCTACTCACTGTTGAGCTGCTTCACCAGAAAATCTTGGCTGGTATTGTGATGCAGCTGTTTTAGTTGGTTATTTTGTGATTTTTATTTTTTTTTTTTTTTCCGTTGGGAGTTCTATCAGATGTCTCCCCTGTGCTGTTTCTGTTATAGCAGAAGTTGTAGCTGCTGTCACAAGTTAAATGGATTAATAGGAAACGCATTTGGGTTGGGTGAGAAACTTACAAACTGACTGAATTTCTTTTACTTGAGGAATGTGCTAGGAAACTGTGTTTTGACACGTTGTGTGTAAATGCAGTGAGCTGTAACCAAGGGATGTGCGATCCAGCTGTAACCGAGGGCTGTGACCTAAAACTAATTGTATAAAAAAGACAAGTAACACCTCGTAGGTGGGTGTTCAGATACACATCAGTTTAGGCTTCTGGAGATTTGATTTGGGCTATAAGGGATCCTGGCAGCAGAGAAATGCATCTTTTGGAAGGGAGGGAGCCTCATATGCGTTGCTCTAAATGCCAAGGTGAGACTTGAGGCTTTCAGGATGGTTTTTGTGAAGCCTTTTGTGGCTACGTTAAAACAAACCTGAAATCAGCTTTCTGTTTCCTTGATTTTGTGGAAAAGATGATTTTGAGTTTTTTTTTTTTTGTTTTTTGTTTTTTTTTTTTTAATTTAAGGAACATAGTTGAACTATTTTTTTTGAAAGGGTCTGAAGGGTGAACAAAGTAATAACACTGAACTCCAAACTGTGTATCTGGACTTTCAGGAGCAGCGATTAAGAGAGATTTCTGTAGTATCAAATTCTACTTCCACATCAGCATCCCCAAGCACCTTATCAGGAAAAAGTGTGAATACCACTGCAGCTGTTGACCTCTTTTCAGTATCGGCACCCACAACAAATAGGTGAGAGAGATTCTTTTTTCTGAAGTAAGCCTGAATGCTGGGCTGGTCTGGCAGCTCACAATTTTAAGTACTTCTTGAGAGTAACTTCCTACTTTCTTGGAGCATTGATGGGGTTTTTGGTATCACTTGCTAAGAAATAATTTAAAAGAAAATATATTGTTTTGTACTGTTATTTGTGGCTAGCTCCTGGTGAACAAGAAACAACTGAGATATCAGTGTGAATTTGTGTGTAACTCAAGAATACAATACATATTGTGTCTCTTTCTTTCTTTTCAGCATGCCCAACCTTTCCAGTGATCTTTTTGATCTTCAGCCTGTGTTTGTTCCAACTGTACAGGGTACTGCAGCTACAGCAACGTCAGCAGGCAGTGCTTGGGGAGGTAAGCTTATTTAGTTTGACTGGGTGATTACTTTGGTTTGATGTGTGATTCCTTAGAATATAGGAATAACTCCAATGAGTTCATAGTTGAATTGAGTTCACAGTGAAATACTTGGGGCTTAGGAGACAGAATTTTTTGCATCCAGATATCTTGGAGCCTGTCAGAGTACAGAGCAGCTAATCTGAAAGTTCTGAAAATTTTTAAATTGTAACTGCAGACCTAATTTTTAGAGTACTTTCTTCCATCTTCTCCCTTATTCTGATCTTTGTTTGTTTGTTTTTTCCACCAAGATGACTTCAGTGGTCATAAACGTACCTGTACTTCTGTGCATCATCCTCTGACAAACCACAAAGCAGTCTTTGTATTTTGTGCACAGTTTCTGAGGGAAAGAATAAAAACTGCCAACCAACACTTTCTGTGGTATAGGTACTGAACCTGTGTCCCCAGCAAAGGCCGTGCCTGCAGCCTGCCCAGAATAACAACTGTGAATTGATTGTTGAAATGAGTTGACTGTTTCTTGGGCACAGCACTCATTATAGCCCTGCTTGTTCTAAAGATTTGTCAGGAGAGATGTCAAATGCCTTAAACACTGAAACAAGGAAGTGAGGGGTTCGTATTTCAATAGGCAGAATCGATGCTTAGTAGTTCCATGTTAAAATGCTAGATTTATGAAGCCAAAGATGTAATAGCTGCTTTTTTTTCTTAGTAGGTGACTGTCTTTTTCCCCTCCCCTCCCTGTGGCAATAATGAAATTATTTTCCCTAAATAAAGAAGGCGGTGAATGATTTTATCCAAAAGTCAGAATTCCTATCTCTTAACAGGCCACTGTGTGGCAGGTCTACAGTTTAGCTTTGTTTAGAACATCTCACATGCAGTCATCTGTCCTGTCGTTCTTCCCTGTCTGTGTACTCTGTATTCTTTCCTTTACTTCTGCATCTGCAAGGTCCTTTCTCGTCCTCAAATGGTTGTGTTGAGTCTCCACCTCATCTGGACATCTTTGACATGAAGCCAGTTGAAGAAGCTGTAAAATCTACTGCCCCTTTCATCAGTGCTAGCTTGTCTTCCAGACACACAGTGGAACTATTTAGTGGTAAAAATCAAAACCAAAGCATCTCATTTCTTTGCAAGTGGAGATAATGCTACTAGTAAACTGGGTGGTGCTGTCTTTGTGTAGTTGGGACCAATCTGCTCTTAACACATGAAAGTGGTGCATTAGTTCCAGTAGTAAATGTGGTTCCTTAAACATGTATTTCTCAAGTTCAATTTCCCCAACCTAGACCATTGAAAACTGTCTTTTAGCTGAAAATTTTGTTGACTTTGCAAACTGCAACTTGGTTTTACTTTTGTAGTGGGGAGGGCAAGTTACTTTCGCTGCTGGAACTTGCAGTTCTTAAATTTTAACTGCAGACCTAAAGTTTAGAGCACTTTCTTCCGTTTTCTCTCTTAAGCTGATCTTTGCTTTGTTTTTTCTTTTTGCCAAGATGACTTCAGTGGCCGTAAACCTACCTATACCTCTGTGTATCATCCTCTGTCTGTTGATGGTAATTTGATCTCTTTATGTTTTTGACTTTGTTTTTGCTGAAAAGAGTGGTGTTGTTTCATGGGTGTACCTGATTCCCCTGTATTTTTTTTTTTTTAGGTTTTCCTCTTCATTCAGCTCCTCCAAGTGCCACCCCTTCAGCAATCAATGTGGACTTTGATGCTGTTTTTGGAGGAAAATCTACAGCACCGCAGTACAGGACTGCAAGTGGTAAAAACTGTCTTACAATTAGTTTGCACCCTGCAGGCACACAGAATTAGAGAATGGCCCAGGTTGGAAGGGACCTCAAGGATCATGAATCTCCAACCCCCCTGCCACAGGCAGGGCCACCAACCTCCGCATTTAATACTAGACTAGTTTGCCCAGGGCCCCATCCAACCTGGCCTTTGAACACCTTTAGGGACGGGGCATCCACAGCCTCTCTGGGCAGCTGTTCCAGCACCTCACCACTCTCTCTGTAAAGAACTTCCCCCTGACATCCAGCCTAAATCTCCCCTCCCTCAACTTCAAACCATTTCCTGTTGTCCTGCTGTTATCTACTCTTTCAAAGAGGATGATTCCCTTCTTGTTCGTAGGCTCCCTTTAGGTACTGAAAGGCTGCAATGAGGTCACCCGACAGCCTTCTTTTCTCTAGGCTGAACAAGCCCAGCTCCCTCAGCCTGTCCTTGTAGAGGAGGTCCTCCAGTCCCCTGATCATCTTTGTGGCTCTCCTCTGGACCCTTTCCAACAGCTCTCTGTCTTTCCTGTTCTGGGGCTCCAGACCTGGACACGGGGCTCCAGAGGGGGCCTCACAAGAGCAGAGTAGGGAGGGACAAAATCACCTCCCTGTCCCTGCTGGCCACTCGTCTTCTGATGGAGCCCAGGATCCTATTTGCTTTCCAAACTGCAATGCACACTGCTGGCTCATGTTCAGTTTTTCATCCATCAGGACCCCCAGGTCCTTCTCTGCAGGGCTACTCTCAAGGAGCTCCTTCCAGTCTATATGAATGCCTGGAATTCCTCCGGCCCAAGTGCAAAATCTTCAACATTGCTGTGTTGAACCTCATTAGGTTCACCCAGGCCTACCCTTCAAATCTGTTAGTAGAATTGCTCTTGTGGTGTGGAAGTTAATAACTTAATGACTTAATACATTTGTAAGTTGATAACAAACCATCAGTTTAATTAGTTATTTAAATTTAGCTCTGACTTGTTTCCTTCTGCCTACTGATTGTTTCCTCTTTCTTTTTGGGGGGACAAACGTTGGCCCCGTGGATGTCTCTTAATGGGTAAGTTTACATTAATCTGTTTCAGTGCTCCTGACTTCGATGTTAATATTATTAACACGTGACAGTGAGTTCCCTTGAGCTTCACTGGGAGGCATTGCACCTAAAAGAATGCAAGAGTAGTTGTGGGTATGCTTTGCTTTTGGAATAACTTAAGTTCTGATCTCTTCTCTTGGGGCTGTTTTCTCTTGAAGTCCCTATAAACATGTAGGAACTCTTGTGAACGTTCCAGATGCCAGCAGTACCATGAAATTACTGCTGGCGGTTCCAAGAATGCCTTGAAACTGTCTTGAATGACTTTGTTCTTGAGGTTCTTTTAGGGGGGTTTGCTTAATTTAGAAATTCTGTCAGTTACTGCTGAAGCATAACTGAAGACTTTACCAGATAGGCAAACAGCATTCCTTAAGAAATGAAAGTGAAATGATGCTTCTGCTTACTCCTTAGTGCTTCCAGCATGTTTTGCCTCGGTATGTAAGAAATACTTAATGTTGCTTAGGGTTCTCTGCCTTTCTAGCTTAGGACAGACTATTTTATTAAGTTCAGTGTCACCTTTGTTAAGAGCTGGTTTTTTGTTCTTTTTTTTTTTAGCTATTAAATATCTAGATGATGTTTTGCAACCCACAGTACCACCGCCAAGTCAAAGAGCCACCTCAGCCAACCAGCCAAGTGGAAAAATCCTGGCAAATGACCTTGATTCTTCTCTCGCTAATCTAGTGGGAAGTAAGCATGAAGCTTTTCCCTTGTTTTTAGTAACAAAATCAAACAAGCAAATGATTTTTCTTCTCACAAGTAAAATAAATAGATAAATAAAAATACCTGGGACTTACATATCTATGTTTTTCCCACCCTCCCAGGTCTTGGCTTTGGAGGAACTCCATCCAAAAAGTAAGTGTGTCTGTCTATTTAGGATACTCCTACACGACTCCTTAGTAGGCAGTAGCACAGTTTCACAGCACTGACATTGATGACAACAGTCTCAGTTCAGAGTAATCTGCTACCAAGAATAGTGTTGGAAGAGTGAGTCTGTAGTCAGTCACCGTAACAATCGGCCTTAACATTTGAGTTCATTTCATCTTGTAGCTGCTGTGCTTGGAAGTGTTTTTGAGTCACTACAAAAGATCTTGTGGTTAAGTCAAATTCTTGTGAGCTATTGCACCGTATGGTGAAATGGTAGGGAGCTTTTAACCCAAAACAGAACCCTTGGACTTCCTACTTGCTGCAGCAGAGAAATGTAAGGAGAGAATTAAATCCTTTAGTTTTTTTTACTACCCATAGATTTCAAATGCCTGCCTGACTTAAGATGTGTTTTCCTGTGTTCTATGACATCGTTGTTCTTGTTGTTCTCTCTGGCTCTGTCTGAAAACTAATACCACAGTTTCCTTTCAGGTCTGATATGCAGTGGACTCAGCCTGCAGAGAAAAAACTTACTGGTGGAACAAACTGGCAAGCAAAAACGAGCACATCGACCACATGGAACCCTACTCCCTTACCCACGCTGCCACATATGGTAACTGCTGTACTGCTGGAATTGCTCTTTGTTCCAGGAAATGTTTCTGCACTGCATGAATCAATTAGAAAATAATAGCAAAACCTGCCTGGGACAGGAGTGGGGGGCAAAACTGCATGCAGGGTCACTTCCCAAACTCAAGAAAGTGTGTTGCAGTGTATTTCTTTCCCTGTTAAAGACTTTGGAGGAGGGTTGGGAATCCTCGCACTTGAGACCTTGAACCGTTTGTGAGTTCTTTATGAGCTGAGTTGATCTCAAAACAACAACGTCAAGGTACGATTGAGAGACTCGAGCACGTACATGTGCACCTTTTAAGAATCCAAAGAACTTGTTTCAGGAGTAGAAGAAAAACAGTATTACTTCTGGTTTGTGCTGCGTTTTAGTTGTATTATATGAAATGATATTGCACCCCTGCAGGGCAACTTAATTATTGTTTCAAGCAGCACTTCAGGCTTGTAATCATGCTTAACAGCAGTGTCATCACTTTTCCAACACAACGCACAGAGTCACACAGCACACAGTAACTCTAAAGAAGTTGCTTCTGTGAAGGACTTCCACTTCTTGGAGGGCTGTCTGTAGGCAGCTGGCTTTTCAGTCACTTGCCAGGTGTCTTCCATTCCGCTGTATTCATACAAGTGCAAACTTCTTTTGAAATATAGCTGCCTTGGAGGGAAATAAATTGTTCCTCCCAGTTGCTTATAACTACAGTAGTTGCAGAACTTACAATGAGTTTCGAACGGCCATCTGATTTAGTGCTTCCAATTGGAGTACATTTGCCTGTGATGCCTTTTTCCTTCAGCTTATACAAGTACGCTCACTGAAAATTTAAGCAGCTTAATGGACAGCACTGGACTGAAATAAAACCCAAATGTTCTAGTTAGAGGATTGCAGTACTTACCATCTCAGAAGTCTCATGTGCCAGATCTTTTCATCCTTTCTTCACATTCTGGAACATCTCATGTTAAAAGTGCCTGTTGTGTTTCTGTTTTTGAAAGAAGGATGAAACCTCAGTTGATGTGGCTCACTGTGGGTTTCAGTTGATTTTTTTGTTTTGTTTTGCATTGTCACATGAGATACTTTTCTTAGATGGTTGAGTGCCCTGTGCCAAGCATCTCCTCACCCATTGGCTTGGAATTTCAACCATTCCCGGTGCAAAGAACTAACTCAGCTATGAACAGCTTTAAAATCAGTGCCCAAGTACTGGAGAGGTCCAGGCATTGCAGCTTGGCCTGTGGCGTTCATAGTAACTCTCAAATTCACGCGTAGTGTTCATACTCCTTCATAAAACAACACCCAGCATTCAGTAAGATCATTACCTCTACCAGTTGAGACAGAGCAATATGAAGGGCACACGTCACCATGTCTACGTACATAACCTCATAAAACTGGCTGCCAGCTTGAGACGCTTGTCGTTTTTTTCATCAAATATTTTGCAGTGTGTTGCTGACATCAGAAATATGCGAGCAGCACCTGGCTGCAGTATATTAAAATCTGCCTGAACATAATAAGTTTTACCTTTGCTGGAGATCTTGTCAGGGAATGTAGGATGCTACTGATGGTATACTGCCCTCGAGCTTCCTCATCCCCATTTTAAATTAGTGGGTTGAGCATAGGTAGTTGCAGTATTGGATTGGAATCCATCTCCCTTGGTTACAATATCCAATCTGAATACCTCCTTGCACAATTTTCTGTCCTTACTCCTTTTGCTGTGCCAGAACAGAGTACATTATCCTGGACATGTAAGTCACTTTCTTGTGAATGCTGGTTGTAGTAATTACTTGAAAAATGTTTTGTATGCCTGACTAGTAGGTGTGAACTTACCTAATATACACTGCAATTTTCTTGATTGAAGGTGCCTGCTCCAGTTGCATACCAAGTGACTACGCCTCAAGTGCCTGTCTATGGAATGGTAAGAACTGTGACAGTCTCCTGTCCCTGAAAACCTGAGTGTCTGCTGGGTTTGTGGCAGGAGTTATTCCTCAAACAGCACTGTGACTTTCATATAACTTCATCAAGTTAGTAGTATGTGAAAGCAGATGGTTTTGTCACCACGCACCTGCAAGAGGTGGTATTAAATCTTAGACAGGAAGACTTTTTTGAAAGCTCTGCTATGTGTGTCTGCATCTCCCTGCTTATTTTCTACTACGTTTACAATGCAAAAAGATACCACTTCTAGAACCAGTTTTAATTTTCGTGTAACTGGTTTTTGGGTTTGTTGCTTTCTTTTTGTCTCCCAGCAGGTCCCTCCTCAGATGGGAGCTGCTCCTTTGATGGCACCCCAGTCAGTGATATATACGCAGCCCGGTCTAAGGCCGACAAATCCTTTTGCACCTGTTTCTGGAACACAGGTAAACTGTTCTTTTTAAATGAAAGGCCACACTGAAACTTGAGTCTGAGTGAAAGCAACCCAGTGTTCGTTGATGTATTTTTGCATCTGAAAGCAAGGGGTTCTTCAGTCAGAAGTGTCAGCTTTTGCTGGTCAGAAAGCAAATTCAGCGGGTGAAAGCATGCAAGTGTGGGAAGGAAAGTAAAATTCAGAAATGTTGTGGTTAGCTTTTCACCATGTCAGTATTAGGAAAAGGGGAATGGCATTGGCATGTAGACTTCCTCGGATGTTAGCTGGATACTTGGGTTTGCCTTACTGGGTAGAGGAATGAGGAAGGCTCTCTGAAGGCCTATGTGGTGGGGAGGTAAAAAGGGATGGACGAGCGATTGTTCAAGCTGAAGGAATTGTCATTCAAATATGTTGGTCTTAATGTTCTTCAGGACAAAACCCAGCTTGGAGGTAACTGGGCTTGTGAACAGATGTAGAATTCTGAACCTGTGAGTAACCATGTGCTATGTAAGCAGCATTAACACGTAATCCCTGTTTTACAGATACAGTTCATGTAGAGCCACCAAAGCTGCAAGATGTGAGAAGAACCAAATACTGGTAAAACGAAAGAAGGAAATCTTTCTGTGATTTCTGGATTCCTGAACAGGGTGACTGTTTCTCCCCTGTGCGACATAATGGTGTTTTGAATTGCCGTGCTTTAGGGATTCTTGTTTATAACAGTCACTGCTGTGTGAAATGGTCTTGGTCACCAATTTCAAGATTGCTTGGCAGGAAACTGTGTTCTCAGAGGCTGAAGGTTGACTTGGAAGGCACAAACTGGATTCTTCTCTTCAGAGCTGAGAGGGTTACACGATTGCTTTGCAACCTGGTTCTTCAGTGAATTGTGTTAAGAAATGAATGGAAAACGTTAACTCTTTATTCTCTCTGTAAATGAGGTGGCTGTTGTAACCAAGACACAACTCAAAGCTGAGCAATAGCTTTTTTGTACACTTAAAGAAATACTCTGATAGAGTAATATTTGTGTTATCCTAATGCCAATGTTGTGTGAAATCAGACAGCTCTGACATCAGAATAGCTGAGGGTAATCTACAGCCTTTATAATGTGAGTTTTAAATGCTGTGAATCAACAAGATCTCTACATATTCAGAAACGCAGGGAGTCAAGTAAGTGATTGCACCACTGGGATGGCAGTGTTACACAGCTGGTTGAAATCACGGCTAGTTGAAAGAGCCTGGCTCTGGCAAGGGCTGCCGTAGGGTAGGGGATACAAGTGTGTCACAACAGCACGGACAGCCTCCAACGGGTGACAGCAGGCGCACTTTCATTGAGTGTCTTCTCCACAAAGGGCATCTTTCACAGCTGAAGGGAGAGTAGATCCTGTTACAGTGAACGTAGATCCCCCAAGCAGCAGCAAACGAGAGCAGCTCAGAGCTCTGGTTGCTAGCTACAGAAGAGGTAAGCTATCCAATTTGAAAGGGTGCTGGGAGAAGACGTCCACTAAAAAACCCTTCCCTTTGAGCTTACAGACTTTTTAGAAAGCAAGCTTTGCCATAATGCTGGTGTTTCAGAACTGGCAGTTTTACAGAAATAGTCTTGCTCTGGTGAAGTGCTTGTGCTCCTTTTCTGAAACAAGAATCTACTTGCAACCAGAATAAAAGGAATGATTTTTAAATATGTAAATATGTGCAAACTTGTAAATAAGGTTTTCTTTCATGCTGCGGTAATCTTTTCCTTCTGTAGTATTTTCAAGACAAAAATGCTTTCTTAAGAAATAGAGGCTTGAGAGGAATACCTTGTATGTGAAATAATTCCTGACGTGTGCTGTTGCTGGTGAGGCAGTTGTCTGTGCTTCTGGCACATCCTGCATATTTAAGTCTTTCTCCAAAGTTTAGGTGGGCTATGAAAATGCTGCCTTGTATTTTTTTGTTGTCCAATGCAAAGTGATAGCATATTGCAAAAAGGGGGGAGGGAAATGGGCGAGTAATGGGTGAACAGAATAGGGAGCAGAATGCAAGGAAAACCTCTCCTGCCAATTGTAATGCTACCAGTGATAAATGTGAAAGGTGGGTTTTCAAAACAACATCAGTCTTCTGCTTCTATACCCTAAGTAGGCCTTGAGAGTACAGTGCTGTTAATCTGGGTGTAATTGACAACAGAACTGCAGAAATCTGACCCGCTATAAATGCAGATAGGCCTGGAAGTCCTGTCAGTCTGTCCTTTCCAGAAGAACTTGGAAGAGCAACGCTTTTCACGTTGCGGAGACGAGCTTTCTTTTTGAATGCTTCATTATGTCCCAGGAGCGCAGAAGAAATGCTACAGAAACACACTTGTCAAGTGAAACAGTTAAAAAATAATTAAACGAAAACAACGGCAGAAGAGGAAAACACAACAGCCCAGCTTACTGGCAGATGTAACCTGGTATGCTGTAGTTCCACGCCTGTTTGAATTACAGAAGAGCTTTCCTCCAGCTCTCTTGGGCTGAGCAATGGTACAGTTTAAAGGCAGTGAATTCTGCGATGCCTGTAGTTGCCCTCTGGGTGATGAGGAACAGATGCCACTGAGAAGGGATCACTGCTGAGGAGGAGGCTGTTTTTTTAGGAGATAGGTACTTCCTTGGATATATCCAGCATGGAATAGTCTTGAGTTCAGAGTCGCAGTGTTTCTAGTAAGAAATGATGGAGCTGCGAGTGCTGCAGCCAGGCAGTTTGCAGCACCAGGAACTGTGAGGTCTCCTCTGATACGGCGTTGCTGAAGTAAAGATCTGTTCGGTTATTCAAATCTGCAAATAAACAAACATACTGTTAGCCAGATATTTAAAACTGAAACAGTTGCAGAGCATTTGGAATATCCAGAATGGACAGACTTTGCTGCAAAAGGAGGTACTAATGAGACCAGCCAGCAGTTGTAGTGCTGCTCCGCCTTGTGATTTGCTCTGCATTTCTTTAGTGTCCTTGTAGCAAAGCAATGTGAGAGCAGCTTCCTATTGGAAAAGGGGAGATGGCCGCACAGTGCCCCCTGCAGACCTGCGAAGCTCCGCTTTTAGTCTCGTTTGCAATGCTGGGCACGTGAGAACTGTTAGCTCAGCTTTATCCTTGGGAAGAAGAGATGGCTGGCACAAGTGGTGGGGGCAGTTCTGCGGAGTGAAACTGGGAAGAGAGATGGAGATGAATGTCACTTTCCCTTTTGTCTTCCAACTCCTTGGCTCAGAATCCCGCTCTGAATGCTTGCTATCCGCGATGTCACTCCACGTGTGGCAGAACAGGAGGAAAGCTCTGCAGTATGCTGTGTGCCTTGCGCCGCTGTACTTGAGCGGTTGGTTTGAGGCTGGCAGTCGGGACTCAGCAGCGCTGCAGGAGGGCTGTCTTCCAAGGCGTGTACAGTAAGATGGCTGGGCTGCTGGGGAAGGTTGATGGCGTTAGGCCTCTTGCACTTGACAAGTGAACCTCTTTTTAAATACCCGTGTTTTCTAATGCTCTTCAGGTCTAGTTCGACTTTGCCTCCACAAAGTGACAGACTTTGACTTTTTTTTTTAATTCAGACAAATTATTTACTAAAGAAATCTCAGTTCTGTGCACATAGAGATGCAATGAGTGTAGGGAAAAACTGCAAGCAGACATTGCTAATGGAGAAGGAAAAAACTAACAATAAAGCCCCCAACTATGAGATCGACTACAGGGTGTATCCACATCAGTTTTTTTCTGTGGCAGGGACGTGGGGGGTGGGGGGTGGGTTGCAATTTGAATAGTAAGCGCTGTGGATCGGTGCTTAATTTGTATATAAAAAGGAACACTTGTGTTTTGGGCAGTTTGTATTGTAAGGGCAACATTTAAAGGCACTGCGTCTCGGTCTTTTATTTCCATTTTAAAGATTATATTTTTGAGCAATGGAAACTGTACGTGTGATCATTTGTACATCTGCTGGCAGCTATGAAGAGAGAAGAGCGTGCTGTTACTCAGCAGATGCCTGATTTGTTGTTGATATTTACATTAAAGGAACTGCTCAGTAAGGCGGTCTTTAAAGAGATGGCAGTAACCTCTGCAGTTAGGAGAGTTGTGCCAGCAGGTCTTTGGTCTGTCTGAAACGTGCACCCTCACATCGCTCACACTTCATCCTTTCCCAAGTGTCTGTCCAGAATTTCTCTTTGGAGTAATGGAGCAGCAGGTGCTGGAATAGCTTCTTCCTCCTCACCTCCTCCACTGTTTACTTAGTAGGTCTTGTTTTCTATGTGATGTTTTTCCCCAGAACAGGTTTGTGCCTTTATTGGATATTTATTTAAAAGGACCTACTCTCATTTAGGCTGTTGAGGCTTTTCTCAGATGTTTTGTACAGCTGTTCCTGTACGTGAGTTGCTTCATTTTCTAAGGCTATAAGGTGTGGGAAAATACCATCCACAAGCTGGAGGGGAAACTTATAGGAAAAGTACTGAGGGTTTGCATTCTACCAACTTCTTTTCTTCTTTAAGGAAAAAAAAGAATAAAAAGCCGAAGCCCAAAGTTGGCTGTGGGCTCTGTTGATATTTTGACTGGGCCTTTACAACTTGTTAATTGTTTTGTTTTTCTTTAAGATTGCTGCTCATATCCAATCATTAGAAATGTTTTGAAAAATAAACTTTGGAACACCTGAGGGATGGGGGTGTGTGTGTGTGTGTGTGTGTGTGTGTGTGTGTGTGTGTGTGTGTG